>NC_090937.1:1158935079-1159274722 GCF_040938575.1 Ambystoma mexicanum
GGGACACGCAGAAATCTTGTGGCTGGGCCGGATTCTTGCTGTAAAAATGACCCTGCTCCCGAAGCTCTTGTATATATTTTTGGGGCTGCCTCTAAAGGTGGGGGCGAGGGATCTTGAGGGGTTCCAGGGGCATATTGCCAAGTTCATCTTGGGGGGCATGCGTCTGAGGGTACCGAAGAAGGTTTTATTAAAAGCCCTGTCTGCTGGGGGCCTTGGTGTCCCATCTGTATGAAATTACTTTCTGGAGTCGCAAATAGCCCCAATCTTAGACTGGCCACCAGAGATGTGTTCCCCACGCTGTAAGGACATTGAAAAAGCATTCCCGACAATCCCATTGAATGAACTCCCATTTCTTTCGACCGAGGCCAGTGGGCGGGGAAGGGGAGATCCTGCCTACGACCGTCTTCACCCTGACACATTGGAACAAGGCATGCCACCTCCTGGGGTCCCAAGAAGACTGGGCCCTCTTATATCCATCATGTGTAACACAGGCTTCTCTCCTGGGATTGACAGTGGGGCCTTTGCAAACTGGGATAGGTACTCCCAACTGAGACTCTGGGATCTGTTACGCGAGGGGGAACCTCTGACCTTTGCTGATTGTAAGGCTAAATTTAACTTGCATGAAACCGAACTGTTCTGCTATATCCAGCTTTGCTCTGGATCACCAACCCGATAACCAAGAGGGTGGCCACTGGCATCCCCAGAGGGATTGAATTCACGGCCTTAGAAGGAAAGAGCTCTGGGAGGGTTTCACACTTATACAGGCTACTGGGTAATTTCGCAGAGCGAGAGTAAACTCCCTTAAATGATCAAGTGGGAAGAGGACCTAGGGTGGGAAATCCCAGAGGAGTCATGGGCTAAGATCTGGCAGCAAACGCGTGCGAGGTGCACGCAGACAAAGGAGGGGGCAATAAAACTCTGCTACAGGTGGTACACCGGCGAGGCTCAAACATATTTCTGCAGAGCTGTCGTACCGGCGTTGTCATGGGTGTGGAGGGGTGGAAAGCATACTGCACATGTGGTGGTCTTGCCCCGTCATAACTATATATTGGAAGGAGGTCCTAGTGCAAATCAAAGATATCACTGGAGCCTAGCTTCCCTTCGACCCTCTGGTGGTTTTGCTCAGAGACACAAGAGGATGGCTGTTACAGGCCCCTGAGCTGCATTGACAACCCAGCTCGTCCTGGCAGCGAAGGTCACTAGAGCCCGATTCTGGAAAACCCAGGAGGGTCCCCCCCAGTCTAACTGGTGGACTAAGGTTTTGAAGGTGCTGGCCATGGACAAACTCTGTCCCTAAGTATACGCGAACCTGGTCCCCATTCCTTGAACATCTTAGTGATAGAGAATTCCACTTATTTTGGTACGTCTTATGTGAAATTTGTGCCTCTTGTGAACAGTTGATAGAGAGATGCCGGGAGGGCGGTGTCGGGAGCTTGGGATTCCAGGGAGGAGGGAGCACTGAAACAACATGAGGGAGCAGAATTTGTCAATGATTTTCTCTGGGCTAATGACTGGAACTTAAAGAGGCAGAAGTCCTAAGATATCTCTCTGTATTTGCCAAATGTTCCCCGGTGGAGGTTCATTTTTTAAAATTTATTTTAATTTATTTCTTGTTGTTCAAGGGGGTATGGGGAGTTTGCTAGGCCCTGAAGACCCTTGCATATGGAAACTAAGGCACAATCTCCATATACTAGTGATACGACAGACACAAGGTTCGATTTTGCAAGTGCTAGGGTTTATTTGCAAAAATATGCTCAGTCGGCCGACTGGGGTCTAACGTCTCGCAACGTGTGTCACCCAGACCTCGCGAGACGCAGGAGAGCGAGCATCATTAACCAGTTACATATATACAAAATAACAGCCTTCAGGGTACATCAGAACCGCCCATAATGTATCTTCTTGAGCTAGGGTTCAGTGATTGACAATTATGACCATTATGACACATTTCTTATAGTTAGCAACAGTTGCAGACATAGTTCTTTGTTATTAAGAACACAAAGCACTAGTTCATTAAGGATATCGTGTTCGCGAGAGAGACACATTCCAAAGTAGGTTATCTACCAGTTACGTTCGTGAACTAGGGGTCATCCTGTTCTAAGGAAGATCCGCGAAGGAGGACCGCTAGAAAAGTATAATTCATGCCTTTAACTGCCTATTGCTATAGCTGTAGTGAGACAGGCCGGCACGTGGTCTGTTGATTAAATGCCGTTCCTGCTTGCTCTCAAGGACTTAGTGAGGGAGGAAAACAATGTATTTCTGTACTGCTTGACATTCCTGTCTGGGTCGATTTATCAACATGCAAGCTGTGGCCTCGTACCGTGTATGAGCTTTCAGACCATTTATTTGTTTTACAAAAGCGTTTGACAGAAAGGAAAAAAGCAAATAGGAAAAAAGCAAATGGCGAATGTTACACAAGATGGACGCCCTATGGTTATACTGACGAGCCTGTGCTTGCGATGTTGGCTATGTGATGCGATTGGTTTATGGCCAACATAATATACTTTCTATGCTGAGCTAGGGTCGTTTTCTAGATTTACAAGCTGCCCGCTTACAACTTCGACAAGCTGAGCGTAAATGGCGAATCAGCTATAATCCTGGGTTTAGAGACCTATACAGAATCAACCTGTCTACTTATTTGGCCAGTATTAAACTGGCGAAATCCACTTTCTTTGCTCAGAAAATCGAAAATACTTTGAGCAAACCTAAAACTCTTTTCTCTATCGTGCATTCCCTAGCCTCTTCGGAGACCCTTACTTCTATGGTTAAGCCATCACAAGAATTGTGTAACGACCTTGCCTCTTTCTTTATCCCAAAAATTGCGGCTATTCGAGCTTACATCGCTAAATCGCCTGTGATACTGTCCTCTGATACCCCTGGCTTTGTGCCCGCCCTTTCTACTGACTCCCGTGCTAGCTGGTCCACTTTTCCACTATTTACGGAACAGAAGTCTTGGCAGCCATCTTAAAGATTAAATCTTCCTAACCCGAGGATTCCATTCCTACCGCTATTATGAAGACGATTGCCCCGGACATCAGCCTTCTCTGGATCCCACTATTCCTGCTAATTTTCGCCCCATTTCTCTGCTCTCTTTTCTGTCTAAACTCTTGGCATCTCTGGTTACACCTCTTCCGTCTTCTTTTCTGGAATCCTCAAAAATCTTTAATCATGCCCAGGCTGGTTTCAGGCCTGGGAGAGGCACGGAAAGTGTGCTTGCCTCTGTACAGGACGACATGGCCAGATTAGTCGATGCAGGCAGAGTTGGGGCTTTGATCCTGTTAGATCTGTCCGCTGCATTCGACATGGTTGACCACCCCATTCTCCTCGCTTGCCTGTCACAGATTGGAATATCTGGCTCTGTTCTTGCCTGGTTTACCTCTTTTCTTTCAGATCGCGCACACAGACCCTCGCCATGCCACCCTTTCTCTCCCCCTCTGACCCCCTCATGTGTGATGTCCCTCAGGGATCCTCTCTCTCCCCGATTTTGTTTAACATATACATCTGGGCCTTGGTTTGTCTCATCCGCTCTTACGGTCTTAACTGCTACTCTTATGTGGATGACACACAAATCCTGATCCGTTTGGATCAGGAGCAATCTGAGGTCTCAGCCTGCCTCCATGACTGCCTTATGGCAGTTGGGGTCTGGATGGATCAGAATTGGTTAAAGCTAAAGGGAGATAAGACGGAGGTACTGTTGGTGGGATGTCCCCCCCAACCTCTCATTGTGGACCCCTGCCTTTTGGCCCTCCTCCCTGGGCCCTTTACCTGGCCCAGTCAGCAAAGTGAAGAACCTAGGGGTTATTCTATCTGCCTCTTTGTCCATGTCCAATCAGGTTACAGCCGTTTGCCAGTCTGCTAACCATCAGATCAGGGTCCTTAAGAGGGTCATGCCTATGATCCCGGAAGCTCTCCGCCCTTCTGTGGTGGCTGCGCTAGTCCTTACACGGCTAGATTATTGCAATTCGCTGTATCTGTCGCAACCCATCGGCCTTATTCATCGACTCCAGTGTATGCAGAACCTTGCAACTAGGCAAGCCACCAGCATTGCCCAAAGCCAAAAGGATGCAAGCATTGCCCAAAGCCAAGAGGGAACAAGCATTGCCCAAGGCCAAGATTGGTACACGCATTGCCCAAAGCCAAGAGGTGTGTGTGAGGGGTCAGAAATGTGAGGCAGACACGTTTTGGATGATTTCTCAAAATATGCCATTTTATTAAAGTATACATTTCAATAAACGCCTCACTATCCCTACCCTAACAAGGATTTCCCTACCTATCATAAACTAAAGGAAAAACTCTAACAAACGATAACAAGCCCTGACACTTATACATAAAATACACAAGAAAATATATGGTGATTCACAACAACATCAGCAACTGTATTCCCCAGGTATAATGTTAGATTTAGTTCCAATGTTCAACAAAAAGAAACAAGGAAATCCGGGTGTGTCTGTTATATCAATGTTCAATAGAAAAAATAATTCTTCCTCTTCTTCTTTGAATAATAATTTCCACTTCATGAAATAGTGCCAATGATATTCTTGGTCAAAGTGCTTTGCCACGCTTTATGAATGACAAAGAAAATATAACTCCTTGTCAGATTCAAAGGAACACAGTTTCTGGCAAGGGTTAAAGAAACACAGCGTCTTGTCAAGGAATAAAGAAACGCAGCTTCTTCCAAGCTCTTTTCTTTAAAGCATCATAAAGCACAGTTTATGACTTTGTCAGGATGACTTCTTAGCAATTCTGCTTCCACCTGGTTAACTCTCACCCCAGGTTCACTTCTACAAAACATCACCATGCGGGTCTACTCACCTCCCCGATAGTCTTCCACACTCCACAGTGTTTCTGAAGTTTTAAATCTATTGACAGATGTTTTACCACAGCTTGAGAAGTTTGACATTTTTTGACTTTTAACAACTTTTCAGAAACTTCTAGATTCACTTCCAGTGCCCCTCAACACCTACCATAAGCAAGGCAGTCTTCTTCTGAACACATGTTCAGAAGAAGATTGCCTTGCTTATGGTACATACCTTCCAGAAGGGCAGCCACTCTTGTCTTTTCGCCACACCTACAACCAAAAATGCTTTTAAGGATGTGTTTCTACCTTTACTTCTTTTTGCTTTGGCAATGTGAGTTTTTATGGGGTCAACGTATATAGAGGTCAACCCTACTTGCAATGATGGCTGGAGTAAACTGTCAATATTCAACAATGAGATCCACCATTGGAAAATCTACTCATCACAATAATTCTACCAATTTGATAAGTGCGGGTATCTAACCTGATATCCCGCTTGACAAAACTCTAGTGTGACACTGTGAAACACCACCCTGGCATACAAAGAGTTTGTAAAAGAATGAATTGAGAGTGCTTCAGGTTTGCACATATATTATACAAAAAAGAGTACAATAAAGAAAACAAATAAACTTGGTTAACAATGATGAATACAACAGGTTATCCACGTGGCCATGGAAACATCAAAGATGGCACTAGAATCAAGGACATATCCTTAAACACCAATTGAGAGTGAAAGAAAAAGTAAGAGACCCAACAGCAAAGCAGTTGTAGGGAAGAGGCTGAGTTTGCCTGTAGTTTCAACTCAAGTTTATTCTTTCCTACCCAGAAAGAGAAGATGTGTAATGGGGAGTGTAAGGAACTAATGGTGGCAACAGTAAAGACAGATACAAGTGATCACAGTGCACGGGTGTTTATTAAACTGTTAATGCAGGGTGGAGAAACTCCTAACCCAAACCTAAATCTAAGACGGGAGCAAGCTTCAACCATCAAATGAAAAATAAGGCATTCCTTGTGGCGTCTTGTCAAAGTAAAAGGCCTATACTAAAAAACGATTGCCAAATCCTTACATCTAATTACAGAACGAGTGTGGGATAGGGTCTTAAATAAAGAAAGAAGTGTTTACAAATAATAAGTCAGGATGTGATTGCCAGGGGTCTCCCTTCCGCACGTTTTGAGCATGGGACCAGGTGGATTTCCTGAGCACAGTACACACTTGAGCTTTCCCAGCACGAGCCGACAGTTCCGTACCAGCTATCAGGTTCTTCGATGGTTAATTTTCTTTTTGATAAAAAAAAGTCTCTTGCCTTCGAGGGCCTGATGTATTCAACAACAAAACAAACAAGCAAAGAGTTCCTTTCCAAGTAGACTTTGGGTGATAACTTTTCACTGCTAGATTTCCCTCGGTCGGGTTCGGATCCAAATACCAAGGGGGACAATCCACTTCCCCTGGTCTTACAATACTTCGTGCATTCACAAATCTTAATATCTTCTAAACAATTCACTGTGGACATCTCTCAGTCAGGTTCACTCCTGTCAACACACTGTTCATGTGCTAATTTCACCAAGCGGGATACATTTCCCTTTGCTTCACATCTGTCGGTCAAAGACTTTCAGCGGTACAGAGGATTTTACAAGACCCCTATATGACCACTTTGACCTCTTGTCACCTTTTCCCAAGGCCTTCTGGTTACTGTAGTTTCTACCATCGGGTAATCTAAACCTCCCTCGGATTAGACAGATTTTCTGATATTACTATTTAGGCCTATGCAAAACCTTTACTACCTGTGAGAAACCAGAATGTCCCACCCACCCTGGGGATCTGTCATCCAGGTGGCCAGGACATGGCCATCACTTTTGGAACCAGTTCCTGGGGGTGGACCAGTGCGGGAGGATCACCTGGGTGAGAGGGTTTTCTCGGGGAGTGGGAGTGGGACACTGGATGGTGAGACGCGGTATCCCCTTCCCTGTAACACCTTTACCCCATCCAACCAGGCCCTCTGAAATAAGAGACTTTGAATGGCAAAGAGACTATGGCACAGAAGTCCCTGATGTGAAGGTTTTGAACTGCTTCCTCGTGCTAGAGAATCCAGAGAGTGTGCTAAGCTCGAGTGTGCCACCTTGTCCTGTACTGAAAATGTGGGAACGGCAAGCCAACGGCTTACATGCCCTGACATATCATTTCATGAGCCCTTTTCTTTTGCATAACATTGTTTCCCACACTATTTGTATTTAGACATAAGAATTGGCAATAGGTTTATTAGTATAGGCCATTTTATTTTGACAAGACACCACTAGGACTGCGTTATTATTATTTGATGGTCGTAGCTTGCTCCCATCTTTAGATTTAGGATTAGATAGGCATTTTCTAAACCCAATTGAAGTTCAGTAAACATCTGTGAACTATGATCACTTTTGTCTGTCTCACTGTTTGATACCATGCCTTCCATACATATGGTACCATGCCTTCCGTACATATGGTGTCAGTGGTGGGATGCGACTCAACAGGAAAATCCTAATTTCAAAAGAAAGAATCTATGGAATTATTCATGAAGAACTGACCAAGAGCTCTAACAATATCCTAGCCAAATGGCCACAGAAGAATTTGACTTGTTTGGATGAAATCGGAAGCTCACAAGAAGAACTAATAAACAACCCAACTAAAACGTCCAAAAGACTGAAAGAACAAGACTGGTGCAACACTCAAGACACAGCAATAAGATACATATCTTCTAGCCATCTTCCAGTGAACATCCAAAAACGTAATTAGCCAGTAAGTTACTTGTCTAAATTCACGAACAAAAAATTGAGATCGACCTTCATTAGAGTTCGATTGAATCTTTCAAAAACTAAGAAAGTCCTCGCCATCTGAGATAGAGCCAGAGCATGTGGGTGTAGATTCTGTAACCAGCCGAATCTAACTGAAACCCTACGATATTTGATGCTCGAATGCAAGGGTCTTTCGTCAAATTGAAGGACCCCTTTTGGCCATCTGTTCACAGAGTATGCCAGTATGGACGAGGACCATTGGTGGACCCATTTAATGAAAGGGGCCAATAGAAAACCAGTTATAGCAGTTGGGAATTTCATTGAGAGCCTTAACCTGGAACAGAAAAAATGATGACATATCAGCAGGTTCCCACCCCTACATGATAACCAGAAATTCAGATGTAAGAGGATTCCTCCTCTTCTTATTCTTCTTCTTCCTTTCCTTCTTCTCTTTTGACTCATTTTAAAGTTTAATGGACGGACGAAGTGTAAGAAGCTAGGGTCAAAAAGGATCTAATTGAACTTGTAAAAACTGGTAAAACACAGTTAAATCAAGAAAAAAAAATGGAGACAAATTGGGTGGACCCTAAAATACCAGAACTCAGTCATAGAGCCTCAGATCCCTCTGTCGCCAGAAAAGAATCCGTAGGCTTTGATATCTGTAGCAGCCGAGAAGCTATACCTCTAGGGAAAAAAGGAATGATTCCCACAGACTTAGTCCTAATAACCACTGTGGGGTGTTATGTAAGGTTGTCCCCAAAATCTGTCCTGGCCTGGAAGTTCGGACTGGATGTCCTAGCTGGCGTCATAGATTCCCAACTTCCGTGGAGAGATAAAGGTTCTCCTACAGAACCTTGGTGAAACTCCATTTGAAATACATCATGCGGACAAAATTGCACAGGGATTTCTTGAAAGGGCTCTATTTCCCCGTAGTTTAGAGAGTAAACCAGAAGAAACTGAAAGAGGTACCTTAGGCTTTAGGGAAGCAGATGAATCATCTAACACTGAGGCAAAGAGGGAAGAAGAACCTATCATCCTTTCCGATCTAGCCTTCGCCCAGCGAAATGAGCCAGCACTCGCAGAGGCTTTCTTTCAGGTGATTCCTGAAGGGAAAGGAGTAGAGAAGGAAACTCCCTTTTTCTTTCTAAAGCAAGAATTACTGACTGTATAGAAAGGAAACCTCCAGAGAATGTCTAAATACCACTCATTTAGTAATCCCCAAAACCTAACGGAAGATCGTCCTAGAGATTGCACATTCTCATTTGACAGGGGGACACTTACGACAATCTAAGACCCAAGCGCACATCAGTGGAAAGATTTACTGGCCAGGTATCCATGCTGATATAAAGAACTTCATTCAGATGTGTGAAATATGTCAGAAAACCATTACGCATATTCCCTTGCCTGCCCCTCTGAACCCTTTTAGCAATAATAGAAGTCCCTTTCTCCCGAATTGGGATGGATATTATTGGACCGTTGGAAAACTCTAATGGACCGTTGGAAAACTCTAGATTGGGCAAAAAATATGTCCTCGTAATCGTTGATTATGCTACCCGATACCCAGAGGCATTCCCCATGAGGAACAACACAATCCAACACATTTTGAAACGCCTATTACCATACTTTTCCAGGGTTGGTTTCCCCAAGGAAATGCTAACGGATCAGGGATCCCATTCTTTTTTAAAAAATTGTTTTTATTAGGCATTTTTTTAACAAACAACTCATAGCTCTTGCATCATACCATTTATGCATGTGATAATTGACTAGTGCTTACATGTAAATGATAATAGTCCTGTCCCCATCCCTCTCCCTCCCCCCTTGAGATGAGCCGCATCGCATTGAACATTTGCAGGGATTGGGCTCCATATGTATATGTTGGGCATCTTTGCCTCTGATGGGCTTGTTCATTCTTTGTAGATATTGAGGAAGGGAGTCCATTCCATTTCTCTGCTTGGGGATATATCGTGAAGCACTCCGATAATGTTATCCATCTCAGATATTTCTCTGGCTTTTCGCACCCAAACTGTCTCTGTCGGGAGTGTTAGTGATTTCCAGGTTATGGTGATGCAGACCCTAGCAGCTAGCAGTAGGAAGTGTGGCATGTGGGGGAGCCGCACCCAGCGGTCTTCTCATTCTTCCAAGCCAAATATGACTTGTCGCGGGTCGCATTGTCTTTCAATTCCATCGTTTCTTTTGATCCACACTAAGACCTCTTTCCAAAACTCTTGGATTCTTGGGCCGGCCCACCACATGTGCCAATAGTCTGCTTGGTCCCCACATTCTCTCCAGCATTGGGGACTGGTCTGGTTGAACATTTTGGCTAGGCGTCATGGGTCGCAGTGCCATCTATGTAAGAGTTTTAAGCTGTGTAGCTTGTATTAAGCAGAGATGGAGGTTTTGTCGACTGAATTACACATGATATGATAGGTTATTTATAAAACGCTTAATACCCAGAGGTTTCTAAGTGCGGACCCAGGGATCGAACCTGTGTTGCTCTGTGTCGTTTTGCTTCCAAGGCAAGCACGTTGCCCCTGAGCTATCCTCCCGAGACTACATTTGTTTCCATAGGTGGTCATTCATTTTGGGGCCCAGGTCTGTCACATTTTTTTAAGGGAATCTTCCTTTTTCCGATGTTTGCTGAGGAGGGTTTTATATAGCGTGGCGATTAGGCCTTTGGTGGCGGAAGCTTCACTTAATATTTTTTCCAAGGGCGTTAGTTCTCTTTGTAGCTTGTTCTTCCATTTGGGGGCCATCAAGACTACCCTCAATTGCAAATACATTAATGGTCCGAGGGGTTTGAGTTGTAGGTGTGTTTCCATTTCTTGGTGGGAGATACATTTGTCTCCTTTCACCAATTGGCCTACTCTTTCCAGGCCCGTTTCAAACCATTTTTGGAAGCGTAGCAGCTGCCGTATTTCATTTCTGATGGGGGGGTTGCCAGATATGGCTTATTGGTGAGGGCCATGTTGTGTGTCCCTTAATTTTACCTTTGTTCCACCAGAGCTTTAGGAGGGACCCCATTGCATAGTGGTTGAGTACTTTCGATGGGATTGATGATTTTGGGGACCATAACCATTCCCCTAGTGTCACTGGTCTTAAGAGATGGTTTTCAATTGTAACCCATTCTTTGGGCCTCATCACGAGTTTGGCGGTAACCCTTAATTCCGGCGGTAGCGCTGTTACCGCCGGATTTAAGGGTCCGCCAAATCATGGCTATGGCGGATTTCTCCCCAGCTCTGAGCTGGAGGGAAATCCGCCAAAAATTCACGCTCATACCGCCGGCGGGAAATCCGCCGGCGGTATGAGCGCAAAATTTCCCCATTGAGCCCAGTGGGCTCAATGGGGATTTCCAAATCCGCCAAACCCGTGATCCGGCGCTAATAGCGCCGGTGGGTTTGGCGGAAGGGCAGATAGCACCAGCGCTATTAGCGCCAACGTTACCGCCCAACTCGTGATGAGGCCCTTTGTGTTTATCACATCTCATATGAGGCACCAGAGTCCTGAGTTGGGCGGCTCGGTAGTATGTATAGCAGTCTGGAAGCCCCGTCCCCCCCTCTTCTTTGCATTTCGTCAAAGTGTTGTATGCTATTCGCTGTCTTTTCCCCTGCCACAGAAACTTTATGAGCTTAGTCTTCAGCTCTGAGAAGTGTTTTCTTGGAATGTCAATGGGAAGCATTTGATACTGGTATGGGATCTTTTGGAGAATTACCATTTTAATTGCATTGAGGCGGCCCAGCCATGATATTGTACATTTTTCCCATCTGGCTAGGTCTGATGATAAGTCTACCATTAGGGGAGGGAGGTTTGCTTCGTAGAGGTCCTTTATTTTTTTGTGTGTTGTTAATACCCAAATATTATAACTTTTGGTGTTCTGTCGGTCACCCACCCATGTCTCGATTCATTGTTTCAGGGTCATCTGGGCTGTTGTAGGGGAATAGCGTGGACTTTTCTTTGTTCACTTTTAGTCCTACCCATTTGCCAAATTCTTGTATGGTCGTGAGAACTATGGGTATAGAGGCCGGTGGGTCTGCTAAATATAGGAGGATATCATCAGCGAACATTGCAAGTTTGTATTTGTTGCTCCCCACCATAATCCCTTGTATCGTCTTCTCATTTCTAATTAACTTGCCCAAAGGTTCTATTGATAGGGCGTTTAGGAGGAGGGACAGGGGGGCACCCCTGTCTGGTTCCTCTAGTCAGGTTGAACTCTTGCGATAGTTTACATTTACCACCACCTTTCCCCTGGGTGCTTCATAACTTGCCTGGATTCTTCTTAAAAATCTTTCTTTGAAGACTGTTTTTGAGTATGGCCCAGAGAAAGCCCCACTCCACTCGATCGAATGCTTTCTCTGAGTCCAGGCTTAGTAGGTCTTGTTTCCCCTCCATTTCCTCTGTCTGTTCCATGATATACAAAGTTTTACGCATGGGGTCAGCCCTTTGTCTGACTTTTATGAATCCCACCTGATCTGGGTGAATCTGGCGGGGCATGATTCCCTCCATACGAGATGTCAGGATTCTCGTATATATCTTTGCATCAGCATTTAATAGTGATATTGGACGGTATGATTTACAGCATGTTGGGTCTTTTCCTGTTTTGGGAATAATTATTATGTGGGATATTGTGAAGGATGGTGGTGCCTGACCCGTTTCTTGTACGTGGTTAAATAGTTTGGCCATGTGTGGGGCCAGGATATCTGAAAATTGTTTGTAGAAGCCCATGGTGTATCCGTCTTCCCCTGGTGCCCCTCCGGCTAGGTGTCTCTTTATTGCCGCTTTTGTTTCTTCTGGGGTTATGGGTGATTCTAGGATTGCTTGCTCTGTGTTAGACAGGTGTGTTAGGTTCGCACTGGTGATATAGTCTTGCATTTCTGTCTCTGTCCCAGTGCGCTCCGTGGTGTATAGCTTGTTGTAGTAGTTTACATATTCCCTCTGGTGTTGTGGTATAACCCCCTTCATGTGTCTTAATCTTGTCAACCCATCTCTACGCCCTTTGGGCTCTCAGTCTAGCCGCTAACATTTTATCTGCCTTGTCCCTTTTTTCGTAGAATTTTTGCTTTAGGAATTTCTACTTTCACATTGTTTCCCCAATCCCAAACTTTTTTAATTCTCCTTTTTTGTTTTAGTGTGTCTAGGAGTTCCCTTCGGTACGTCCTGGCTCCCTCTCTCATCAGTTGTCCCCTCCAGGTGGCTTTCCCTGCTTCTCATAGTGTTGTGGGTCCCACATCTCCATTGTCGTTTATTTGGAAGTATTACTCGATTGCGGTCCTTAGTTCTTGAGCAAATAATTTGTCCCTCCACAGGAACTCATTACAGCCATTTAGTGTCCCTATGTCCCGTTCCCTCCATGTCTAGGGTGGCAACTACCATATCGTGATCGAACCAGGAGACTGGTCTAATGGCACTTTCCCTTATTCTTGGGTGGAGTTCCTTATTGGTCAGTAAGTAATCGATTCCTGTAAGGGTGTTGTGGACGCTGGTCCTAAATGTGTACCCCTTCTTCTCTGAGTTCTGTGATCTCCAGATGTCTTAAGAGGCCTCCATCACTTAGGTTTTTCCTAAATCTATTTCCTTTTGTGTTTGGAGGGTCCTTGGGTTCATTACATGTTGTTTGTCTGTCTATTTGCGGGTTCGCCCATGTATTAAAGACCCTTCCTATTATTGTGGGGCCCCTGCTTTTGTCCATTATGGTGGTCAGGGCCTCCTCGTTGAAAGCCCCCCGCCCTGTGTTGGGTGAGTATACTCCCGCTAGTGTGATATGGGCTCCCTCCCTTTCCCCCCGGACCAATAAGAGCATGCCTCCCATCAGTGTGTGTACCTCTGGGTTTGTTAATTTGATCCTCTTGTGTAGTACTATGCCTACTCCTCCTCTCTTGTGGTCAGCTAAGGCCCAATATGTTTGGCCGACTCCTTTCCCTCTCATCTGCCTTTCCTCTCCTGTTTTAAGCCTGGTCTCCTAAATGAAAAGGATGTCGAGTGAGGCCTGGTGGAATTCCCTGATGACTAGTGATCTTTTCGTGGGGGAGTTAAGTCCCTTCGAAACAAAGGAAGGGCATCCTACCACATACATTTGAGTATTTACATTTATTCATGCAAATATATTGAATTTTCCATGTTTCACTTGACTGGGATGTCTCTGTGTCTACTATAACCAACATGTTAATAGAAGAACACTAAACCAGGTTAAGTTCACACAGCGTTTATTATTTGGCTAGTAAATCTGTTTTGTTTCTTTTGAACGCATTTTTTGAAAGAATATTTTTCTATTTTCTATATGACTTTTTTGTCTCTTGTCATAGTGCAATGATTAAACAATGGATAGTGTATATACAAGTGCATCAACATATATAAGCAAATGACAGATTACTGCACATGTATTAGTTTCACATATCCAGGTGTCATCCTTATGTTACATAAACTCATACAAAACATTACAAACGGAACATTTCAAAATAGCTCTGCTTGTTCTGGAAAGTGCTAAATGTCACACTCCTTTCTCAGGACTTCTCCGAGGTCTGATATGCCAGGCAGAAGGGTGACCTAGTTGTAGGTCTACATCAAGAGGTAAATCAAAAACAAGTGTTCTTGGTAAGGACTGCTCCAACACACGGGGTGTGGCGTCCAATGATGTTTCGACTGGTAAGTGAAATAGCCTTCTTCTTGGGCCAAGGCAAGGTCTCCCTATAGGAGGGACATATAAATGAACCCAATTAGTGAAGGGCTCTTCTCAGTCATAATTATGTGCAACAGTGTAAAAACATGAAAAGCAAATAAAGGTTAAAAACCGTATTAGAAGAGAAAGCTTCTCAAGTGCACGCCAGTGATTCACTGACCTTAAATGTATTTCTGTTAAGGAGCTCCCTTTGGGGAAAGGAGATGCTATCTCAGGGTGTGTCTTCCAAGGGGCTTGCAACATGGAGTCCTAGCTTAGTATTCTGTCAGAAAAATGGAAAGAAAGAAAGAAAGAACGTTTCTTACTTCAAAAACTCTGGGTTCAAAACTGCTGAGCTCCATGCCTGTGTCTGCATCTAACGTGGGGTGGAGGAAGTTGTTACCTGGTCATCTTATTAGCATGGCTTGATTTCATTGGAAGGCATTCTAGGGCGCTGGCGTCTATCTGGTCTAGGACATCGTTTACCGCGGCTCCCTAGGGGTGGGAAATAGCCGTATTACGCTCGATGCATGGTTGACGATATAATTGAATGAATTGAGGGGCAGAAAGTTTACGGTATACGTGGGGCACCTACCTGAAGTGGGGCCCTCAGAAAATGGACGGCAAATCGTTCTGTGTGGAACGCCTTCATGTGGCGTCTGTGACGTCCTTGGCAACCTCGCTGTTCGGGAAGTGGAAATTCCCCGAGCTGTATGCTTTTTATGGATCGCGCATGTGCGAGAGATCACTGTCTCTGCGAGATGTGCATGCAGCGTCGTACGGCCATCCCGTTGCCCACGACAGCCCAAGTCCTCAGCAAAGGAAAGGAGCGTGAAGGAGAGTTAATCAGTGGAAAGGAGTATGTGAAGTATATAAGACTAACACTGGAGTGCGGTAGTCTAAAATGGGGTGGCACAGACAAGTTATTTAGTTCTGTGCATAATGGTCGCTGAGGGGATGGGCAGTTAACATTGAGTGCCTACTTTTAGGGTGTAGGTCCCTGGCCCTGATCTTGAGTTCTCTTCCATTTTTACGTTAGGATTCCTTTCTCATATCCTGTTTTGTCCCATTCTACTGGTTTCATTTCATGTAGCCCTGTCTCGTGTGTTTGCTTGTGTTTTACCTCCGTCTGTTTCTTCCCTACCCCCGTCTGTCTCTCCCCCCCCTTTTAGAACTGTAAACCTAACTAAACAAACGTGACTCCGGTCTTTACCGTAAACCAAAGTCTCTGAGAATGTGGTCACGATTTTTACCGTGATCCAGGGTCTCTGAGGTTGAGACGCCCTCTTAAAACTGAGGGCCACTGGGTTATGGGCTCACCCCCCACTGAGGAAGCCCTTGGGTAATTCCTTTCCGCTGTCTCCGTACCTTGATAGAGTTCTTTGGTTTTATGTCAGCTCTCGTTTTCCTTGGTCAGGCAAGTTGCAAGGTCGACAGGGATCCCAGCTTGACGTACTTTCTTCCCGCCTTGCTTCTCTTGCGTCTTTGGGGTTGTGCCTCTATGTTGTGTGGTCTTGATGAGTGTGTTCCTTGGGGGCCCAGCAGGCCTCTAATGTCTATGGATTCTATTAGGTGTTTTAGCACTTGGTTTGCTTCCTCTGGTATATTAACTCTGTAATCTTCTCCTTTGGCTTCACATGTCATGGCGAAAGGGTAGCCCCATCAGTACCGGATTCCTCGTTCTGTGAGCCAGGTAGCCAAAGGCTTGCATCCCCGTCTGCGACTTAGTGTAAGGCTTGACAAGCCTTGATATCTTTTCGAGCCTTTGTATTCAATGTCCTGTACTTGTTTGGCTCTGAGGAGGGCCTCCGATTTTTCTTTGTAACATAGAAATTTGGCAATTATGGAGCACAGCCCTCCACCAAATGCTCTACCACCTCTGTGGGCTCTTTCCAATTGCACTATTTTGCCTCCCTCCGCCTTGAATAGTTGATTGATTATGTCTTGTACTTTGATCTCGACTTGAGTCTTTGTCTCCCCCTGCATTTCCTCAAGTCCAATTATCCGGATGTTCGATCTTCTTTCTCTTTCTCCATGTCATCCTTTTTTAGGGTAATCTCTTCCTCTCTCAATTCTGTCTGTCAATCTTGCATTGAGTTTCAGTTCCATCATATCCGTGTTGACTTAGTTGTTTTCAAGGTTTTCTACTTTTTCCTCTACCCTGTCGACCTTCCCTCTTAGTTCTGATATGAAGGATTGTATGTCTGAGTGGAGTGTCTAGATTTCCGCCATCAGGCCTGCAATGTCGTCTTTGGTAGAGGCGACGCTCATCAGGCAGGATGTCCTGGGCACGGTGTGCGCTTTGAGTGTTTCTTCCCTTCTGTATGGTTGGAGCCTATCCAGGCCTCTTATGGGTGTGATCTGTCGTGGACAATTCTTCTCCTTTGGAGGGCCTATGATGAAGTTTGGGGGGAGCGGTGTCCTTTTCCAGCTTTTGCTTTCTGTCCAGCTTCTTCTCTTGTTTATGCTTTATTCCTTAATCCAGGGTCTGTGGGGCGGCAGGTTTGTTTTTGGTAGTTGTTTGCTAGGAGATGTCCCCGTGTTGTCTTTTGCTCCTAGTGTGGGGACTCTTTTCATCCAGGGGGGAGCTGGATCTCGTGTGCTTTCTGATGTTTTACGTTGTTTTCCTCAGCTTTTTCCCCTTATTTAGTGCTTGCAGTGTCTATTGGAGGCTTTCCTCTGCGCTATCTTCCTTGATTCCTGTTAGGGTAGGGGCCTGCGTTGTGTTTGGGATGTCTGCAGGGACCTCTGTGTTCTCTTCGGGTGATAGCGGGTGTGTAGGCTGGTCTGGTGCCTTTTTTATGCCCCGATGTGGGATGGTGGGATGATTTCTTCTTCCCCCTGGTGGCTATGGGTTTGCTTGTTCCCCTGCTGGTTCTGAAATGAACACCGCTAATTTGGAGGCAGGGCCCACCCAGGGAGCCTGGGGTCCCTTTATGAGGGCATCGTGATGGCTCGCCACTCTCCTCCTTGTTTTCTAGGCTCTCTTCTGGGTGGGGCTGTGTGGCGGGGGCCCCGCTGGGCTATGCGACATATCTGTTCTCTTCTGGGATTTGGGGGTGGCGTAGGGAGGGGGCAGCCTCTCACCTGTTGTAATCTGGTCTTCTGGATTCTCTGGGAGGTTCTTCCAAGTTGTTTGCTGCGTTCGCTGGCCTGCTCTGGTTCACTTTTTGCTACGCGCTGGGGGCGTTGTGTCCCCATGGAGCTGCTTCTCTCCTGCTAGACCCGGGTTGGGCGGTGGGTAGGGTGCCTGATCTAGTGGAACTTCGGGGGATGGCTGAGCATTTACCCATCTCCCGGTCATTGGTACGTAGTGTTCAGGATAGATGCGTGGGGTATTTTCTTTTAGTCCCGTTCCGAATGGGGTCTCGTGGGATGGTTGCAGATCTTTTAGTTTCTTTGCTCCAGGCGGGCGCTCCTGCAGTGCCCGTCTCAGCCTTCATTTGCCTGTGTTGCTCCGTTAGGTTGAGGTCCGTGTGATGTAGTTTCCGTTTTCAGGGCTGGGACCGACGTGCCTCTATGGTAGTGAATCTCTCTCCTTTAATGCGGTTCAGGGGCTGGGTTGAGGTTCCTGCTGTGGCTGCGCCTCAAGAACCGGTCGCATCGGTCTCTGTGTTCCCGCTGTGTGCTTTGTAACGGTCGGGCTGTGCGCTTGAGATCCGCTCCTCCTCTCCGGTGTGGGTTGTGGTCATCCGAGCCCCAGCTTCCTCCAGAACAGCTCGATGGGCCTCACACGGGTATCGGTTCTATATTCCCTCGACGGATCACACAATGTCCCCGTGTCCCGCGTTCTGCTCCTCAATCACTTCTCCGAGCGCCATCTCCGGCGGGGTGCTGTCCGTGTGAAGGCCTTGGTGGGGGATGGGCAGTTCGCTCGTTTACTAACTGCTCTTCTGGTGGGGGGCCTGCCTTTCGCACCCCTGCCTTCACCGATGCTTCACAAATCTGGATTTGATTTTTGCCTTTTATTTCAGGGCTGGGATCCGCTCTTTATCGTTTCTTTATTTCCTCTGTGAGAGGAGCTGGACGTTAGGCAGCCATTGCCTTCCGTGCCCCCTATGGGTCTCCAAGGGATCCAATTTTATGAGCAAACTCATGTGTGAAGTCAAGGAATTTTTCCATATTTCCACCTTAAGAACCTCAGTTTGCCACCCTCAAACTGATGGATTGGTAGAAAGAATCAACAAGATTCTTAAGAAAATTGGTATACAACGATGGGAAAGACTGGGATCGCATGATTCCTTGGGCCTTATTTGCAGTGAGAAAGACCCCTCAGGCGTCCACCAGATTTTCTCCTTTTGAACTACTTTATGGTAGAGAACCAATAAATGTCCTTGACGTGCTCCGGGAGACCTGGGAAGAAAGAGAAGAGGCACCTGTTCCCCTCTCCCAAACAGCTACCTGGTTGCGAGAGCATATGAAACTTGTTCGAAATCTAGTCCATACTCGCATGGAAAAAGCCCAAGCACAACAAAAGTCCACCTACGACAAGAAGGTATTAGTCCTCTTACCTACCTCTGAAAATAAACTTGTCCCAAAGTAGCAAACAGGGACCTGTACCTATAAAATAGCCCAACCTGACAGGAAGCAAAAGACCCACCTCTACCATGTAAATCTCTTAAAAGACTGGAAAGAAAATCCTTCCGCAGCCACTGCCTCGATACTGTCCTGTTTGGCACTGCAGGAAATAGATCATTTTGAATTAATTCACCAAGAACTATTTTGTCAACAGCAAGAAGACTTAAAAGATTTGTTCACAACATTCCCTGATGTATTCTGCGAGAAGGGAGAGTGCACGGCATGTATTATTATACCAGAACTCCAAAGGGAAAAGTGGTCCACTTGAAACCATATAGACTCCCGGAAGCCTGTAGACAGTTAGTGGTCAAGAGAGTGAACAAAATGCTGAGGGCAAAAAATATTATAGAGCCCTCTTCAAGCCCATTGTCCTCCCCTACTGTGTTGGTCACAAAACTTGATTATCCCTGGAGTTTTTGCATAGATTTCCAACAGGTCAAGGCTATCTCCGACTTCAATGACTATCCTATGCCACGTATCGATGAACCGATTGATAAACTCGGAAATGCCACCTCCCTATCAACCCTAGACTTAACCAAGGGGTACTGGCAGGTCTCAGTAAATGGACCTGATAAGGAAAAGACAGCTTTTTTGACACCCCTAGGACTATTAAAGTTCAAAGTTGTCCTTTTTGGATTACACGGGCCCGTGCCATTTTCCAACAGCTTATGTACAGGATATTACAGCCCTACTCTGATTTCTGTGGGGCTTATATTGACCACATAGTCATTTATAGTAAGACTTGGGAAGACCATCTTTTCCATCTCTTTACTATTATGAGAGCCCTCAGAGAAGCCAGTTTAGCTGCCAATCCATCCAAATGTAAGCTGGCTCAATCAGCCGTGAAATTCCTCGGCTTCTTTGTAGGGGGTGGCAGTGTCCAGCCTCAACGAGAAAAAAGTGAAAACCATCCTAGACACCCCCACGCCTATGATCAAGAGAGACATCGGAGCATTCTTAGGATTAATCGGTTATTACCGTAGCTTTATCCTGGACAAAACAACTAGGTTGACGGACAAATTAAAGAACGATGAACCCCAGAACATTAATTGGACTGACGAGGACGATGTATGTTACAACAGCTTAAAACAAACCCTGTGTCTATTAGCAACAATGAAAAGTACTCACAGGTTGTTGGTTTCAGAACTCGCAGGTTGTTGGTTTCTGAAGTATGGTGAATATGAGAGTCTCCCGCAAGGTGTCCAGAGGCCAGATCCTGTGCTCTGTGCACACCGGGGGTAGCACCCTCTGGAAACCCTTGTGAGGTAGAAAATCCGTCTGGCAGTTAGAAGTGGCTCCTCGCTGCATGGTGAAATCAGTTTTGATTGGAATGAAGAGCGAAGGCTTCTGGTTGCTGTAGTCAGGTGGCCGGTGGATAGGAAGTCTGACATGGCTCCGGTCCAGGGAACCAGAGCAGACTGACGGTAAGGATGCAGGAAAGGGGTAAACTCGGGAAGAAAGGACAGAGCAAGCTCGAAAAGAAAGGTAACTAAAGGAGGAAGAGGGGGAGGGCGCCATAGAGCCCAACCAAGATGACGGCTCCCCTGTGAGCTCCGACCAGAGCTCCCATGAATCCTGATTAAATAAGGGCCTGCAGTGGAAAAAGTCTTGTTCCGACAATGGAAATGGCTTTCTAAAGCCGCCACCCCCACCAAGCAAATGTAGTGATTTGGATGTCACAAGGAGTCCCCCAGGTAAGAGGATTGTAACGTCAAATCCGGGCCAGAAAGCGACCTCAGCCCTGGCATGTCACAAACGGCCAATCTGAGCAGAGCCAGATCCGCGAGAACAGCCTTGTCCTGACATTCCCTGGGGCACACCAGACTAGCCCCTCCGGCATACAACTGAGGCGGCGGTGCGACCGTGTATCGCACCTGACTGGAGCACAGGAGAGCCATAGCTGTTTGCGCCCTTGCAGAGGCAGCCCCCACAGGAGCGAGAGGAAGCATCTAGCAACTCAGAACAGTTGGCCGTGAGTGGGGATGCTGAAACACCCGGAGTGCCCTGCGGATAACTTCGATAGCAACAATGGATCAAGAAGAGGAGGTGGCCCAGGCTCCGTCTATCGACATCCGCGAAAACTTGCTCGAACGCAAGGCAGGCATTGGCAACTTGGAATCTAAACTCGACACACTTTCATCAAAAGTCAACCTGTTGCAACACTGTTTGGACAAACATGGAGAAAGGCTGGACACAGTTGAACAGAGAGTGTCAGACTTGGATGACGGCAGTACCGCATTGGCGACCAGAGTAACGGCTCTAGAGGCCCAAAGGAAAATAGTGGCAGCCAAGAATGAAGACATGGAAGGGAGAGCTTGCCGCAATAACACCCGTATGGTAGGGGTGAGAGAGAGACCAATCCCACAGAAAATGGAGCACTTCGTCGAAATAATGTGTAAGAAAACCCTCACTATCCCAGCTCTTCATGGTTGAAAGGGCCCACCGAGTGCCTACCAATCACCCGATCCCGGGGGCAGTCCCACACCCCATCATTGCACGGCTGCTCAATTTTAAAGACCGGGACGCGATCCTGAGACTTGCCAGGGAAAAAGGAGAATTGCAGTACGACGGTGATAAGATCCAAATCTACCCAGACTTCTCCCCAACACTCCAGGCTTCACGCAGGTCCTTTACAGGAGTGAAGAGACACCTAAGGGACAACCAAATGCAGTACTCCATGTTATTTCCTGCAAAACACACCGGAAAGACACCGTTTTTCAACATTCCCGAAGAAGCTAACTACTTCTTAGATAAGTTAGGCTGCCGACCGCCAGTCAGCAACCCAAGGCCGGCGAGAAGGGACCGCGACAGAGGGCACCCATCCTGACTGAAACTGGTATGTGGGGAACCTCATGACACACCGTCTTTCCTACACCATGTGGCACTAAAATATGGTTATATGGGGGGGGAACAGACCAGATTATCCAGACGCATTTAAACACATGCTATGAAGGGTACTATTGAACTTGGATGGGCACTAGCGCCCCGAGCACAGCAATGTTTGAAAGTTACTGGTTGATGGGGAGGGTGGAGGACAATTGATGGGCGGGTTGGGGGTTGCCCGTGGGGGTGGGAATGGATGGGTAGCCTGGCTGCAAGTTAAAACGGAAAGCACGCAGCATGTTGGGAAACTGACGTTTATAGGGAAATGCGCTATCCGTGGGCCTAGCCACTGCCGTCAGACCCCACAAACCTTAACAGTCAGAAGAAACATTCACACGCCACAAGTGCAACACCTGAGAAACCCTGAACAAACATAGAAGTATTTTACCCCATTCAAGTTAGCGATATGGAACATTAGAGGGGGCAACAACTCAGTGAAAGCCCGAAAAGTCTCTCAATACCTTAAGAGGCACAACATAGACACTGCCTTTATACAGCGGACTCCCCTCCTTCCATCCTCTGAGAGTCGATGGGCACCTGATTGGGGGTGCCACAGGTACTACTCATCCTATTCATCCTACGCCCGGCGGGTGGCTATAATGATAGGCAAGAGGGTAAAGTTCAAACTACAGTCAGTAGCGAGAGAAGAAGGCAGATCGCTACTCATCCGAGGTGTACTGGAAGGTAATGCAGTCGTCCTGGTGAATTCTTACGGGCCGAACATAGATGGAGCCAACTCTTTTGATTGGGTGATGACTCACCTGGCAGGAACGGGCACAGCCACTATCATATGGGGTGGAGACCTAAATACCACACTAGATCCTAGATGGGATAAATCACACATAAATGCCAGCACACCCTCTAAGGTGAGCCTCCAGGTTTGAGAAATCTGTGAGGCCCATGACCTTGTAGATGTGTGGAGGATTAGCCATCAGGAAACTCGCGATTTCTCTTTCCATTCCTGGGTCCGCAATACCAGCTCACGACTAAACTATTTGCTGGTGTCTCGAGTAGGGAGAATCCAATGGGGGAGTGCCAGATACTCCCAAGGACACTCTCTGACCACTCCCCAGTCACTCTGGAGAGTATTCCTGTAGACAGCAAAAAGAGAAGTCGCAACTGGAGATTTAAATCAGGGGTACTCCAAGATCAGGTGATCGCCCAAGAACTTCGGGCTGAGATCACATCCTTTCTGGCCATCAATCAAGAATCCGTATCATCGAGTGGGACCTTCTGGGAAACTCTAAAATGCTACATTAGAGGGATATGTATGGCCAAAGAAAATGGGATTCTGAAAACCATCAGAGGAGAACTCACTGTAAATGAAGCATGGCTAAAAGAATTGGAGCGGACATGCGCCACTCTAAATGATTCCCAAACCTTAGCCCTCCTCAAGTAGGAATTAGACAAGTTCAGGACCAATGCTGACTGTGAAGGCCGGTTCTTGGCACAAGGGTCATCGAACTCGGCAGTATGGTGAAGGCCAAAAACTGGGTGCCCTCCTGGCCAGGCTACTAGCTGAAGACAGGAAACCCCTGCAAGTAGAATGCATCCGCGATCCCCAAGGACATCTGGTTTATACAGAAGATGAAATAGTAGAAACGTTCTGCGCCTTCTATCAAGACCTCTACAGCTCCAAATACCCGAATTACCCACAGTGTCTTCAGCAGTACTTAGAAGAAACAGAACTGTACTAGGTGGAGGGCGAGTTGAGTGTCAAGGTTTGCAGAGACTTGAGAGTTGAGGCTTGCGAAGAGTATGAATGCCTCCGTCCCTAAGCAGCCAACAGCAAGATAGGAATATACTTTCTGTTCGAGGATTAGGGCTACAGGTGGCAGGAACAGGAACACCAGGTCCTCCGAATGGCTGCTGTAAAGGCAAGGTGCAGGTTAGGCGAATGCAGAGGGGAACACCTACCAGAATGGTATTATGCTGTTCGTGTAAGGTGGGAAGAATACTGTATTGAGGTAATGTGTCAGGAGTAAAGCCCGTTCCCTCAGCAGGTTCAGGAGACAGCCGGCAGGATAGTAAACAACAGGCAGGTTTAAGGAACCTACTGGAAGCACCTTGAACAAACCGGACGACTTGAATCCAGCGGTTGATGCAGAGCATGATCAAGAACCAAGCGACAATGCCAAAGGGAAGAACCAAATTCAGTCAGTGAGAAAAGATCCGTAGTCCACAGGAGGAGTGAAGGGATCAAAACCTGAGCCGAGCAGGATGAGGCAAGAGGCAGTCAGTGATGCAAAATCCGAGGTCAGAGCTTGAGCCGAGTAGGCTGAGTCAGGAGGCAGTCCGTGAATAAAAATCCGAAGTCAGAGCTTGAGCCGAGTAGGATGAGACAGGAGGCAGTCCATGAATACAATAAGAGGTCAAGAGAAAGAACAAGAGCCGCAGTAACCAGGGCGCTAGAAACTGAGAAAAGCAGCTGAGAAGCACAGAGCATCGGAAGCCCAACTGATTTAAGCGTTCCGCTATGGGTCCCGCGTCACGTGACACTGTATACATGCATCACGTGTCAGCAACCGCAATGCCTGGTTGGCCACAGGATCCGTCCCGTGTCCCAAGTCTAGTGTCATGGGACCCGGAAGTAAGAACGGCTATTGAGCCAGACGAGTGATGGGTTACGGAATGGGACCCGGTGTTACGTGACTGCAGACAAGCTGGGGCAAAGGACTGGGAGGGCGTGTTGTCCATCGGTAAACGCAGTACTCGCTTCCTAGGAGAGTACCCATGGATACCCAAACGCCATGGCAGATACATCTTGGGGTACAGCAACTGCCGTACCTGTGAGGTAACGGGGTGTTTACTCCTGAGTGAAGACCATGTTCTAAGTACTCTTGGGGCACTACCTAGGCGTGATGGGGAATGTTTGGCAGAACTGTGTGTGATCCTTGTTTTACATACTTTTGGGGCACTACCTAAACGTGGTGGGGCACGTTTGGCAGAGCTGTGTGTGAACCTTACTTTTGGGGCATGCGTCACATTGAGAGAGACCTTGAACAGGCCGGTCACGCTTGAAGAGATACTGGCAGTCATAAAAGAACTGCAAAGCTGTAATGAGGCCCCATGAGTTTAAATGGGAATACACTGGTGTCAGATACCTGAAAATACTAATGTCCAGAAACTATGATGATCTCTTCCGTGACAACTACGGGAGGGTAATCGAAACACTGCGCGACAAAATCACTAGGTGGAGACACCTACCACACACACTATGGGGCCGTGTTTCGATAGTGAAAATGGTCATATTGCCTAAATTGTTATACTTGTTTGTAACCATACCACTACTACTGTCGGGACAATTCTTCCAACGTCTGCGAAGCCTAATCCTCGAGCTAATATGGGCAGGTAAGCCAGCGAGGGTAGCCCACGCAACACTTATTCAACCAATAGCAAAAGGCGGATTAGCCCTGCCCGACCTAGAACGCTACTACTGGACAGCACAGGTACAATTCTTGGATCACTGGTATGCTCCCCAATCTATAAGGCCACATGTCCAAATTGAACGAGCATTAATAACCCCCAACCTGCTGCGAGCGGCCATCATAGGGAAAATTCAGGTACCACCGAAAACCCTGAACATAGTGCTGACCACATAAGTGGCATGGAAAAGAATCGCAAAGAAAATCAATGTTGAAATTAGGTTTCCCCCCTTCTTCCAGCAAGATTTATCCCAGGGATACCACTCACAGCAGAAAAAGTTTACCTCCAGTGGGCCAATAAACTACAAATAGACACACTAAATGACGGTTTATAGTCTTTCCATCAAATTTTTTTCATTGAATATACTTTCCATCTAGTCCCTGGTTTTTGCCCTTTAAAACACCCATTCCCAAATAAATGTCTCCTTTTTTTAAATTAGGGGGGTCCTCTACCAAACACACATTGTCCAAATTTAACAATGTAACCCTTTAACGCTTTATCCCACCCAGATACACATAGATACATTTTCGATGGAAAAATATTAATTGAAAGATTTTTTCAATGGAAAAATGTTTCAATGGGCCTCATTATGAGTACGGCGGTAGGGGGTTAACGGCACCGGTAAGGATGCCAGTGTCGTTAACCCCCTACCGCTGCATTCCGAGGTCCCTTAGTGGGACTCGCTAAGGGACCAGGGAGCTAATAACGGGCTCGCTATTTGTGGGCCCGTTATTAGCTCCTTCCCCATTCCCATTGAGCCCTATGAGGGCCCGAATGGGAGTGGGGAATGGTTTTCAGAATGGGGATTTACCGGGTCCTCCAAGGTTGGAATGACTCGGTAAGTCCCCTTTCCGACTACCCGGACACGGGTTTGGAGGCAGCCAAACTCGTAATGAGGCCCAATGAATTTTTTCGATGGAAAATCCTTCGATGGAAAATCATTCAATGAAAAGACTAGATACCCTAAATAACCTATTTATAGACAAGTGTTTTTTAACTCCCCAATAAACACGAGAACGTGGAGCGGATATCCTTGGACATATTCGTATATTTCCGAATCCGACATGCGCTTCAGTCACTATTCCCTACATTCCCGTTACAGCCTCCCACATGGCAACTCCACCATGGAGTGATTCAATCACAAGGAGAGGGCAGGTTGGTGTCCACCATCTATAAAGACCTATTGTCAAACACCACAAAGCAGCTAACAGCTCCAAAGGAGCGATGAGAAAGAACACTAGGGAACACGATTGGTCATACATTCTATGGCAGACGCAAAAGGTGTCCCTAAACTCGAGATACAAACTCATACACTTTAACGTTTTACACCAGGTGTACCACACACTGGCTAGACTACACAGACATCGTCCAACCATATCTGCAGCCTGTGAAAAATGTGGCGAATCCCCAGTGGGATTACTTCATTTAGCTTGGGAATGTCCGACAATTAGCCACTTCTGGAAGGAAGTACTTGAGAAGATTGCCTCGATAACAGGGGAGCACCTTGAACAAAGCCCAAAAGTAGCGATGCTAGGATACAGTGAAAACTTACACACCTCACTAAGGAAATAAGCTGGACTACTGTTAATACTAGCAAGGCGAAAAGTAGCCATAACCTGGGGGAAAGGCCATCCTCCCACATTGCTATCTTGGCTCCAAAATGTAGCGTACTGCCAAGACATGGAATCGATTTATATCAGGACCCTGCCCTTGCACACAAGGTCCCCGGACATCTGGGGACCCTACATCAATCATTTGCTAATGGCATCAGAATGAACTCTGGCTCACAGTCCGCAATACGCCCCAGAATGACTGCTGAACACTTCTCTTGGCGGCTACTGTGCGCAAACATGTTGTATCAATGCTTGACTGTTGCAAGACTTTAAGTTCAATCTACAGAGGGGGCGGGGCGCTCGGGCACCACATAGAGCATTGTTGATGTATGTTGTTGTTATGAATAAAATATCTAAAATAAAGTTTTTTTTAAAAAAGGAGGAAGAGGGGCCAAGCAAGGGGGTAATGGAAAGGCGAACGGAACCGAGAGCATAAGGAACGAGGCAGAATATAGGGAAAGTAGAACGGAGCTCGCGGGAATGATGCGAGCTGAGAGAGCAAAAGGAAGAAACGTAAAATAGGCAAGTAAAAAAGGGAAAGTTTACAAGAACCGCAGAAGGCAGAATGAAAGAAGGAGGCCGACAGAAAGAGGTAAGGGAACCGACTGCGGAGCGGAGCAAAGTCAAGGAAGGAAAAGGCAGACTAAGGAAGCTAGCGGGAACAAGACTTTAGCATGTAAGTCTGTTAGGGAGAATTCTCATTTCATGGCTAATTTCCCTTACCTAGTGAGTCCCTCAGCATCTTTGCTGGATCTCTGGAGTTATTTCTTTCCACTTGGTAAGAGTGTGAGCTTTTCACCACTCTTACTTGTGTTTTGCTATGTGTTTTTACCTGTTTTTATGATTGTGGACTCTGGAGTACACCACTTCAGTAGCCCCCTTCTTTTGTGTGTCACACAGCACCTTCTGTGCAGTGATGCAGGGTTGTCGTTCAGACTCCCCCCGACTCCATTTCTGAGGCTGACTACTGTCCCCCAGAAAAGGGTAAAGTTACCATTAACTTTACTTAGTCAAATTAACCACAGATCCGGTACACTGCATCTTACATGGAGTACTCCAAGGGTTAACTCTTAGCCCTTTTTATCTGTACCTCGTAGAGCATTGGTTAGCTCTCTTTAAAAAAAAAACATTTTTTATAACAACATTTTATTACATTTTACCAATTCAATACAGACATCACAATAATGCATTAAATATGAGCTATATCGACAAAAGACATGCTTCTCGTAGAGTTTGTCTTATCAGTTGCGGGACCCGCTCATGTCATCGTGGCTCTGTGGGTAACAACTTTGAAACCGGCCACTCCCATTCTATTGTCCGCTTCTCTGCTCTCTGCTTTCCTTGGGCGTGGGTGTGGCGCATTGTTCAGCATAGCGGGCTACACTGGAGCCATCTAGTAAGAGGGGGCCTCCTGGTGAGGATTGGGAATTTGGCCGCATAGTCAAATAATGGGTCCCAAGTGGTCAGTGTTCTGTACAGGGTGCCTGATCGGATCGACCCGATTTTCTCAGCTACAGCTATATCCCAGCATTTGAACCACCATAACGCTATCAAAGGTCCCCCTTCGTCTTTCCATAGTTTGGCCATAGTGATTTTCGCTGCTAGAAGCAGGTGAGTGCATAGGTTGGATATTTGCCCTGACACTGGGTATGCGCCGTTCCCTGTTTCGCCCAATAGGACAATGCCTGGATCCCAGGGAATAGATAGCTCAGTGATGTCTTTAATGTGTGTTAATATTTCTCTCCAGAAACTTTCTGCCTTAGGACAGGCCCAGACCATGTGGAACAGTGATCCAGGTACAGGACAGCCACGCCAGCCGGATCCAGGAGCACTTGGATTGGCCTTCTGAATTTGGGCTGGGGTCAGATAATATCTGTAACATAATTTATATCCCCCTTCTCTATTTGTGACGCACTGCGAGCTTTTGTGCAATCTCGCCCATACTTTCCCCCACTCTTCAATCTCTATTTCTCGGCCTAGATCTTTTTCCCACTCCAGCATGTATCTTTCTTTTTTCCCCGGATCTGTCCTGTCTAGGAGTCGATGGATAGTGGAGACTCTACCCCTGCTAACTGATGCACTTAATGAGAGCTCCAGAGCCGTCAGCTCTCTGACGCATTTCTTCTGGGTTCGTCTGTTAGACGTCCAGTGCCTGATCTGAGCATAATGAAATCTTTCCTGTTCCCCCACCCCAGATTTCGCTTTACATCTCTCGAATGTAATGGGGGCACCCTCTTCCAGGAAATCGCTGGTTTTACTTAACCCGCCCTCTATCCAGGACTGGAACTCTCTCGGGCGCCTACCCGGTGAGAGGTTGGGATTGTTCCAGATCGGGGTCAGCGGTCCCATGGAGGCCCGAACCCCCATCTTCGGGGTGCAGCTTTCCAGCAATCGGACTTGACCACTGTGTCTGCCAGGGGGCCGCTATTTGTTTGTGGCCTTATGTTTGGCAGATGTGGGTGATCTGATAATGGGACAGGACACCAGAATTTTTCTATTTGCCTCCATTTCGGTGGATATGACTCTTGCACCGAGGAGAATGCGTGCGATAATTGGGCAGCTAGAGAGTATCTAGCAAGGTCTGGGACTCCCAGCCCTCCCTGCACCTTCCCTCTCAGCATGAATTGCTTATTAATTCGAGGTCCCCCCCACCCCCAGACGAAGTCTAGTATTTTCTTTTGTAGGGCTGTTTGGGCGGGGCCCGGGATCTGTATAGATAATGCTGTGCAGTGGTAAAGCCATCTGGGAATTGGGTTCATCTTGATGGCTGTGATTCGCCCAAACCAGGAAATCTCCTGCTATTTCCACCTCTTAAGGTCGTCCTGTAGGCTATGAAAAAGTTGCGGAATGTTGCTAGAGTACAGCCGCGAAGGGTCCCTTGTGATTTGGACCCCAAGATATTCAATCGTCTCTTTGGCCCATGGGATTGATAACAGGGGGGCTAGTGCTTCTTTTTCCTGTGTGGTGAGATTGATGTCTAGGGCAGCGGATTTGGACCGGTTTACCTGAAATCCTGACAGAGTACCAAATTCTTCGATTTCTTCCCACAGCGCACCTAGGGATTTTTCTAGTGATGATGCGATAATTAACACATCATCTGCATATAATGCGATTTTATACTCGTGGTCTCCTACTAATATCCCTTTTATACTCTCATTTTGTCAACTCTGGCCGCAAAAGGTTCCATTGACAGGGCAAAAATCAGGGCAGAAAGCAGGCAACCGTGCCTGGTCCCCCTAGCTATGTGTATGTGGTCTGACCTGATTCCATTGACCTGCAGTTGTGTTGTGGGTCTTTGATAGCTGGCCATCACCCATGTGACAAAATTTGTGCCAAAGCCGAAGTGTTCGAGAACTGCTCGGATGTAACCCCAGTCTACCCGGTCGAAAGCCTTATGGGCATCAAGTGAAATCACGGCCATCCCAACCTTCATTTTACGGGCGCTTTCAATTACATTTATCGTTCGTCTAATATTGTCATGTGTGCTTCTTCCCGGTATGAATCCGGTTTGGTCTCGATTGATTAGAGCCGGAAGGACCGCCCCTAGTCTTTTAGCCAATACTTTGGTGAATATCTTGCTGTCGTTATTCAAGAGAGATATTGGGCGATAGGAGTCTGGAGATTCGGGATTCCTCCCGGCTTTGCGTAATAAGATCGTGATCCATTCCGCCATTGAATCTGTGACGGAGCCTGTGGATAGAAAGGAGTTAAATAGGCTAGCCAGTTGGGGAGCTAGGATCCTGGCGTAGGTTTTGTAAAAGATTGCAGTGAGGCCATCCGGCCCGGGGCAGTATATTTGAGGGATTTAATAGCTTCAATGAATTCTTCAGCATTAATGGGCTCTTCCAAACCTTCCAACTGGGATGTGCTTTGAGGGGGAATGGCATTCAAAAATTCTGGCAACCTATCTAGGACCGTGGGTTCACCAGACATGATGGATTTGTGGTGCTTTATCAGTTCATTGATTTTCCCTGTGTTAGAAAGGTGTAGCTTTCCATCTTCTCCCCGTATCTGTGCGATGTTGTTTAGTCTGTGTGTTTTCTTCAGTTTCTGCACTAGAACTTTATTTGCTTTATTCCCCTTGCTATAATAGAACTGCTTCGTATATGCCAGGGACTTGGCAGTGCGATCCACGCAATGCATTTCTAGCACTAGTTTTGCCTTTCTCAAGGACCTTTCGGCTTTCCTAGAATAGCGTGCCTTCAGATCCGCTTCACATTGAGACACTTCTTTTTCGAGCTTGGCCATAGCTATATGCGATATTCGTCTTTGTTCCGCTCCTGCGCTTATCAAGGTTCCTCTGACTACCGCCTTCATTGCGTCCCAGATGATGTTAATGGGGGATGTTTCTGTGGTGTTCTCTGCAAAATAGTCAGTTATTGTGTTCTCCACTTCAGTCCTGATAGCTTCATCTAGCAGCAAGGAATCATTCAGTTTCCAGTACCGATGGGTAGGGTTTCTTTGGCCTGATATCGCTAAGTTCATGGAGACTGGAGTGTGGTCCGAAATCATGCACGTGTGTATTTCTACGTTGTTTAGACATGGGAATAGTGTACCGGAAAGCAACATAGGGTCTATTCTCGAGTAGCCTTTGTGGACATTGGAGTAATGCGTATAGTCTCTGGAGTCCTCATTAAACAGCCTCCACGCAGCCACAGTTTCTGTCTCTCTAAACAGCTCGGCTAGAGAAAGAGCATGCGTGATATCCGCTGCCGTGGGGGGAAGGGTTTTATCCGCTTGCGGGTTTGGCGTCGCGTTGAAATCCCCCCCGATGAACAGGTGGCCTTCGTGAAATGCTAAGATGATTGGAATAAGGTCTTTGATGAACTTGTTTTGGGCTGTGTTGGGGCTGTAAATTGTCACAATTGTGATGCGAAGCTCTTCAAAAATGCCCTTCAGCAAGAGGAAGCGCCCATCTGGATCTCTTTGTATTGTGACTTTTGAAAGTGAGACTTTGTCGCTTAACAATATTGCCACCCCTCTTTTTTTCGCCCCCGCGGTAGTGAAGTAGGCAGTTTGAATCGCTTAAATCTTATGCGACGTTCGTCCTCCTGTAGCAAGTGGGTTTCCTGCAGTAGTACAATGTCCCCCGCTAGTTGCTCCAGCCAGTGTTCCACTGAGCGCCGCTTTCTCTGTGAGTTCATGCCTTGTACGTTCCAAGATAGGATACGTATTTCGCTCCGGTCAGCCATAGTCCACGGTTTCCTGTAGCTTGTGTACTATATCTTGCACTCTGTTCTGGTCTGCGGGGTTGCTACGCAGCAACTGTAGTTGTGCAAAAACAATACCCGTTCTCATCTTAATGAAGCACATTGTGATGTTGATCAGAGGTATGTAACATACAGTGAGTGATGTCCGATGCGTTGGATTTGTCCGTATATAGTCCCTTTTTGCCCCCCTTGTCCCCCTCCCAACGTTGAGCTGGTAGGAGAACCGTCATCCTACCGCCACCGGGGAACTGGTGGCACCAATGCTCCTGCTGCTGGCCAACTGGGCCGTTGAATTACAGATTGCTGAAGTTCAGATAATGTTCTTTCATCTTTCATGTGGATTAGTGTTAAGTTCCTACTTTTGCCACTTAACCATTTGCTCTACTGAGTGGAGAGATCCTGGCGATTGAGGATGAGGATCAATGGAGCCTTCTGCGGGAAGCCCTTAGCCCCATTCGCTGTCTTTCTTCGGGGGGCCGTAGGTCTCCACCTTCTGTTGGTTTTTGTCCATTCCCCCCCCCCCGTCAACCTCCGGGTGGGTGTTGGCTGATTCTTCGGCCTCGGATTCCTCCTCACCCCTTTTATGTCCCATGAGTTTTTCTGCTTCTTTCATTGTGTGGATTTGCCTCTGGGACCCTTCTCACCTGAATTTTACTGAGGTGGGGAATCCCCACTGGTATGGAGTTTTCTTGTCGCGTAGTCATTCTGTCAGAGGTCGTAGCATTTTCTGTTTTTGTAGGGTCAAATTCGCCAGGTCCTGATATAAAGATAGGGTCGAGCCTCGGAAGGTGATCTGTTGAAGCTGCCTTGCTTCGCGCATTATCTCTTCCTTTATTTGAAAGAAGTGTATTCTGGCCAACACATCCCGGGGGAATTTAGATGCTTTCCTAGGGCTTGTTCTATGCACCCGATCCAGCTCTAAGGGCGAGCCATCCGGAAGGGTGATGATAATCAAAATAGCTCCGTCACGTAGGATTTCAAGTCTGCATCTGCGATCGAGGAGGAGACCCCTCTAATATGGATGTTGTTCCTCCATGGGGGATTTTCTAAGTCCTCTTGTTTGACTTCGAGAGCGTTGCATTTGGCTTCGAGAGCGGTCATTCTATCTCTGTCCCTCTCACTTTCAAATTTTTGCTCGCAGACTTCAGATTCCAACCCAGCCGTTCGGAGTTCCACTTCACCCATCCTTTTGTCCAAGGCATTGATTTTCTTTGTAACTTCTTCAGTCCCCTTTTGTATTTCCCTAGTTAATGCTGTTAATAGGTCCTGGAGGTCGGCCTTGGTGGCTGTTTGCGCTAGGCTGGATCCTGACTCTCCCAAGGCGGACGCACCATTTCCAGATAGCTCCTCTGGAGGATCGGTCTTTTTGGCCTTGTCCGTAGTTGCGTGGCCAAGAGGGCGGAAATATCGGCTTGCTTGGTAGACTTCCCACTTTTAGCCATGGTGATTACGGTGGAGATATGGCCTGGTTCCAGTCTGGATGTACCTGCTACGCTTTAGTGTGCTGGAGTGCCCGGTGGCTTCGCTCTTTTAACATTTAGACATGGCTGGTGGCAGTGGTATCTACCATAATTTTCTGCCGTGGTTATCTTATATAACCGTGGTAATATTGTAGGCTATTGTGTTAGCCTCGAACTTAAACCCGCTCGACCAAATACTTTTTCTTTTGGCTCCGGTGCGGTTTATTCACCATTTCTTTTTGTTAAAATCCTTCTTGTGTTTTACTTTGCGCGGCAAACCAGGTTTGCCTTCTTTGTTCACTGTCTTTTGGCAGGCTTCTGCCAAGAAGCCCTCCTCAAGGCGCCTGGGTGTCCAGGTGGGCTGAATGTGAGGGAGGGGTGTAGTCACCCCCTGCACAGGGTATCCTAAGAAACCCAAGTCACACTTTTTCATGATTGGCTGAGGTGGTTGTCCGGGCTGGACAACCCCCCTGTTGTGTGATTGACAGCCAGGCTGTGTGAACGGGGGATTTTCGTATAAAAGGCAGGTCTCGTGGGCTGGAGGTCAGAGAGTCGCCACTGGAACTACAAGGAACCGACGAGAAGCGGAGGAGAGGTCGACTGCTGCAACTATCCCGTACCGGTGAAGCTCTGCTGCAGTACTGAGCTATCTACCCTTCAACGACTAAGAGGAGATACAGTCCGGAGTCTTCCTCCCTTGAGCCTGGTGGGGATTACCAGCTCGTTTTCATCAGCTAGAGGTTGCCTCGTGGTCGAAATCGCTGCACACTGCTGTAGACGTGGACCCCTTGCTCACTATTCTTAGAGAGGCACAGCTCCTCCCTACTGATGAGGTCCAACCAGACCGAAACACGTGTCTGGGGATGCTGTTGGTACTCTTGTTCAGAGGAGAATTGCCTAGCATTTCGGTGCTGGACTGCCCCAGGGCAGGACAAAGACTGATATGTTTGGGATATTTCTTCTCTGTGAAAGATAGTGAGCTAAAGACTCTGGGTAAGTCTCTCGTAACCAGGACTAATGTCTAGCAGAGAGACTCCCAGGACCCCCCTTGTCAATTTGCATATTCAAGTAACTTTGGGTCTCACCCTAAGTTACTAGGGGAATCCAGACGTGGACCCCTTGCTCACTATTCTTAGAGAGGCACAGCTCCTCCCTACTGATGAGGTCCAACCAGACCGAAACACGTGTCTGGGGATGCTGTTGGTACTCTTGTTCAGAGGAGAATTGCCTAGCATTTCGGTGCTGGACTGCCCCAGGGCAGGACAAAGACTGATATGTTTGGGATATTTCTTCTCTGTGAAAGATAGTGAGCTAAAGACTCTGGGTAAGTCTCTCGTAACCAGGACTAATGTCTGGCAGAGAGACTCCCAGGACCCCCCTTGTCAATTTGCGTAGTGGTCCGGATAGCCACCTGAAGAGCCTCTCCTGTTCTTAAGGAGCGCACCTTTTATTCATTGTCGCTGCTGCCAGCCTCATCCCTGTGTGGTGTAGACCCCCTTCATCGTCGTCCTTCGTGCTGAAGCCAGGAATCGTGGGTCTACGAGAAACTACCAGGAACAACTGCTGTGGCACCAGCTTCTTCTTTAAAAAGGTACTGTGTCCTGCTTGAGGAATTTTGGGTGAAATCCCTATTTCTCGCTTATAAGGCTTGCCCTTATTTTTTCCCTCCTTCTTATAACTTTTGCTTCCGAACATTTGACAATATCTAAAGTACTCTTAGCAACTTTGAATCCCGAACTATCCGACGTGTGATCCTCGACACAGGAACCCGGTTCCAATTGACACTGGCTCCGGCCTCTTGACTCTTGTATTTCTGTCTATGAGTGTTCTTCGATTCTGTCTGCCTATCTAACATATTGCCTATGATTTTTGCCCCCAACTCTCTCTTTCTTGCCGGGGATACGCGTTTATTTAGTAGACCGAACTGTCAAACAGTGATCGCAATCATATTCATGGTAACGTGTATTGTTTCGTAACACCGGTTCTCTCAAACACAGGATACTTACCTTGATTTATACTGTACAACGTGAATTGGTCAGGTGTAGTGTATTAAATGTGTGGTTTAAAATTTTAATAGAAGTGTTGTGTTAATAACAAATGGTTTAAAAATAAATGTACTTATATTTTTTACCTGAAACCTTGAGTCAGTGTTTGCTTGAGCCACAGTAATTGTTTCCCTTTGTGTAATCTCTGCTACTGCTCATATACTCTTGTGATAAGCCTGGCTGCTCCGCTACTGCTACCACTATAACCTAGTAGTACAGGCTTGTACCAAAGGTAAAACTTGTATTGCCACCTGTGGTCTCAATTGTGTGTAGTGGTCCCTAAGGGCACTGCACAGGATTCTGCCTAACAAAGTCGAATGCAAAAGAGCGAAGGGTAGTGCTGAAAGGAGCAAAGTAGCGACGCACCTACCTGTCCTTCTCAGAAGCTAAATAGGAACTGTAGGACGCAGAGATCGCCATCTTGGATAAAGACTACACCAGAGTATGGGTTCTTTAGAGATGGAGCCCAGGAGGCGCCATCTTCGTTTCCACCTTTGGTACTGCGGATGATGTTTCTTCCAGCTCATGCAGAACGACAAGGAGGTCCTTCTAACAGTGCCAGAATCCGATCCTAAAGGTAGTGGATTATTTCAAAGAGTTTGTGTTACAAACTGATGCTTCCTTACTGGGTTAGGAGCAGTTTTGTCACAGGTTTGTGATGGATTAGAACACCCTATCTATTCACTAGTCGAAAACTTTTCCCACGTGAAAAAAAACACTCTGTGTAAGAATTAGAGGCCCTTGCCATCAAATGGGCCATCGCCCATCTAAGATGCTATCTCCTAGGAAGTAAGTTCACACTTGTCACAGATCATTCTCCATTATTGTGCATAAGCCAATGAAAGGACTCTAACCATCCAGTCATGCAATGGTTCTTAGACCTGCAACCCTACTCTTTCACTGTGGAGCACCAAAAAGGTAAAGACCAGGGGAACATTGATTTCCTTTCTCGGTTTCCCTGTAAATACAGATGTGGCTACATAGCATAGCGGAAGGGAATGTGAGAAACCAGAAGGTGTCTCACCCACTAGTCTCTAGGGATCAGTCATCCAGGTGGCTAGGACACAGCCATCGCTTATGAATTCAGTTCCTAGGGGTGGACCAGTGCGGGAGGATCACCTGGGTGAGGGGTCTTCAGGGAGTGGGACACTGGATGGTGAGACGCGGTATCCCCTTCCCTGTAACACCTTTACCCCATCCTACTAGGTAGGATACCTAGGAACTCTATCCCCCTTTTACATCACAAACACTTTCATACGGACAGCCCACTATGGGGAAAAACAGACTAACACCCAAGCAGTATACCTGACGTGTCCCAATACAATGGTCAGGCAAGATCAGGCAATTACTTACCATCAAACACGCCTAATTCCCACTAAGCTTACCCACAGGGATTAAAGGTGGAGCACGAAAGCACACTCTGAGCGAGGCAAAGCACACAAGGAAACAGCAGTTTCGAGACCGCAACTAAATGAGGGACAAAAGACGGCAAAACCCAAGGGGATCGTAAGGAGGTAAGTTCCCTTGATCTTTTTGACAAGGAAGCGTTACTTTTCAGAGTTCTTGTGATTAGAAAACGTAAGACCAGGAAACCAGGCTGAAGAATCCTGCATTGTGTGTCGGAGATACCTAGGGCCCTCCTGCGTCAGTAATCAAGACAGGGAAAATTACCAGCCGCCGTAGTACCGTCCTTGGCTCGAAGAAGAACGCAGCGTCAGTGAAATCAACACAGCTGGTGAGTTAGGGAGACTGATACAAGACCAGTCTGTGTTGAAGCCCAGGTTGCAAGCAGCAACATTGTATGGCAAGCACTGGAACAAACATTATTAAAACACATGTAATAAAAGACGCAAGTAAAGTTGAACTGCTGAAGAGTGATTGAACTTTGAGATACAATACCTTTGACAGAGTGGTCCGACACCACATGGGTGCTTAATTGAAGGTCTCTGAGAAGTGGCAGAAGTGAAAGTTGAAAGAGTTATATGTCTACAAAGAATTGTGAATCGAAGTGGTCCTGCGATGGGTCATGCAGAAATCTAGCACACTGTCGAAAGTCTTCAATTTTGATAAAGGAAAGAAATTTTGGAAAGTAGACAAATTGGTCCGAGCCTGGCGGAGAGACTAATGGAAGGTTTTGTGTTAAGGTGGGTCTGAGTCCGGTGGAGGGGGAGCCAGGGTGAACAGCGAACCATCTGAGAAATTAGATATGTCAAAATCCTGAGAACATTGTGTTAAAGTGGGTCTGAACCTGGTGGAGGGCGACCCGAGGTGAATCGTGAATCACCTGAGAAATTGTGTACATGTGAAATCCTAAGAAGAAAGGAACGTTAATGTATGTTATGTTGCAGCAGGCCCTTGAATGGCAAAGAGACTTTGGCAGAGAAGGCCCTGGTGTGGAGGTTTTGAATTTCATCCTCATGCTAGAGAAGATGAGAGTGTGCTAAGCTTAAGTGTGCCGCCTTGTCCCGTCCTGAAAACGTGGGGAACAGAGATTTTTCCCAACCTAAATTCCTTCTGTAGGTTGGGAAAAATTACTGGACAGCTGTCTCATGTACAGGCAATTTTTCTTAAGGGCTCTAGTGGTTGCTATAGAGAAAAGAGATGGCAAAAATGAGGCTTGATTGTAAAATTAGTCACCTAATTTAGTTAGGATCGATTAAGATTGTCTTGAAAAGACGGGGGGTACCTGGTTTCGAATTTGGTTACACGCGTAGTTATTCCTGTTGACGTTGCTAACACGTAGGATGAATCCAGTAGGGCGCTTGAAGGCAAAGGTTTGTTTGTTTATTTTTTCACTTATTACGCGCTCCAGACCCGGAGGTAATAGGGCGCAACATTATGAAGATGCAAGGCTTACAAAGTTGTACAATATACAGAGTAATACAATATACAAAAATATGCAAATATGAAAGTAGTTACAGTAGATACAACGCATAGTTCAGAGGGCAAATTGTGGTAGCTATATAGTTACAATAATATCTAGTGTACAAAATATACAGATTGCGGAAGAGTCACTCTGTGGAGCCCTTGGACTCGGGGTAGAGTAGAGACAAATAGCTTACCTCAGTAAACAAAGTTCAAATATACAAATTACAATATGTTCCACTACCATGTACCAGTTCGACTCAAAGGTGGAACAGATTCCCATGTAGTTCAAAGGTGCCATACCATTACGTGAGGATAGTAAGTGAACTGACTAAAGGTGGGAGACTATGGATCAGTCGAGATAATATGTTTGATAACATTTTTCCTGAAGGATGGGGAAGGTTGGTCACTACACAGGTCTTGAGGAATTGTATTCCAAAGTTTCACTGCCTTTACAGGGAAACTATTGCCACCAATAGTAGTGAGCCTATATCTAGGTATAGTCAGACAATTAGTATTGCCAGCTCTAGTTGGTCTAGTAGAGATTCTTCTTTGGAATTTATCTGAATGGTAACTAGGGGCAGCATTATTAAGTGCTTTGTGGGTCAGGGACAGCGTCTTGAGCTGAATTTTGTTACCTGTAGATAGCCATTCATGTTGGTGTCTGAGGGATGAAATATGGGTTCTTTTATTGGTACCGAGGGCTGCTCTTAGGGCATTGTTTTGTAGTATCTGGAGCTTCCGGATGGTCGTTTTATTGGCCCCACTGTAAAGGGCATTATCATAGTCAATTCCGGAGAGTATTAAAGCTCTAGCCAGAATTAGACAGCTCTCTTCCGAGAGGAAAGGTTTGCCTGCTTTTATCAGCTTGCAGGTGTAAGCCGTGGATGAGTTTAAGGTCTTTATCTGTTTGTGGAATCCAGATAGAAACCAAGGGTTTTTACCTCCTTGGAGACTTTAATTGGATTCCCATCAATATTGAATGAGGCGAGCTCCTGTCCTAATTTTTTGATGTTGGCCTGTGAACCCAGAATCAACAACTCAGTCTTATCATCGTTCAAGCATAAGCCATGAGTGGCCATCCATGCTTGGATGATAAGATGTACCTTGTTCACCAACTCCGTGTCCTTACTATGATGCCCACAAAGCGGGAGGAGAATCTGAGTGTCGTCTGCATAATTCATGTAGGTGACACCCAGAAGGTCTAGATCATCAAACAAGGGCTTGGTGAAAATATTGTAGAGTGTTGGCGAGACACAAGAGCCCTGAGGAACATCGCACAGAATAGGGGTCGGGTCAGCAAATGCCGAGGGGGAGAACACTCTCATTGTTCTCTCGCTCAGGAAGGATTCAATCCATATAATGGCTTCCTGGGAAAAGTGGGCAGCTGAGTCAAGGTGTCTACAGAGGACCTTATGATCAACCAGATCAAATGCGGCTGAGAGATCAAGTAAAAGCAGAAGTACTATCCTCCCTTTGTCTCGCAGCTCGTCTATTTGTGATTTTAAGTCAATTAAGGCTGTTTCCGTTCCGTGTAATGGGTGGAAGCCAGATTGTCTATTGCCTAGAAGTTTATGAAGTTCGAGGTGTTGTTGGATTTGATTATAGGCAGCTTTGTCCAATATTTTGAGTAGAAATTGAACCGTGGTGATAGGGCGGTAATTGGTCGGAATGAGAGGATCTAATGTCTGTTTCTTGAGGAGGGGGAGCAGCCAAGATTGTTTGAGGTTGGCCGGGATAATGCCTGTGGCAAAAGAAGCATTGATTAGTTTGGAAATGAAAGGAGATAGGTACTTCACAAGTAATGCTGAAAGCGAAGCAGAACGGTATTTAGGGTTTATTGGCTGCTGCCTACAAAAAGGTGCAGTGGGTGCCATGCAGCCTAATAGTGTGATTAAAAAATAGTCCATAGGCGCCCCTTCTGCGAGAACGAACATGGCTAAATGACCTATTCTTTGGGAAGGTACCCACTCGAGAGTCTGCAGCCACACTTTAGCTCACTGTACCTTTCACAGAAGGGAAATAGCCATTTGCATATCAGTCTTTATTCCGCCCACATGGACAGTCCATTCTCTTCTGAACAAGAGTACCAACAGCAACCCCTTGCACGTGTTTCGGCCTTGTTGGGCCTCATCAGTGACCACCACGCGATGGTCAGCCTAGTTATTTCTTTATTATGACCAACCACCTCCTCCAGCATCTTTCGGCTTTTGGGCATGATCATATCATATGGAACAATGTGCCCCGCTATGAGCACCCTCGCCTGCAGTCTACCAGAATTTCGGGCTTGGCTTTGTGTAATTGGTGCGGGGTGATATAATATCTGTAACAGAGTTTAAAACCTCCTTCCCTGTTCGAGATGCAGTGCATGCTTTTATGTAGTCTAGAACACATTTTCCCCCACATCCAGCTCCCGGACCCGGTCTCTCTCCCAGTCCAGCATGTATCTTTCTTTTTTAGAGGGGTCAGTTCTATCCAGGAGGCGATAAAGCGTAGAGGTTCTTCCTTTGGAGGTTGGAGATAATTGGGATATCTCCAGCACTGTTAGGTCTCTAGATCTCTTTTCCCTGACCACTTTGTGCGACAAACAATGCCGGAGTTGGAGCTGCGCGGTGTACCTCGCTAAATCGGGGACTCCCAGACCTCCCAGTGCCCTCCCGTGTATCATGATTCTCTTTGCTGTTGTGGGCTCCCCCCCCAGACGAATTCCAGTATTTTCTTCTACAGGGAGAGCAGCTTGTTCTTTGGAATATGGATCGGGAGCGCTGCGCAGTGATACAACAACCTGGGGATTAAATTCATTTTTATAGCGGTGATGCGCCCGAACCATGAGATATCCTGGTTCTCCCAGTTCTTTAGGTCACTCCGGAGGTCACTAAATAGCTGCGGGAAGTTGCTTAATTTCAAGCGGGAGGGATCTGCGGTGATCTGTACCCCAAGGTACCCAATCACTTTTTTAGACCAGGGAATTGGCATCAACGGGCCAAGGTCTGCTTTTTGCTGCTTGGAAAGGTTGATTGCAAGGGCTGCAGAATTATCTAGATTAACCCTGAACCCGGAGACCACCCCAAAGTCTTCGATTTCCTTCCAGAAAGACCAAAGGGAAGCGCCCAGGTCAGTTGCAGTTACCAGAACGTTGTCCACATATAGGGCAATTTTATATTCATGGCACCCCACCTTAAGCCCCCTTATCCTAGGGTCCTGCAGAATTCTGGCCGCAAAGGGCTCCATGGATAAAGCAAAGATCAGGGGCGAGAGGGGGCACCCCTGCCGTGTACCCCTAGTTATATTTATCGTTTCAGATCTGGTGCCATTAACCCGAAGTTGCATGTTGGGATTCTGATAGTTGGCCATAACCCATTTTGTAAAGTTTGGACCAAACCCAAAATGCTCCTGCACCTTTCGAATATAGCCCCAGTCCACCCGGTCAAAGGCCTTGTGTGCATCTAAAGATATTACGGCCATCCCCTCTACCCTCCTACGGGCACTTTCAATGAGGTTTGTCGTGCGCCTTATATTGTTGTGTGTCCCCCGCCCTGGTATAAATCCTGTTCGATCATATCCGGGAGGGTCGCTCTCAGCCTACCCGCCAATACCGTTGAAAATATTTTCCCATCATTGTTCATTAGGGTTATTGGCCGATAGGAAGAAGCCTGCTCTGGGTCTTTCCCTGGCTTGTGGATACGAACTGTGAGCGACTCTGCCATAGACTTTGTGAATGATCCTGTGGATAGGAAAGAGTTAAATAGGACCATCAGGTGTGGGGCCAGTATGCTCGCATAGCTTTTATTATATTTTGCTGTAAAGTCATCTGGGCCTGGTGCAGTGCTCTTTAAGGATTTGATGGCTTTCATCTGGTGTAATCAGGGATTCTAACGGTGCCAGCTGAACTTTATTTTGAGGGTGGATGGGTGGAGATACCTGGGCAGGCCAGAGAGTGATGTGGGGTGTCCCGACATTATTGCCCTATTTTGGTTCAGCAGCTCCTCCATTTTGTCTGTCCACATGTCCCTGGCTTTACCATCAGCTCCTATAAGCCTCAGGATATTATTCCTACTGTGAACTTTGTTTAGTTTATATGCGAGGACCCGGTTCGCTTTATTCCCGTTACTATAGTAAAATTGTTTTGTGAAGGCCAGCGACTTGGCTGTGCGGTCCGCCCAGTGCATTTCGAGTGCAACTTTGGCTTTCTTTAGGGCCCTTTCTGTTTTCCTAGAGCTCTGGGATTTCAGCTCTGCCTCCCAGCATTTCACCCCCTCCTCAAGCTTGGCTGCAGCAATATTTGAAACCCACCGCTGTTCCGCCCCTGCGCTGATGAGGGAACCTCTAACCACTGCCTTCATGGCATCCCAGGTTACGCTTATAGATGTGTCGGCGGGCGTGTTTTCCCTGAAATAGTTTATCGTTTCCCCATTTCCCTTCTGATGCTGTCATCCAGCAATATGGAGTCACACAATTTCTATTGCCATTGTGGAGGATACCTCTGGCCTGAAATGCTAAGATTTGCAGAGACTGGGGCGTGGTCCGAGATCCTACGGGTGTGGATCTCTATTTTGGCTAGGCAGGGGAACAGAACACTGGAGACTAATAAGAGGTCTATTCTTGAGAATCCTCCATGCGCCAAGGAGTAGTGGGTGTAGTCCCTCATTTCCCCGTAGCCAACCTCCATACCTCCACTGTTTGTGTTTCCCTTAGGAGCTTTACTAGGGAGAGTGCTTGCGTGAAGTCCGAATTGGTGGGGGGTAGGGTTTTGCCCATTTGGGGGTTGGGTACCAGATTAAAATCTCCACCCATGAGGAGGAGCCCTTCTTTAAATGTTACGATACTTGGTATCAGGCCCGTGATGAACTTATTCTGGGCAGTGTTTGGGCAGTAGACTGCCACAACGGTGATGGGCTGCTACACGAATAGTCCCTTCAGTAAGAGGAATCTGCCCCCGGGGTCCTTTCTAACCGTAATTTCTGTTACAGGGACCTTATCACTCAGTAGCATTGCTACTCCTCATTTTTTCTCCCCGGAAGAGGCAAAGAATGCTTTCTTAAACCTTTTAAATCTGATTCTGCTTTCGTCCGGCTGCAGTAGGTGGGTCTCCTGAAGGAGAACTATGTCTCCTGATAGTCGCCCCAACCTGTGCTCCACCGATCTGAGCTTCCTTGGGGAATTAAGGCCCTGGACATTCCAGGTGAGGACTACAATTTCAATTTTGTCAGCCATCCCCAAGAGGAACAATAGCAAGTTTGGCGTGGACCTGCCGATTCTAGTGCCCATGTGAATAGTGTGTGTGGTGGCCTGCTGGCTATATAGCGCTAATGTGTTCTCAACTGGTGGTGTGCTGTGTTGTGTGGCTATCTGAGATGACGGAACAGGTGAGTCCGCTCTTCCAGTGCTTCCTAATTCCCTCCCCCGCCAGAACCTAGCAGAATAAAACTCATCCCACTTAACAGGATAACTGGTGTTGCTCCCGCACCTATCAAATGGCCAACTGGGTCCAACGCGTAAACTGTGGTGTGTCATAGCAACTCAAGTTCCGGTCATAAGGACGATTATGCCGAGAGTCTCCCGAGGTCCCATTTCACAAGTGCCCCCGTGTATTCTTCTATTCCCCCATCGCCCTCGGCCGGTGCCCTTCTTCCCCACCTGGCACCTACTCCGGTTTGGCGCTCATGAAGAGACATGAATTCCCGGTTGGAGTCCACCAACCTTATTAATCAAGCAGAGGTTGTGTTGGTCAGACTGGGTTAGGTGCCTTTCGGGAAGGCCCACGGATCCTGCGCCTTCGACTGACTCTAGACCAAGATGTCCCTGTCTGCTTCCTCGGGGTGTTTCGCACCATCCCCTCTGATTCCGACTCTTCACTTCCCCCGCCGATGCACACATTTTTCTGCTTCGTTTAGGGAGTGGATCTGCTGCTCAGCTCCCTCCGAGGTGAATTTCACAGATGTTGGGAAACCCCAGCGGTACGGGATCTTTCTTTCACGCAGCCATTCCGTTAACACCTTAAGAGCTTTCCGCTTCTGGAGAGTTGAGTTTGCTAAATCCTGAGTAGGATCGTGGAGCCCTGAAAGGTGATTTAGTGCATTGATCTGGCTTCATGTATAATCTGTCATGGTCAGTGCTCATGATACCCATTTCCACCCTTGCCCATGACCCACAGAGAGAACATTGTGCCAACAAGTAACCAAAAGGGGCCCCACACAACTGAGGAGGACCACCTGGTCTCAGTCCTGGCGCCTTTGCCACCAGGCTCATCATTTTGCTTAATAGAAGTCTGCACCAAACACGGAGGACAGGAAGTTGGGGTCCTATGATCCAATTGGACTGTGCAGTCTAGTTTGTTTGGTGTGGTTGAGCACGTGGACGGGGCTGGCTACATAAGCCACGCCCAAACCTGAATCCGTGCTTCGCGTTGCTCTGCATCCCAGCAGCATAACGCTCACCGTGTCCAGCTCCAGCGCTCCACGAACTCGAATCTTGATCTGGCCGTCGACTTGCAGGGAAGAAGAAAGCAAGACAACCTTAACATCTCTGCTTACCTGAGAATCCCGTGGAAGGCTTGAACATCATCTGGATTCCATGATCATCCACCGATCGTGAGCCGCGCCCTGCAACACAAAACAGGTTAGCAAGATCGGAACCTACAACATAGCGCCAGCGCAACTAACCTGTCCTCTTCATCAGTGCCATTCAACCGCACCGCGGAGTGAACCGCAAGCCTTCAGCGTTCTGCCGACTCCGATCCAACATGCAAAGGCAATAGGAAAACAACATGTAAGTCGGCACGCATGGTTAAGAAGCGTGAAAGAATACAAAGGGACACGCATAGAAAGAACAGAGAGAAGAAGCGTGAAAGAATACAGCGGGACACGCATAGAAAGAACAGAGAGAGTGAAAAGAAGAGAACAAGTGTGAAAAACACATACAAAGGAATAGAGGAAAGAACAGTGGCGATGAAGAAAAGCAGAAGTAAGGACAGTTTAAAGCAGTGAAGTGGTTAGCCACAGCCGGTCTGGACTATACCTACCGTCTCTTCAAGGACCAGTGAAGTGACACGTCCCTTCAAACTTCACCAGCAACTGCGCCCCTGCATAGACAAGCAGGACGGAGAGCCCACCAAACTCGCACTCAAGGTGAGAGAGACTCTAGAGGGAATAGGCATTGAATTCCGATGGGAGGAGAGGGACATACCCTAGAAGGAAAAACACCCTAATTCCTTTCGCTTGTCGTAGGAGCTGCCTCCTTTCAATCCAAAGCTGACCACCAGACCGACCAGAAGCATACTCAGCAGACGACCACGCCCAGCTGCGTCAGGCGCCCCCGCAGAGACCAGGTGAGTGTAACAGAACGCAAAGCCCTTTCTTTAATCCTCTGCCTGGCCGTTATGGAGACATCAGACACTGAAAAGTTAGCCCAACTATTAGGGGAGCTGCGGGCTGAGGTGCATGCTGCTTGGCAGGAAACCAACGGTCTCAGGAGAGAGTTAATTGTGAATAAGGACCGCACAGACAAATTAGCTAGGCAACTACTTCAGAACCAAGCTGGCCAAGCCCCGCTACCTGGCAATGCGCCACCAGCCATAACACCGTCGGTGACCCCGGTTCAGGTAGTCCTGCCTTGAGCAGTTCCTTTGGTTCCACCAGAGCGCTTCGCAGGGGACCCCAAGAAATACACAGTGTTCATGAACCAGTGTCACCTGCACTTCCTTTGCAGACCCGTGGCATTTCCGACCGACCAAACGAGGGTCACGTTTGTGTTATATTTGGGTGGCAGTGCCGCGGACTGGTCGGTGCCATTGGTCAATAGGGATGATCCCCTCCTGCGAGACTTCAGAGGGTTTAAACGAGAACTGGAAAAACTGTTTGCCCGGCATACTCAGGGTCAGGCTTTGGACAATGAGCTTCTATCCCTTCGCCAAGGCAACCAGGGTTTGCTTACGTACAGTGCCACCTTCAATAGACTAGTCGCCAAAACTGGTTGGCCAGAAGAAAATCGGACCACGTTATTCCATCGAGGCTTAAGAGGAGAGCTAAAAAATGTACTCGTCCAGGTAATTAACTCCTGAGAGATTGTGCGGAGTTCATCGACCTGGCAATGCAGCTAGACCACAGACTACAAGATCGAAAAATAGATCAAGCTCGGACCAAGAGTTGCGCAGTGTACGTGCGCCCTAAAGAGACCACACCTAGGCCATATGAGAACCACTCTGAATCTATGCAGATTGGGGGAGTACGAAGTCCGTTAACCAGAACGCACAGGTAAGGACAGTTTAAAGCAGTGAAGTGAGGACCACAAGGTTAGCCACAGCCAGTCTGGATAGACCTACCGTCTCTTGAAGGACCAGTGAAGTAACTCGGCCCTTCAAACTTCGCCAGCAACTGCGCCCCTGCATAGACAAGCAGGACGGAGAGCCCACCAAGCTCGCACTCAAGGTGAGAGACACTCTTGAGGGAATAGGCAGTGAATTCCGGAGGGAGGAGAGGTACATACCCCAGAAGGACAAACACCCTAATTCCTTTCGCTTGTCATAGGAGCTGCCTTCTTTCAGTCCAAAGCTGACCGCCAGAGGGACCAAAAGCATACTCAGCAGACGACCCCGCCAGGCTGCATCAGGCCCCCCCGCAGAGACCAGGTGAGCGTAACATAATCTCTTCTTTGATCTGATAGAAGTGCACTCTTGCGAGAACATCAGGCGGAGAGGAAGATGCCTGCCTCGGGACCGTTCTGTGTACTAGGTCCAATTACAAAGGAGAGTCGTCGGGGAGTTGTATTATAAATTTAAACAGATCCGACACATAGCTCTTCAGGTCTGCGTCCGGGATTGAGGACGGGACCCCCCAGAGGCGGATGTTATTTCGCCACGACCTGTATTCTGCATCCTCCTGTTTCGCCTCTAGCGATTCACATCTCACCTCGAGTGCTGCTATTCTGTCCTGCCCCTTCTCCCATTTGAATTTCTGGTCGCAAAGCTTCTTCTCAATTTCAGCAGCTCGGTTTCCACCGCTACAACCCGCTTGTCGAGGGAGTTGATCTTCTGCTTACCCTCCTCGGTTCCTTTTTGAATCTCTCTCGTCAGGGTGAATAATAATTCTTTCAGGTCTGACTGTGCTGGGTCCAGACTCTCCGGCCCAAGGCCAAAGCTAGGCGTTATTTCTCCGGGCGGGTCCCCCTTCTTCGCTTTCTCTGCAGCTGTCCCACTCATTAATGTTGCAATGTCTGCTTGTCTGGATGCCTTCCCGCTTTTCACCATCTCTGCTGGGTGTATAGCACTGTGCACCAGTGGATGGCAACCTGTGCCTTAATCTTTCAAAGAATCTGTGCCAATGCTCTCTGTTTTAGCGCAGAGGGCCCAGAGAGCCCGGATCTGCAGCGCTGGTTGAGAATGCAGGTTTCCTAGTCTCCGATTCTCCGCTGGCGCTCCACTGTTTGGTTCAGTGGTGATGAGGTGCTTCAGCCAGGTGGTGCTCGTGTCTACCCCCCCCCAGTGCCAGGGGAAGCGCACCCCTGAGGAAGAGGGTTGGGTGGGTTTGCAGTTCAGAGTCCTCAGAGATCTCCCGCTGCTAGGGATCCCATGCAGCGCCTCTCGCCTGCCTAGGGATGGGGTCCCCTCAGTAATGCAGTGTTTCCTGGGAGGGTACCCCCCTTTTGCGCTATGCGGCATGGAGTTAGCTTGGAGAGCAGGGTTGCCAGCTGGGCAGGTGTCCGTTCAGAGGGCTGCTACGCTTATGCTCCCCAACCATACAGGAGCTGTACTATGTTGGTGATACAGTGCGCATATTATGGGGAGATGCTTGCAGCAGTGAGAGCGCTTTTGCTGCTGCTGGGTGGGGGGGCCTCCACCTCATCTGAGGTTACTGGTGCTGTGGAGTGTGCCCCTCTTCCCTCCACTCACTTCAATGTCCTTTTTTGTAGGACTGCCGGATGTTGGGCCTCCGATGCCTTGCATCTCCCCAGGTATGGCCCGGGCGGGTAAGAGTCACAGAAGGACGGTGCACCAAAGGCCGCGAGCAGAGGGTATCCGGGGCTACTGGTGATGAGCGGGGAAGTGGTCTCCCAGCTGATGCATTGCTGTGTGGTGCGTGGTGACTGGGGGCAAGCGTTTCCTCATCGGGGTGGTCCGTGGACTGAAAAGCTGAGCGGGATCCAGGGTAGAGCAACCGACACCCACAGCATGAGCTGAAGGCTGTAGGTGGTCTTATCGCTTCTCCTAGCTCTGCAGTCACACTGCTGAGGGACCATTAGCTCGGGGACCTGAAGGTAGTTGCACTGAACAGTTGCGTCGGGCGACCAGGGCTATCCATTTACACCTGCTTCTCCCCCTCGTAGTTGGTGTTCCGGTTGCTCGATGGCGGCTGCCATTTTCTTTGTCGATTGGCACCAATCCCAGGACTAAGTTGTCCCGTTATCAGAATGAACAGCACCTTCGTGGAAACTTATGCAAGCGAAGCCCGCACCAGATACTCCGACATCATATCCTCGTTTGTCAGAGCTTAACGGGGCGAGGGGCCGGCGATATTTAATCCGGTGCGCTCAGCCAGCCAGGAGCTCCTAGGGAGATATGCCACTCGCGGCAGCTCCGAGCCACACCCCCCTCCTTGCTCTTTTGCGTGCTCTCCATATGGTGTGAGCTGGATAGCTACGTTCTTTGAGGCGAAGGGACAGATCTTTGCTGGTACTATCAGAGTCAGATAGCGTTGTGCAGTTGCATGTTACGCTCACCTGGTATCCAAAGGGACGCCACCCAGCCGGGGTACTCGCTGGTAAGCTTCTCAGCTTTGCCCTGATGTGGTCTGCGGGGAAGGTTCTGCCTTGCTCTCCGTCCTGCCTTCTTTGCAGGGGCGCGTTCTCTTTCATGGGTGAGTGCGGTCCATTTCTTCACTGACGCCGGTCCGTTTGATATTGTTCAGGTAGGTCTTATTGCTGTTCTTTAGTTTTGTTGCTATCCTGCATGCCTTTCCTTGTTTAAAATGTCTCTTTTTTCTCCCTTAGGTATGAGGAGCTTCAGCGTGGCGAACTGGCTTGGTTGAGCCCTGCTGGTAAATGATGGTGCATTATGAGCGCTATGATGCGGTAAGTAAGCGCTATGCGCAGTGCTGCAAAGTCTTGCCTTTGCTAACCTGTGTTTTCCTTCCTTGTAGGTCGTGGTGTTCTTCAGCGCGAGTGGAATGTCCGGAGTGGTGCCAGCCGAGAGGCGACCAGCCAGGTAAGCCTTTTGAGCAGTTCGTAATTTGTAAATGTCTCTACTGCTTTCTTTTATTGTTGCCTCTATCTTCCTCTTTTAGGTCGTTCTGTCCGGGAGGCGTGCAGATTCGAGGAATCTGTTCTCAGTAGCTGCGAGTGTTTCAAGATGAAGACTGCAGGTAAGGTGCTGCTGCTAATGATGTTTCTTTTGTCTCCTTGCAGGTTCTGCTTCTCCGAGGTTCGAGGGAATAGCTGGACACGGTGAACGTCACATGGCAAGCTGAAAAGTAACACAAAGCATGTTCTGCAGTCAGGGTGTGGTTTATATAGCCCAGGTAAAGTAGTACCAGAGAAAGTAGTTCCAGGCCTGCCACACCCAAAACACTAGACCGCATAGCTTGGTTCTAAGGAACCAAGCTATGTGGATACCTCCATGTTGGCTGACAATACAATAAAGTAGTTCCCAAGCACATTGTGGTTCATGGTGTATGAGCCTGGCGCCATAGGTGCCAGGACTGGCCCCATGAGGGCTTTTGAAGAGGATGCCAGGCTCCAGAGGCCTGAGTCCTGACTCCACCTGGCCAATGGGTTTGCCAGAGGGGGGTTGGGTGAGGGTCGTGACATCACTCCCCCCTAAGGCCACTCCCATGGTGTTCCTTCTGTCTGGCCCAGGTTTGGTTGGGAAGTTCCGATGGAATTTCCTGATTAGACGTGGTGCGTGGATATTCTCACTGGGCTCCCAGGATCTATCTTGTGGTCCAAATCCTTTCCAATCGATGAGATAATATAGCTTGGTCCTAGAGTATTTAGAGTCCAAGATATCTTTGACTTCGAATTCTGTTTCTCCGTCAACAAGTATGGGCTTAGGTGGTGTCCCAATCCGTGTGCCGGGTTGCATTGGTTTCAGGAGGGACACATGGAATACCGGCGGATGTGTAGATTAGGTGGTAAATCCAGTTTCACGGCTGCTGGGTTGATAATTGCCTTAATGGTACAGGGTCCTAAGAATCTGGGATGAAAGGTCCGTGTTCCCTTGATGGTTACGAATTTAGCGGCTAACCAAACTTTGTCTCCTACTTGATAATCAGGGGCCTTTTTCCAGTGTTGGTCGGCGAATCTCTTTTGTTTTTCTTTGGCATGAATAAGGTGTTCCTTTGCCCTTTTGAAAGCCTGAGTAATGGTTGTGTGTAGAGTCTTTACCGCTGGCATTTCCAAGCTGGCTGGAAGGTCTAGTTCAGAGGTACGTGGATGTCTGCCATGAAGGGTATAGAAGGGCGTTTGTCCCGTGCTTGAATGCAAAGAATTGTTATATGCATATTCGGCTATCCATAGTAGGTCTTTCCAATTCCTTTGTTCGTGGTGCAGCATGCACCGTAAATATTGCTCGAGTGTCTGATTGGTTCTCTCGGTTTGGCCGTCCGTTTGGGGATGGTGACTGGTAGAAAGCCGAACGTCGATCTGTGCCATTGCACAGCATTTATTCCAGAAGTTTGAAACAAACTGACTGCCTCGATCAGAGACCAGAACCGAAGGGAAGCCATGTAGCTTAACCACGCCCTCCAGGAACACTTTTGCTAAAGTGGCTGCGTCTGGGAGGACTTTGAGAGGAATAAAATGGGCCATCTTCGAGAATAAGTCCACAACTACAAGGATGTTGTTGAACCCTTGGCTTGGAGGTAGATCAGTGATGAAGTCAAGGGAAAGAGTGTGCCAATGAACTGGAGGAATGTCCAGTGGTTGTAGGAGACCAGATGGTTTTTGTTTCTGTGATTTATTTTGTGCGCAGACACCGCAGGACTGAATATACTGAATGATGTCCTTACGCCAGGTAGGCCACCAAAAGTTCTCTTTCACCTTAGCTAGGGTTTTGGCGATCCCAGGATGCCCTTCGATCAGTGAATCGTGATAGTTTGAAATAATATGCTGTTGTAATTCCTTGTTGGGTACATATAGGCGATCCCTAAAAAAGGGTAGGTGGTCCTTGATGGTATATTGTTCTCCTTGAGTTTGCCATGCGAGGTAGGCATCAGGATTCATTGTCCGTTGGATTTTATTTCGTAGTTCTGCTTGTGTTAAGGCTGTCATGATACCCAAGAGTTTGTCTTCAGGTATAGTAGGTACTGGGTCTGGAGTTTTATATACTATTTCATTTATGCCCATGCGAGATAAGGCATCCGCCTTTCCGTTTCTGACTCCTGGTCGAAATGCGATTACATAATCATATTCGGCGAAGAAAAGGGCACACCGTAATTGGCGCAAGGACTGGGCATTGGCTGTTTTGAGAGATTGCAGGTTTCAGTGGTCTGTGATGACTGTAATGGTGTGTCTGGCCCCCAGAAGGTAGTGCCTCCAGACTTTAAAGGCGGATTTGATAGCCAGGAGTTCCTTGTCCGTGATGGCATAATTAATCTCTGGAGGTGAGAACTTTTTCGACCAGAAGGCCACAGGATGTAGCTGGCCGGTTTCCGGGTCTCTCTGTGAAAGGACAGCCCATTGCGAGACTGGACACATCAGTTTCAACGACATAAGGGAGGTCTGGACGAGGATGTCGCAGGATTGGAGCGGAGGTAAACCTTTGTTTAAGTTCCTGAAAGGCTTCTTCTGCTTCTTCGGTCCAAGCAAACTTTTAGTTTTTTCGTAATACTACTGTGATTGGGTGCACAACCTGAGAGAAGTCTGGGATGAACCGGCGGTAGAAGTTCGCAAAGCCCAGCATGCTTTGTACCCCTTTCAGAGACGTCGGTGAAGGCCATTTCAGAATGGCATCTACCTTGTGCACGTCTATTCTGATGCCTCCTGGAGTAAGGATAAAACCAGGAAATTCTACTTCAGTGACGTGAAAAAAGCATTTTTTAAGCTTTGCAAACAAGCGATGTTGACAGACCTCGGTGAGGACTAAACGAACGTGCCTGACATGATCTTGTTCCGAGGCTGAGTATACTAAGATGTCGTCTATGTACACTAAGGCGCACACATCAATTAACTCCCTTAAGACGTCATTCACGAAATATTGGAATGCCGCAGGAGCGTTGCATAACCCGAAGGGCATGACTTGATATTCAAACAAGCCGTACTTAGTACGGAAGGTGGTTTTCCATTCATCTCCTTTTCTGACTCGGACCAGGTGGTACGCTCCTCGAAGGTCCAATTTGGTATAAATCTGGGCATCTTTAACTTGGTCTAGCATCTCAGGGATAAGTGGCAAGGGGTAGCGGTTCTTCACAGTGATCTGGTTCAATGCGCGGTAGTCAATACAAGTTCTCAAGTCTCCTTCCTTTTTCGGTACGAAGAACAAAGGACTGGCTGCGGGGGACCTCAAAGGACAGATAAATCCGTTTGCAAGGTACTGGTCTAAATAGGATTTCAAATGAAGGTTTTCTGGTTCTGTGAGAGCGTAGATCCTGCCGCAAGGGATTTGTGCACCAGGAACAAGGTCGATCTGACAGGCATATGGCCTGTGCGGCGGCAATGTATGGGCTTGGTCCTTTCGGAAAACATCCTGGAAATCATGGTATTCACTTGGCAAGGTATTAGTTGCTCCCAGGAGTCATTGAGATACAGACGTCAGGTTTCTCCTCTTGGTAATAGCAGGCAGGGGAGCAGTCACTGGGGAAGGTTAATTTTCGTGCCCGCCAGCCTATCGAAGGGTTGTGAGCAACCAACCATGGCATCCCTAGTATTAGCCTGAACTGAGGTGTCTTGATGAGATTGAATGAAATAGACTCCCGATGTCCGTCCTGGTACAGCAAGGTTACCCTGGCTGTGCACTCGGTTACTGGTCTGGAAGCGATTGCTGTCCCATCCACGGTGGTTACCTTGTCCATAGTTGGCTTAGAACACAAAGGAAGCCCCATCTCTGCTGCCAGTTCTTGATAAATATAATTTCCAACTGCTCAGCTATCGCTGTATGCTTCAACGGCATGCATTCTTGACGACTGTTGGTGGTTAATTAGGATCACTGGTATTGCAAAGTGGGAGGTCAGCAACTCTTCTTCTCACTCGACAAACTGACCTCTACGTTTGTCGAGCTTGGTAGTTTTCCGATTCTTTGCTTTATCCTTCTCTGTGGCCCTGACTGTTCTTCTTGGGGGTTTTACTGGACAGTCCTTCAGGAAATGTCCTGGTTTCCCACAATACAAACAAAGCTGTTGTTGTCTTCTTTTGTACCGCTCTTGTTTTGTTAATGGAGGCCGTATCCCTCCAAACTGCATGGGTTCTACAGCATTTTCAGGTACACGAGTGTGTTTTCCCTTGTCGAACATAAACGGTTCGAGGGTCCGTCTTAGACCTGTCTGCCTTTCGGTCCTGCAACCGGTGGTCTAGCTGCACGACCAGATTTATGAATTCTGCACAGTCTCTGGGTAGATCAACCACCTGTGCTAAGACGTCCTTTAATTCGCCTCGTAAACCTCGATCGAATAACGTGGTTCTTTTGTTTTCTGGCCACCTACCTTCGGCAACCAGTCTGTTGAAGATAGCAATGTATGTTAACAAGTCCTGATTCCCCTGTTGGAGGGACAAGAGTTAATTTCTACTGCTTGTTCCTGGGTATGGCGAGCAAAAAGTTTTTCCATTTCTCTCTGGATCCCCCCAAAGTCATGTAATAGAGGATTGTCATAGGTTACCAATGGCACCGACCAATCTGCTGCACTACCACTCAGGTATGATAAGACAAAAGCTACCCGAGCTTGGTCGTTTGGAAATGCTTCAGGCCTGCAAAGAAAATGAAGGCGGCACTGATTGATGAATGCCGCATACTTCTGTGTGTCGCCTGAGAACCTTTCTGGTGGTGCCAGGGACACTGTTCCAGGTAACGTGATCTGTACCGGAGTGGGTAGTATGGCGGATTTTGCATCGTTGGATTGCTTCCAGGTAGAGGCGTCTGTCCTGCCTGTGATTGCAAGTATTGCCTGCTAATCTCTTCAGTGCGTTCTTTGGTCACTATTAGGTCTCTCCGGAGGGCATTAGTCTCTTGTCGGGCAGAATGAACCGCAGCACGAAGCTCTCCTAGTAATTGGGCCAATTGGTCCATTTCTGATGTCTCCCTGGCGCCCAGGTGGATTTGTTATGTTAGGCTTTGTGTTCTGTTATGCTCACCTGGTATCCACAGGGACGCCACCCAGCCGGGTTACTCGCTGGTATGCTTCTCAGCTTTGCCCTGATGTGGTCTGCGGGGAAGGTTCTGCCTTGTGGTAGAATTAGGCGTGCTCTCCGTCCTGCCTTCTTTGCAGGGGCGCGTTGTCTTTCATGGACGAGTGCGGTCCAGTTTCTTCACTGACGGCGACCCGTTTGATATTGTTCAGGTAGGTCTTATTGCTGTTCTTTAGTTTTGTTGCTATCCTGCATGCCTTTCTTTGTTTAAAATGTCTCTTTTTTCTCCCTTAGGTATGCAGAGCTTCAGCGCGGCGAACTAGACGGGGTTGAGCCCCGCTGGTAAATGATGGCGCATTAAGAGCGCCTTGATGTGATAAGTAAGCGCTATGCGCAGCGCTGCAAAGTCTTGACTTTTCTAACCTGTGTTTTCCTTCCTTGTAGGTCGCGGTGTTCTTCAGCGCGAGTGGAATGTCCGGAGTGGTGCCAGCCGAGAGGCGACCAGCCAGGTAAGCCTTTTTCAGCAGTTCGTAATTTGTAAATGTCTCTACTGCTTTCTTTAATGTTGCCTCTATCTTCCTCTTTCAGGTCGTTCTGTCCGGGAGGCGTGCAGATTCGAGGAAGCTGTTCTTAGTAGCTGCGAGTGTTTAAAGATGAAGACTGCAGGTAAGATGCTGCTGCTAATGATGTTCCTTTTGTCTCCTTGCAGGTTCTGCTTCTCCGAGGTTCGATGGAATAGCTGGACACAGTGAGCGTCATGTTGCAAGCTGCAAAGTAACACGAGGCATGTTCTGCAGTCACGGTGTGGTTTATATAGCCCAGGTAAAGTAGTACCAGAGAAAGTAGTTCCAGGCCTACCGCACCCAAAACACTAGACCGCAAAGCTTGGTTCTAAGGAACCAAGCTATGTGGATGCCTCCATGTTGGCTGACAATACAATAAAGTAGTTCGCAAGCACATTGTTGTTCATGGTGTATGAGCCTGGCGCCTTAGGTGCCAGGACTGGCCCTATGAGGGCTTTTGAAGAGGATGCCAGGCTCTAGAGGCCCGAGTCCTGACTCCACCTGGCTAATGGGTTTGCCAGAGGGGTTTTTGGGCGAGGGTCGTGACAATAGTGGAACTTAGCCGTGCTGTATCGTAGTGATCGCAGCAGCGCTGTGATGCTTGCCAAATGTCAGGTGTTCTGCATAGGAGGGAGGGATCCCATGCTGTATCGTAGAGATCGTGACTGCGTTGTATAACTATCCATGTGCAGGGCGTTCTACAACTGAAGGACAGATGATTTCCGATGTTCGTGTAATACTGCCCCTCCTAATAACCTGCAGGATTGCTGCAAAATAGAAGTATGAGGCTTCAGAGTGTGTGAGTAAATACACTGTTGCTAAGGCACTAAACAATGGCTTCCTACCCGCAGGCGGACGAATGATTGAAACCGCTTGCTAGGAGATTAATCGAGGGAATGCAAATGGTGTGGATCTATTGGAGAAAAAGAGCGATAGATAACGTGCAACAGGCAAGGATAGAAGAATATGAGACACAAAGATACAAACTTACTGAGCGTTCTCTAATAGCAGTAGCAGTGCAGTGAGTTCCTTGTGCTGCAGCCAGAAAAGCCTTCTCCTGGATGGGGGAGGAGCTAAGTGATCACATGTCTCCTGAACGACTGGAACGCTGCATTCACAAGAAGGCACCATCTTGGGAGGCTTCAACAAGGCAGAAGCAATACCTCTACACCGATGCCATAACGACCAACAGAACCTGTTCCGCATGATAAGGCCGGTTTCTCACAGTTATGGATTAGGATCTTGATGTCACTTCGGTAGTTGGTATCTATTGCACCGCCCATGACATCCAAGCCATATTTCCAAGATAGGCCTGACTTAGAGACCAGCCGTATAGACAGTATAAGGCTGGTAGGGACCAATTGTCATTCTCCCACTTAAATAGTAACCTCACTGCTACTACAAAGATCAAAACCAATAGATTCAGTTGTAGCTGTTAGATTTGAGACACTAGGAGTACGTTTACTAAACTGAAGAGTACCCCGATTTTTATCAGTCGGGCCTGATCCCACACTTTGACACCATATCTGGCGCGCTGGAGTAAGGAGTCTGACAAAGGAATGGCATGTTTACAACATTCTTTATTTTAATAATAATGAAAAAAGCCTATCTTTCCCTATCTCTAAAGGGTTTTCCCTACCTAACTAAAGAAGAACGGGTGCTTGTCGTCAGGGTGCTTGTCAAACTCGAAGTGTCCATCCTCTGTCCGGCCCAAACTAACCTACTGTGGCCCTATCTACAACTAACAAAAGATATTAACATACAAATTACTCCAGGAGAATGGCTTCCTTCTCCTGGTGCAATGGGATCGCCCCTAGGGGCGTATTTTTAATAGTCTCTTGTAATAGTTCAAGTTCTGCACTTGTAGAGAATACCAGGAGAATGACCCTTCTCCTGGTCCAACAGTTGAACAACTGCTATCCCTGCCTGGTAGACTTGGTCTGCCTCCAAGCTGCTGTTTGGTAACCTTTTGCCTTAGTTTCTGATTCAACAATGTAGGTGAAAGAACCAGGGGAATGGCTCCCTTCTCCTGGTTCAGTTGGTTCTTTTATCAACCTTTGCAGTTCTTTACAGGCTTAAAATCAAACACTCCTTTTGTTTCCAACACACAGTTATTTCTTGTCTTTCTTTCCCCTCATCTTGGCGGTTTACACAAGGGGAACTCTTCTCATAGTGTCCTTGGTTTCTTCTAACACTCTGACAAAGGAGATTGTTCTCATGGCACTCTCTAACCTGAATGTCTCTTGATGATAGAGTGCTGAGGGAAGTACTCCTGATATGTTCTTCTCTTTCAATGACTTTGACACAACAACTGAGACGAGGAAGTTCACTAGTGATGTAATCTTCACACTTGATACTTCTATCCCAACTCTGGAGACGAGGGAGATTACTCCAAAGATTTTCTTTCCTTTCAATACTCTTGATGCAATTACTGACGAGGGAGATTACTCCCAATGTATTCTTCTCATTCGGTACGTCTGGTACAAGTACTGAGATGAGGGAGATTACTCCTGATGCCTTCTTTATATTTGGTACTTTTGATACCGTTCCTGAGACGAGGGAGATTACTTCCAATGACTTCTTTTGCTTCAGCACCTTCCCCCAATCCCTTACTGGTTCTCCTGTGTCTTCCATTACTACTTCTGTATTGGAGCCACATCACTGGTTCTTCCTTGGGTGTTGGGTCAATGCAATCCCGTGAAACGTTCTCTTTGCTTCTCTTTCCGATCCGCACTGCCGTGCTTTGGCTCCACAGGGTCCCCGGCCAGATGATGTCAGTACAGGTAATGGGCCATTCGGTCCACCTCCTCGAGGTTAAGCTGCAGTCGATCAGTTTCCAGCTTTCAGTCAGGCTGCTCTGCGTCGACCTGCAAAAAGCTCCTGCCATTTGCTGTCAGCGTCCTCATCGACTGGAGGTTTGCATCCCTGATGTAGCTTCTTGCTTCTAGGTTTTAACTTCCGGGTCTGCCAGGCTTCGTGCCTGCTTCGCTTCTCATTGGTTCCTTTCTCCAGTTTTATTTCATTCAGCAGGTTCCTCCCCAGTGGAGTGTCACAGTTGTTTGTGTCCATTGTGTGTTCTTCATGCCTCCTTGGTGCAACCTCTTCCCAGTACCTACTGTACTTGGTAAAGGAGTAGTTTGTATAACTCCATCCATCTTGTTCTTCAGAGTACTGTTGGAAGATGACATAAGAGCAGACTGTGGGCCTCATTACAAGTGTAGCAGTCCGGAAATAGCTGTGCTGGTCGCACTGCACCGGCACCCTTTTCCAGACCGCCTCACTACGAGCTGGGGTGCCGGAAACACTGTTACCGCAAACAAGACCCACAGTGCCACCGTTGCCAGCAGGACCATGACCGTGACCATCGTTCGCACCCTGAGCCCGTGCCTGAAACACAGGTACGTCGGGCATACAGGCACATTCTGAATACCACCAACATGGAAACACGGGCATAAAAATGCTGGTGCCACCATGATCACCGCGCTGGAAACACTGGCATCACGGATCAGGCGGAAAGCAGTCTCAGGAGTGCAGCAATAGGCCACAGGTGTACACAATCATCCCAGCTGCACACCATTAGCACTGAGAATGCTCAAAAGCACCACACTTACACCCCACACATCTCTCAACACAACCATGCTTGCAGCTGCAGTAGCATTCATGGAACTGGGTGCCCTGGATGCAGGGCTCCAATATGAGGAGGATTTTGAAGAGGCACAAAGGCAGAGGAGGCAGCGTAGGCAGGAGGAGAAGGAGGAGGATGATGGACATTGCCATGAACAAAGGCGAGCAGGTATCGCCCCGCAGGCAGCTGCCCATACCCCGCTTAAGGGCCCCCACCCTGAAACCTGAGTGCAGCACAGATCCACACCCTGTATCGGCTGGACAGGGAGACCAATACACACATTGTTGATTTGATCCATGATGACATCAACAGCCTAATCAACATCCGGACTGTAATACCCCCTTGCTCAAGGCTGCATTTCTTGGCCATTGGCACTTTTCAGCACACCGTGGGAGAGTTGCACGGGATATCCCAACCCTGTTTCTGCAGGGTGCCATTCCAGGTCCTGGATGCACTCCTGTGGCATGTGTCAGAACACATAGCCCTCCCCAGAACACTTGCCCAGGTGAATGCCTCCAAAGTGGGGTTCCACGCCCTGGCAAGCATGCCCAACGTCATTGGTGCGCTGGACTACACACATGTTGAGCTGGTGGCCAGTCATGCAAATGACTGATCTACCGCAACCGCAAACTGTACCACTCCCTGAATGTGCAGGTTGTGTGCGATGCAGACCTCCTTATCACCCACTGCTGTGCACGTTTCCCTGGTTCCATGCACGATTCCATGGTGCTGGGGATTTCCACGCTCCCAGGGTACATGGCATGACACAACGGAGAGCGGACCTGGCTGTTGGGTGAGTCAAAATACCATAGCATGTGCATTGTGAAAAGAGGAGGGGGTTGGTTGTTCACTGTCAACAGTGCATGTACGTGTGCGTAATGCAATGTCATGTACACAGATAGCATGCATGAGTGGGAGGGCATGTGGAGCATGGGAAAATGGGGCACACCCCATCTCAATTTTTGTACAGATAGACAGGCACAGCACATGCACTACAGGTACCAGAATGAATTTCACCGATGCCACCCACCCCAACATCTACACACCGTGCATATCCCCTACCATCTGCGCCACAGCCATCAGCCATATCAGACTAATGTAACTACCCCCAAGCGCTGGATCTGCTCCAAGCCAAGGTAAAAGAAAAACATCCATCCTACTGTCACAGAAATACACCATATCCTATTTTGACTCCATTGTCCTCGCCTAACCTAAGGCTGCTCATACACTTGATGTATACCACTGTTATTGCTCTCTGCTTCCACTAACAGTTCTACCTGCCGCTCAAATCCACCTACTCCTATGCTTTCCTCCCCTCCCACTAGAGCTAGACATTATGCCACCACCTTTTGGCTAATTGTGTCGGTACCAGATTTTCACTCTGACTGCGCTCAGGCCCCAGTGCTACAATTGATTCCAGGTGTGATTTTCTTGTGCAACTTGAACTGCTGTGTCTCAGGCCCCAATGCTAAAATTGAATCTAGGTGTGATTTTCTTGTGCAACTTGAATTGCTGTGTCTCAGGCCCCAGTGCTAAAATTGAATCTAGGTGTGATTTTCTTGTGCAACTTGAACTGCTGTGTCTCAGACCCCAGTGCTAAAATTGAATCTAGGTGTGATTTTCTTGTGCAACTTGAATTGCTGTCTCAGGTCCCAGTGCTAAAATTGAATCTAGGTGTGATTTTCTTGTGCATTTGAATTGCTTTGTCTCCGGCCCTAGTGCTAAAATTGAATCTAGGTGTGATTCTCTTATGCTTTTGAATTGCTGTGTCTCAGGCCCCAGTGCTAAAATTGAACCTAGGTGCTACACGGCCATATGTTAATTACCAGCATCTCTACTGCACTTGATCCTTCCTGCCCAGACAATGCACCTCCAGCGCTCTACACTGTTCTTCTTAGATCACTACTTTATATTGCGAACACCCAATATCCCACCATGCTACCATACTCACTTCCATATGAGTCAACCCCCAATCCCCTCAAACTAACCGATATGATCACCTCACCTGCACTGTTCTCCAGAGGAACCTCAAATTACGGGCCAGACTCCCTAGGCTTTATGACCCATTAACCAAAACATCCCACAGTAAGGCTAGTACTAGCAACCTCTCTCAGCATCCTCTTCAACTGAATAGTAGACTTCTCTGTGAGCCTATCCGCGCCAAGAATGGCACTCCTAAAAGCTTGCCACTTGTTAGGAATCCACCTACACTAAGCTCCGCTCACGCACACAGGGTTTAAGGGGCTCTGCTAAGTTACTAGATACCTCGCAATATAGCAGGAAACATACTCTTTTCACACCAGGGTCTCACGTAAATGCCAAACGCCTCGTTCTACATAAGAACCTGCGCCGTTTTACACATAGTGCTAACGTACACTACATTTCCCAGAAGGCTCAAAATATGGGACGCTATGGACGTTCCTGGCGGTTGGCCTGGAAACTGTGGCGCCCGTGATGTTTTCGTCATTACGTTTGATTTCCTGTCATGTGACTTGGTCTTATTTAGTTCCCGTTTGCCTTGGATTCAGCGCTTCTGATTAACGCAGAAGTGCGCCTTGTTTCCTGTTTTGAATGCTGTTTGGATTTCTGCTGCCTTGACCCTTGATTTCGTGTTTCGGATTGTCCCTGCCTTATCCTTGTCTGCCTTGTTGTTCTGGATTATTTGGATTCTCTGGCTCCTTGACCTTGGAACGTTTTCCTGGACTGCCTGGCTACTTCCTTGTCTGCTTCGTGTCCTGCTCGTATTGTGCAGACCTCCTTATCACCCACTGCTGTGCACGTTTCCCTGGTTCCATGCACGATTCCATGGTGCTGGGGATTTCCACGCTCCCAGGGTACATGGCATGACACAACGGAGAGCGGACCTGGCTTTACCGCCTCCCCTAGACATACACCTTGGACTAGAGACTTCTTTGGGTGTATTGCCTGTGCGTCCTCGTTTCGTCGGGTTCCCTATCTGGAAATAGTGACTCTACGAAGGCGTCCTCGTTTCGTCGGGCACAGTTGGGCTGTTGCTACCTGGGTACGGCATCTTTGGATAAACCTCTCTTGCTGACTTCTTGGAGTTCCATGGTAAGGTACATCATACACTTCATACATTGCTCACTCAAAGATGTAGGATTTTCTCCTCTTATCATATTTGTCTTTGATTACTTTGTCACAGAATTTTGGAGGATAGATTTCCTTGTACTTCTTACCGGCTCCTGTGTTCCTACCTTATAAGGTTGGTTCTAATACTTAGTACTCTACGACTGTTGCACTGCATTGTGCTGATAACTAACCGGGGCTTTTTCTATAGGTTACCAGAATTGGCTGACATCCCTTGCTGTTTAACCCTCGGGGCGTCCTCTGGTTTTCCTCCGGATTTTCGTGGATTTCCATCTTTCAAAGAATGTCTCAGTCTGTCCGATATTTGGCGGCCAGTCAGTGACATTGTTGGGAAGATATCTTCGGCTACACTACGTGGTCAAGTATTTGCCAAGGATTTCTAACATAATCACAAGCCTCAAATGGAAATCCAAGATATCCTAGCACAACTCATGCAGTTGGTTGCGGATTTACGCAATGATATGGCTACGGCTCAAGCTAATACGGAACAGCGTATTAACGCCTTGCAAGCGGGGTTGCAAACCCCCGTCGCTGTGCCTTCAGGTTCTGACCAACCCGCAGCTTCTGGGTTCCAGCCACAGAACCCGGGCCCAGTTATCATGACCACGTAATTCCCGTTGGCTCCTTCGGAAAGGTTTACAGGAGATCCGAAGTCATTCAGGTCTTTTTTAAATCAATGTCGATTGCATGTTTTGTGCCGACCCACGTCTTTTCCGGATCCCACAACTAAAGCTGCGTTTCTCCTCTCCCATCTTGGTGGAACGGCAGCATCCTGGGCCAATCCGCTTTTGGAGTCAGGAAGCCCACTCTTGTTTGATTGTGTCGCCCTTATCCAGGCCATGAGTAGAGTGTTTGACACAAGGTACAAGACTCAGGCCACGGATCTAGAATTATTGGGGTTACAACAAGGACCTTACCTCTCCTGTCGTATCTAGCCAAGTTCAATCAGTTAGTTGCTGAGACTGGCTGGCCAGAGGAAAAGAAGGGGGCTCTTTTTTATAAAGGGCTATCTGACTCCCTGAAGGACGTTCTTGCCACTGTGCCAGTTGTGCCGGTTGCCTTTCCAGAACTTGTGGATCTAGTTCTTCAGATCGATGACAGGAGAGCGGAACGGAAGGGGGAACGCAGAACTCCGTTAACCCCTTCTACGATTACTTCTGCTTCTCCTATCACGGAAAGTGAGCCTATGCAAATTGGGGCCGTCAGGGGTCCATTATCACAAGAAGAAAGAGAGAACAGGAGAAAGAACAATCTCTGTTTTTATTGTGGCTCCCCTGATCACATTTTGAAAGCCTTTACTAAGAAGCCGAAGAAGTCGGGAAATGCCAAAGCTCGGCAGTAGAAGGGGTCCGACTCCCGAGCAATGGTCTTTTGGACCCAGGTATCACAGCTCCTTTCTTGGTATCCACAAGGTGCGACATACCTTCAGGTGCAAAATGGGATATTACGGCTGTTCTTGACTCAGGAGCTACTGGCAATTATATTGATGTTGAATATGCCAAGGCCTTGGGTATCCCTGTCGTCTCTAAGTCCCATCCTGAAAAAGTCAATACGGTTGACAGTTCCACACTGGCCTCTGGATTAGTGACCGAACGAACAGTGGACTTACATATGATAACGAATCATGTACATTCTGAGACCATTCATTTTGATTTGATAGCCGCACCTCAATATTTAATGATTCTAGGTCTACCTTGGTTGGTGCGGCATAACCCTATTGTGGACTGGGGGTTGGGCACCATTGAATTTGTCTCGGTTCATTGTGAAAAATCATGTTTGGGAAATTCTACCACAGTGAACACTCCTTGTCGACCCTTGTTGCTTCATACTTCAGCTATTGGAGCAGTCTTGCCTTCTTGTTTACCCCCTGAATATGAATCTTATAGGGACGTGTTTGATGTGAAGGGTGCGGAGACGCTGCCTCCTCACAGGGCTTACGACTGCCCTATCGACCTAGTTCCAGGTGCCAAAATACCTACGGGAAGAATATACTCCTTGACCCAGAAGGAGGATGAAATCCTTAAGGAATATATTGAGAAATCCCTCAAGTCCGGTTTTATACAACCTTCACGTTCACCGGCATCAGCTCCACTATTCTTTGTTCCAAAGAAAGAGGGGGAGCTCTGCCCATGCATTGATTACCGGGTGTTAAACTCGGTTACAATAAGAAATCAATACCCCATTCCACTAATCTCTGTCCTACTGGATCAGTTAGGTTCCGCAGCAATATTCACCAAGTTGGACCTGAGAGGGGCCTACAATTTGGTTTGGATCCGGCATGGGGATGAATGGAAAACGGCATTCAAGACCAAATACGGATTGTTCGAGTATTGTGTAATGCCATTTGGGTTGTGTAACGCTCCTGCTACGTTTCAACATTTCATCAATGACATATTCAGTGACATGATGGATCGTTTTGTTGTTGTATATCTTGATGATATTCTAATATACTCAGCGTCAATGGAGGCCCATGTTCTACATGTCGCACAAGTGTTACAACGCCTGCGTGAGAACTCTTTATACGCCAAACTGGAGAAATGTATTTTCCATGTTACCAGTGTTGAGTTCCTTGGGTATGAGATCTCTAACAAAGGCGTTCAAATGTGCCAGACCAAAGTTAAGGCGGTCCTAGATTGGCCAGTACCTAAGACCCTGAAGGCTTTGCAATCATTTCTTGGTTTTGCAAACTTTTATCGACGTTTCATCAAATCGTTCTCCAAGATTGCAGCTCCCCTCAGTCGTTTTACCAGCTGTAAGAACAAATTTGAATGGAATTCCGAAGCCGATCAGGCCTTTGAAATGCTGAAACAGGCTTTTACTACGGCTCTGGTTTTGCAGCACCCTGACCTCAAGAAACCCTTTGTGGTGGAGGCAGGCGCTTCCGATTCTGCTTTAGGAGCAGTATTGTCTCAAGTATGTCCTGATACAGGTTTGTTGCATCCGGTTGCTTACCTCGAAAACTGTCTTCATACAAATGCAATTATACGGTCACAGAAAAAGAACTGCTGGCGGTCCGTGATGCTTTCTTGACTTGGAGACATCATCTGCTAGGCACCAGCACACCTGTCACTGTGTATACACATCACAGAAATCTGCTTGCCCTTCAATCAGTCAAATGCTCTACGGCCAGACATGCACGTTGGCATGAATTTTTTTTCCCAATTCTCTTTCTTTTGTTATCACGTATTGACCTGGTTCATTACACACCAAGGCGGACGCCTTGTCGCGTCTGGATGGCGATCTCACCAGATGTAGACCTACGGGATCTGTGCTGCTACCTAACCAAGTCGTTTATGCTTGTACACTTCAGGATTCTAAGAAGGCCGCCATTCAGGAGTGGGTTAAGAAGAATCAGCAGCTATTAACTAACAATGAATTTCAGGTCGTTCACTCCCTTCCTTATGTTCAGGAAAAACTTTATCTCCCGGACACCCCTACAAGACAAAAGGCATTGGCGTGGTGTCACGATTCTAAGCTGGCCGCACACCCGGGTATAAAGTAAACATTTGAGCTCCTCCATCGCTGGTGTTGGTGGCCAGGGATGCTCAAAAATGTTCAATTTCATGTTGCCTCTTGTGCCGTTTGTGCCCAAGCTAAGTGTTTACGCAGTAAACCAGTGGGTGTGTTGCATCCATTACCGATCCCTGAACATCCTTGGTCCATGATCTCTATGGATTTTATAGTCGAATTACCGTCCGTACAAGGCCATGATACCATATGGTTGGTTATTGACTATTTCACGAAATACGCCTTGTTTGTGCCATGCTGTGGTCTCCCGACAGCTCCTGTTTTAGCGGACTTGTTTCTGAAGCACGTATTTCGTCCCTTTGGATTACCATCCATTATAATGACGGATCGTGGTTCGCAGTTCACTTCTCGATTTTGGCGAGCTCTGACAGGTTGTTTTGGTATTGAAGACCGGTACTCGAGCGCCTATCACCCCCAAACGGATGGGCAAACGGAGAGATTGAATGCTACTCTGGAACAGTATCTCCGTTGTTTGATGATTCATCATCAAGATTCCTGGTTGTCGGCCCTACCATTGGCTGAGTTTGCCTACAATAACGCAGTTCATACGGCCACGGGTACCTCTCCTTTCTTCGCTACTTATGGTCGTCATCCTCGGGCCTTTCCAAGTCCTTTGACCATGACACCTTGCAACCCTGCCGCGGCTACTTGTGCCAACGGATTAAAAAGGACCCATGAGCTCATCAAGCAGCATCTTGTGGAAGCTCAGACTCGTAGTAAGTCTTGCGCTGATGCTCATCGTTCTGCATCTCCTTCTTATTCAGTGGGGATGAAAGTTTGGTTGGCTACTAAACATCTTCGCCTACCTGGACGTGCGACTTTGCAGCCACGCTACGTCGGTCTTTATGAAATCACTGCCATAATCAATCCCGTGGTCGTTCAGCTTGGTTTGCCTAGTTCCTGGAAAATTCACCCTGTGTTTCACGTGTCCTTGCTCAAACCTGTACATGCAAATCTTAGGCTACTTCCTCGTTCTAGACCACTGGCTGTTGGGAATTCTGATGAGTATGAGGTTAGTGGCATTTTGGACACCAAGCTCAAGAGGGGTGTGAGGATGTATTTGGTGGATTGGAAGGGTTATGGGCCAGAGGACCGCACATGGGAACCAGCTGGGAATATACATGCACCTGCTCTCCTTTCTGATTTCTGGTCTATCCGTAGAGTGAGGCGCTCTTTGGGAGAGGGTACTGTTAGGAATCCACCTACCACTAAGCTCTGTTCACGCACACAGGGTTTAAGGGGCTCTGCTAAGTTACTAGATACCTCGCAATATAGCAGGAAACATACTCTTTCCACACCAGGGTCTCACGTAAATGCCAAACGCCTCGTTCTACATAAGAACCTGCGCCGTTTTACACATAGTGCTAACGTACACTACATTTCCCAGAAGGCTCAAAATATGGGACGCTATGGGCGTTCCTGGCTGTTGGCCTGGAAACTGTGGCGCCCGTGATGTTTTCGTCATCACGTTTGAGTTCCTGTCATGTGACTTCGTCTTATTTAGTTCCCGTTTGCCTTGGATTCAGCGCTGCTGATTAACGCGGAAGTGCGCCTTGTTTCCTGTTTTGAATGCTGTTTGGATTTCTGCTGCCTTGACCCTTGATTTCGTGTTTCGGATTGTCCCTGCCTTATCCTTGTCTGCCTTGTTGTTCTGGATTATTTGTATTCTCTGGCTCCTCGACCTTGGAACGTTTTCCTGGACTGCCTGGCTACTTCCTTGTCTGCTTCGTGTCCTGCTCGTATTGTGCAGTGTTCTCTGTGCTTCCTACGGATCAAGTGTACCGGACCTGTTTGACCTTCTCTTCTCTACGACTTTTCAAGCGAGTTGCCTGTATCCCAGTGTTACTTCAGCCCTTTACCGCCTCCCCCAGACATACACCTTGGACTAGAGACTTCTTTGGGTGTATTGCCTGTGCGTCCTCGTTTCGTCGGGTTCCCTATCTGGAACTAGTGACTCTACGAAGGCGTCCTCATTTCGTCGGGCACAGTTGGGCTGTTGCTACCTGGGTACGGCATCTTTGGATAAACCTCTCTTGCTGACTTCTTGGAGTTCCATGGTAAGGTACATCATACACTACATACATTGCTCACTCAAAGGTGTAGGATTTTCTCCTCTTATCATATTTGTCTTTGATTACTTTGTCACAGAATTTTGGAGGATAGATTTCCTTGTACTTCTTACCGGCTCCTGTGTTCCTACCTTTATAAGGTTGGTTCTAATACTTAGTACTCTACGACAGTTGCATTGCATTGTGCTGATAACTAACCGGGGCTTTTTCTATAGGTTACCAGAATTGGCTGACATCCCTTGCTGTTTAACCCTCGGGGAGTCCTCTGGTTTTCCTCCGGATTTTCGTGGATTTCCATCTTTCAAAGAATGTCTCAGTCTGTCCGATATTTGGCGGCCAGTCACTGACATTGTTGGGAAGATATCTTCGGCTACACTACGTGGTCAGCATTTGCCAAGGATTTCTGACACCACTACCTTTGAAACTAGCACAACCTGGGACCAAGGGTGCACTTATAAATGCCCGCTCTATGGTAGCCCACGCAACAGACATTGCTGACCTACTAGTTAATGAAGATATCTTGATTTCTTAGCTATCACTGAATCGTGGCTCCATCCAGCAGTAGGTCCCGCAATCATGTTAGCCATACCAGATGACTACACCCTACTAAGACTCGATCGTACTACCTCTCGAGGCGGAGGTCTTGCCATTATAGCCAAAACTAAACTCTCATTGATACTCTCGCCACCCTCCAACTCAGGATCATGCGAATACCTAACCGCTAAGCTTACCGTAGCTAATACACAGTCTATTTCCATTCACCTCATTTACCGACCACCCAGCCCTCTAGGATCATTTGAAGAAGACCTTACAAACATCCTATCAAATAAACTTAAGAACTCCACACAAAGCATCCTATTAGGAGATTTTAACCTTGGTCTTAGTGACCCCTCAGATGCTAATGCCACAATAATTAATAATACCTTAGAGGAATTAGGATTCACCCAGAAGATCACAGAGCCCATCCATACTAAAGGTAGAACTTTGGACTGGTTAGCTGTGCATAACTGCCCAGTCCTGGTCTCATCTATACTTCTGCAGCCTTGGACTGACCACTACCTGTTCTCGTTCACACTAGAGGCGACACAAGTGCTAACAGACAGTATAGCTCCAGCTGTCCAAACCAGAAACAAAAAGAACATCATCCCTGAAAACCTGCTCCCACTGATCTTACCGACACTGAATGCCATTCCGGATCACGCAGATCCCTTTATAATGGTAGACCTATATAATAAAGCCATGCTCTCATCCCTTGATGACATAACTCCCCTGAAGTTGAGAAAGAGCAAACCTCGAAAGCATATCAACACTTGGTTCTCTCCTCACCTTAAGGCCCTCAGACAGGAAAAGCGATGCTGTGAAAAAGCCTGGAGATCACATCCCTCAGAAAACAATAAGAAAAACCTCAGTATACTAGCCTCCCAATACAAAAAGAAATTATCCTGGCCAAACATATGTCCTACAGCACTCGAATCTCGAAAGCGAAATCCAACACTAGAGAGCTCTTTACAATACTAAAAGAGGTTTAAACACCTATCCAAGCATCCGACTCATGCCTCAAGGACAAGAATTGGTGTACGGGTATTCAAAACGCTTTAGCTAACAAAATCACCTCTCTCAAGACAAAGATAAGCATTAAAAAAGACTCCCTTCTCGCTTCCACTAAATCTAGAATCCTGATCCCTAAAACGTTATACCCCACTCGGTCGCACACCTCTAATAAGATCACTGTAGCCAAGGAAGTCAAAACCCTTGGCTTTTACCTAGATTCCACTCTCACCTTCAAAAAGAAAGTCAATGCTATGGCCTCCGCCACATCTTACACTTGCAAACTTATCAGAGCAGCCAAACCATTCCTCTCACCATCTAACTGTATCACCCTAGCCAGGGCTTTGATCCTGTCCAAACTGGACTATTGCAATGCGTTATATGTAGGTTGCAACAAATATATCACAAACAAAATCCAAATCCTACAGAATAATGCCCTAAGAGCGGCCCTTAGCATCCCTAAGAAAGCCCACATTTCCGAGACCAGAAGATCTGTCAATTGGTTATCTACGAAAGATATAATCTTCCTCAAATCTGTCTCTTTGACCCACAAATGCCTCCACCAAGCAGCCCCTCAATACCTATAACTAAATTCACCAGACCAGCTTCTTCCCGCCCCACTAGATTGGTTAACTCCAATCTCCTCCATGTGCCCAGATTTAAACGTACGATGTCGGGTGGGAATAGCTTTCCTGTAAAAGCAGCACAATTTTGGAATTCCCTACCACCTACCTGCAGGGAGGACCTCCCTTACCGCCAATTCAGATCGAAGACCATTCAGTGGCTCAAGGACCATGATATATAACGCCTGCCTGCTGCACAACACTACTATCACTGTAAACTTGTACACATTGGTGTTCAACTGATCTGCGTAGTTACAATTCATGATATAACCTGCATTTTGTATCTGTATATTTATCTGTAACTTTTGCCTCTCCGGCTCCAATTGTCTGTGATGCTCCAGCAATGTAACCTCAGCAGGATTTCATCCCTCTGTATGTAACAAGCTTCGCAACCCTCTTGATGTCTCTGCGCTTTGCTACCCCCGGGTTAGGTGCGCACTATAAATAAATAAAATACTAAAATACTAAATACACTGTACCCCACCGCATGTAGCCAGATCGCCTGCCTTTCATTCTGCATTCGACATTTCTCTGGTGTCATATAAAACGTTAATTCCCAAGCAGTGTTAATCTGCTTTCATTGCTATTAGGCATAATCCAGTGCAGTTCCCTTAGGGAGCACTACACCAGATTAGGACTACAGGTGAGAGCAATACATCCCCTTTGGTATCAGTCTGTACCACAAAGATTGAGTTGGTAGCTGTGGCTAAGCAGTCAGACTTATCTCAAGAGGGAGATGAGCAGTATTCAGGGTTTACACATTAGGCCCATTAGACTATGGAACAAGGAAACACTGACCAAAGCTTTATAGTTAAAAAGTAGATATATATTTATTTTATACACTGCTAATAAAACACATGTATCACAAGTATCAAGCAAGTTAAATTAAGTCAATGAAAAATATACACATTCCCTATATGAATTGTAGACCAAGTGAACCAGAGTGAGAACTGAGCAAAACAGAACAGTGAAAACTACACAAAAGGGATCCTCTAACAATACCTCACAAGGGAGAGAAAGCACAAGTTATTCAGAAATATGTTCTTATATACCCTAACAACGCTTCCCATCCGTTTTGAACCAGTTCAGCAAGACAGTGCACCAGTATAAGCAATACTTAGAATGAAAACTGAGCAAAATGGCATTTAACAATGATTATGCAGTGGGAAGAAAGAGTGATTATAAGAAAGGGGTGCACCACACAGTTCGAATGGAGAATCAATCTAGGGAAGGCAGATCTAACAAATATGACCAGAGTCAGTGGCCTGTGCCAGTGTTAGTGGCACAGGGCAAGGGCCCAGGAGCAAAATGTTCTTGTAGCTGCAGTCAAGTCTTTGGTTAACGATAGTTGAAAAGGTGGTTGCAAAGGTTGAAAAGACAATGTTAAGAGAGGGGGGGCGGCCAACCCAACAGGTAGGGAAAGGATTTAAAACACCTTTAGCACTACCGTGAAGAAAGAGTGGCCTGGCGGAACAATGTACCTTAGTATAAAGAAGTGGCTCCTGCGGTGGCGGTTGTTCCTGGTAGTTCCTGCAGTTCGGGTGATCCAGCAGAGGAAGAGATGCTCTCGTTGTGGACAAAGGTTCGAGTTACTGCACTACCCAGGGATGAAACCAGCCGCGGTGCTGCCTGACGAATAAAAGGTACGGTCCTTTAAATCGCGGTCCGGGTGATCTGGTGCCTGGCTATCCGGCCTAGAGTACAGGGTATGGGAGATTTGACCAAGGCAGGTCAGGAAAGGCGATTGGCAAACTGGTTGGCCCCACCAGCTCAAGGGAAGAAGTCTCATGTAGGTGAAGATCTTCTCTCGTCGTGTGGAGAAAAGTGGTGAGACGCTGCAGCAGGGCTTCACCGGTGGTTCATTCGTTGCAGATGTCTTTGGCTTCTCTCCTCTTCGGCTTCTTAGTTCCAGTGGCAACGTCTTGCTCTTCCAGTCCTCAGGACCCTGCTTTTATGCAAAAAGATTCCCATTCATACAGCTTAGATGTCACTCACACAGTGGAGTGGTCCTCCTGGCGGGAGACCCTCCAGCCTATCAGGATAGAGTGCGACATGGGTTGCTGAGGCAACCCTGTCCAGGGGTCCTACTCCCCCTCCCACACAATGGACCCACCCCAGACTCAGTGGCGCCGGAAGGAGGGCTTCTGTGCAGAAGCCCGCCAAACGGACGAAGAAAGGATCCCCGACCTGGGTTAGGATTGTAGAGAAAGACACGAGAAAGAAGTTATATTAAAGTTCTGGCAAATAAAACTTACCGGAGCAAAGTTAATATTAAAATGCACCGGCGGTATGTTAGAGGCTGTCGGAAAAAGTGGTAACCTCGAACAATGGGAAAATCCCATAGGGAAATATTCGCGGTTGAATATTTATGGTAGTAACCACTGCCACCAGCCAGAAACTTTTGAGAGGGGTAATGTAGGGTACACTCTCAAAAATGAACATAGGGGAAAACGTAACCCCTTCCAGTACCTCCATAGTAAGATGGGTTGTACTGGTTTAGTTCATAGGATTTGACTAGTAAAGTCAATGGGGACTTTACATGCCCTGGGGGACAGTAGTCAGTCCCAGGCTATGGAGTCTATGTCTGGGGGTCGCTACGACAACCCTGTGTCACTGCACTGAGGGTGCTGTGTAACACATGTGAATAAAGATGGTTCCTCTGGGGGAGAGAAAATCCCATAGGCATTAAACACAAAAATAGCCTAGAAAACACATAGCAAAAATGCCTAAGAGTGGGAAAAAGAGCCTCACTCTTAGCAGGTAAAAAGAAACAAACCCTCAATGTCCAGCAAAGCTGCTGGGGGACTCTATAGGTAAGGGAAATTAGCCATCGAATGAGAATTCTCCCTAACAATTGTAAATCAAAAATCAATGAATTAATGCGTTATTGCAGACATATAGGAAAGAAATCCTAGCTTCATTCATCTCATGGCAACACAGAATTTCTCCTGTGACTCCTGCTGCCTTATATGCTGTCAGTAATTCTATAACCTTCACTGCAATTTCCATACAACTATTGCACTACCCATGTTGCCTATCTGCAATGAGATTGCCCTGTGATGTATGGGTGACATCATAGAGAACCAGACAGAGAGACCTGTTTTACCATTATTTACCATGTACATGAACAAATGCAAACTTTAAGCAGGTTGATTTCCATCTGCATGAATGTGTAAAAATCAGTAAAAACTGAAAACTGGAAGCCTTAAACATAATGCACCGGATACTTGGGTCATCTGTGCCATTGCCTATGTTTTGAGCCAATCCCATGTGACACAGACCAACATACAGACTTGGCTTCCATTACATTACCACCACAATGGCTTTGTCCTCCTTGTGTCCCTCCCATGCAGGTGATGCAGGCTACCCCTTGATGCCATGGCTGATGACCCCTTTCAGGCAACCGCAAGACCAGCAAGAGCATGCCTACAACCGTACACACATCAGAACACAGTGCACCATAGAACAAACCTTTTGGCTGCTGAAGGCAAGGTTCCGCTGTCTGAGTCGGTCTGGGGGTGCACTCATGTACAGCCCCATGAAGGTGGGCAAGATAGTCCTGGCCTGTGCCATGTTACATAACATGTGCATCAGGTGCAACATTCCCCTTCTCCCAGACATGGCCATGCACCCAGCGGAGGCAGAGGACGACACTGACAGCGAAGATGAAATTGCATTACCCCATCACAGGGATGCCATGGATCGGAGTGATGCACGCTATGAACTGATCAGCCACTACTTTTGAGCACATCACACATGCCTAGGCCATGAACCACAATCTACACCGCACACCAAATAAATCACACACTAACATGAAAAATGAATGTCCACTCATGATTTCTATGCAACACCCAGTATATTGATATGTATGATTAGAAATAACAGGTTGACCAACAGATCCCCCCCAACTATCTCTCCCAACAGCCCCTGCCCAACTCTCCCTCCCCGCACCCCATCCCCAACTTGTGGCATGTTATCCATGATGTCTCAGCCCAGGAGACGCCCATGACACATGATAGTCCTTGGCCTATTCACGGGCCTGCTTGTCACCTGGTCTGCCCATTTGTTGTGTGCCAGACAGGCGCATAGACATCCACCTTGGGCTGCCACGGAGAGAACTGGCAGGCATGGAGCTCGTGGATGGCATGTGTGAGGTGCCACTGGCCTATCGATCAAGGGCTGCCTGCATGGACAATGCCATCAACTCCACCATGGACAATCTGATGCCATTGCCTTCGTGGACCCTCCTGGACATGAGGACAATAGCGCATGTAGCACGTCCAAGGGCAGGTGCAGTGCGCCAACCAGAGGTCAGCACACTTTCCTGCATCAGCAGGGCCTCTGTGCGTAGCAGGGCAGCCTCCCCACGCATCAGGTGGGACTCCTCAAGGTGCTGCTGCACCAGGGCAGTCAATCCCTCTTGCCGTTCCTCGATCTGGCGCAGACAGCCGTACATGTCCCTGAGGATGGGTGTGGGGGGCTTGAGAGTTTCATGGAGCTGAAATCAGGCCACTCATAGGTGGTATGGTTGGTGGTGTTCCCTGTGATGTCTCCTGCATCATCAGCAGGATCCTCTGTGCTGGAGCCATTAAGATGAGTATGTGGCTGATGTGGTGTGGGTAGTGTCTGTCCTCCTGCTGTTGTCCATGCAGGCAATTGCACCACCACAGGTGCTGGCAGGGTGGAGGGGGCAGCAGGTGTAGCCACAGCAGGTGCTGGTAGGGTGGAGGGGGCAGCAGGCATAGCCACAGCAGGTACTGGCACAGTGGAGGGGGCAGCAGGCGCAGCCACAGCAGGTGCTGCCAGGGTGGAGGGGGCAGCAGGCGTAGCCACAGCAGGTGCAGCCTGGGTTGGAGTGGCAGTTGTGACAGTTGCAGTGGTTGCTTCAGTGTCGTCGGTGTTGGTGGTGGTCCGTGGAGTTGTCTTCCGTCGACGTCTGGTGCCCCTTGAAGTGCCTTGTTTGCACTCCGTTGCTGTCAGATGAGCTGCTTGAGTGAGGGGGCGCTGTTGTGCAGCTAAGTAATGGCTGCCTAACTGTGTAGCTCCGTTATGGGTAACATCCTAAGCAATTAGAAATCCTCTTCAGTGCCACTTTGCAGCACGAAAAACAGAAATATTGGCATCTGAAGGCTTTGGGCAGCTGCTTCTTCATTCCCGAATGATCCTGTTCCACGGAGGCTGAGATATCTGCATTTTTAATATAGCGGCTGAGACTCAGAGCGCGTTCCGCCTCCGACATCCGAGTGGCGTGGCGTCCTTGGTGGAGAGGGAGCGACGCTCCTGAGGCCGCAGTGGGGGAGGAGTCACCAACCAACTGCTGCGCTGGAGCGGGACACATCCTCTGTCGAAATCCCCCCTCTTGCATAGCCGGTGCGATCAGGGGATTTCTGTGCGACAGGCTACACCCCACTCCTACTCGAACACCATTCATATCTACGAGGCGGTCAGGGCGCTCACGAAAGTGAGCCCGTCCGGACATATGCAGAGGACTGAGGTGTGTAGGGTGGACCGCCCTACCCTGGCTGCAGAGCTGAGGTTCTGGATCCTGCCGCTGGCGCTGGGGCGATCGCGGTCCGCAAGGAAGGCGCAGACTGGCACAGCCGTGATCGCCCTGCTGGATGGGACACACGAGGTGACTGGCCAGGAATCCTCGGCAACAAGTGGCGGCTGCGGTGGACAGGAGGTTTCCACCTGATATGGGCAACAGGTACTCTGTCCCCCACGCCTTAATCCAGCCACAACCATATTTGTAAGCGGCTGCTGCCGTGGGGGAATCGCTTCTGATCCTACAGCCCTCGTGGGGATAGTGGGGACCCCATGTGCCGTGCCCTGCTACTTCGCACCGGTGTGGGCACCCCTCGCTTCCACAATTGCTCTTTGGACCCTTATGGAGGGGGAAATAATAGACCCTGGTAAGGGTATTAGAGTGGCCCAACCGCGCACCAGCTTCAACTAGGCAGATGAAAACAACATTCCCATGAAGTCTTCTGTCCTACAACTGCTGCGTAGGCTGCTCACATATATGCAGACCGTGTCGAGGGGAGTGGGAAGCTGGTGGGACCCATTGAGTGCGCAGAGCAGAGACTTCTGCTTACAGACAGCTGCGGCCTGCCCTGCCATCACGAAGTAAGACTGGAAGATCACAGGCAGACTGTGGTGGTGCTCCCCCCGTCTCATCATAGCCAGGGTGCTGAACTATCGCAGCGCTTTGTTACGTGCCACCAGAGCCAAAGGTGAACTACTACTTGGCTCTGCCAGGATCCACTGTATCCGGACTTCTCTGTGGCTATCCAACAGGAACGCAAAATCTTCCTAGCCATCTAGAAACGTCTTCCAGAGCTAGGTATTAAATACTCCATGTTATACCCAGCGAAACTGAGGATCGAATATGCAGACAGGGTCTTTTTTTTCACCATCCAGTAAGAGGCCTCCAAGTGCATTGAGCATCACTTTCCTGGCTAACAGCTGTCTCCCATCACCCTTGCGGACCCTTCCTGACTTCTTTCAAGGGGGGAGTGGCCTGAGCCCATGGAGTGAGGGAATGCCTGAGCAGAGCTCCCGTCGAGATCCTACCCAAAATCCTTATATGCAAAGTTTCGCTTTAAATTGCGAACACCTAAGTATATCTCTGAAGGTAGGTAGCGTTTCCCCAGCTCCGCTTTGAAGGTCTGGTGAAAATCGGAGCTCCTTGCATGAAAAACGACAGCTGTAAACAGGGGACCCCGCGCTGGCAAGATGGCAGACGAGGGTGTAGCTGGGCACTGAAGGAGGAGGGGTTGAAGCCGACGGTGTGGCGGACTCTGCCTTCGAGTAGCACCCTGGCTGGCATGAGACAATGGTATCGGGGGAGGAGAGGAGACCGCTGACTGGGCTGGCTGTCCGCATAAGACTCCAACAGTGTACGGAACAGCGGAGTGCCGGCAAAATCCCTAGCCGCGTGAAGTGAGCCTGAGGTGGCACTGCAGCATTGCAGGCCAGACTAGTGAGGAGTCTGTGAACACCCGACCCAGCTGCTGTGAGGCGAAAGGGGTGAAAGCTACAGCTCAGCCGCCAAGATGCGATTGGAAGGACACAGGGAGATGCTGTGATTCTCTGCATGAAGGGCCGTGTCAGAAGACAGCGAGGCGCCCCCGCGAGCCCTGAGTCTAGGACCCAGTGAAGGAGGATGCACGCGATGGGCAGACGGCCCGTTAACATTGAAACATGTGTAAGTAGGAGAACTGACAGCAAAGTTGTGGCGTGTTGGATCGGGCTGCCATTAGTAACAATGTGAGCTTAGTAAAGCAGCCAGTTTACATGTGGCCACTCAAAAGATATAAACCAAACACTGTGTGGACTTGTGGTCTGAACAGTGGCACACTTGTGAAACACGGATTGATAGGCACGTGTTGACAGGAGAGGTTGTATGCCCAGGGGTGCATTGCAGTGCTTGTTTAACCCAGGGACGATCACGGGGCGATTCAAGCTGAACCCTGCCATACTATTTGGAGAGGAATATTAACGCTAACAGAAACTCCTGCTCCTTTACTTAGGAAAATACACCTGCAGTCTTTACTACGCAAGTTGCCTGGGTAGTGTACCGACCAGACGGGCTTGCCACAAAGCGCCTAAAGCACGTAAGCATACAGGGGGGAGCGGCGTGTGATGCCACCAAAGACACCACATGACATAACAGCGCGGCCCTGAATCGCGAAGCAGCCACAAAAGAACGCACGGGGTGCAGAGAGCTACGGTGAGCTGGGCCACAGAACAGAATAACATGCGGGGTGTCGGATACAAACTATTGTAGCACACTGGGGCCTGGAAGAGTGCACTGAAGTCCAATCACTGGGACTGGGGCAAGAAAGGTTGGCGCACAGGCCTTTTCCTCCTCTGGACAAACATAACAGAGACCTGGGGATTAACGATGATCACTGGTGAAAGGAGAGTTGCTGACGACTGGACAAATGTGCAAATGATTGTTGCCCACTACACTGAGCGAGTTCACCTGAGTGGGCTGGAACGAACAGCCACCATTGATTGACTCGACCAGCTGAATTGCATGGCGAGTAGGCACCTCTGACCGTTGGACTCACTGGAGGTCCACTGAATGGACAACCACGAGGCGGGTGCAACAGGGCTACAGCATTACACAGCAGAGGAGTCAAGGTCGCAAGTGAGGCTGAGACTACAATGAGGTCTAGGTCACGGGTGACCCACAAATAGGACAGTGTTGCGGTCTAGCACACAAAAGACAAGAATACCACCCAGCAGTACAACGACAAAGTGGCCCATGGTGCGGCACAACAACAGAAGCGACAAACTAGAGCCATCATCAGAGCCAACACCTAACGCACCAAAGGTGGGCGATAACTACCACACAATCAATAGCCATAACCACTGCATGGTCCAGTTGATAACAAGACTGCCGAAATGGAGGGGTGAAGTGGCTCATTAGCAAACACAAGAGCATGTCCTTGCCTGAAGGGAAGAAAAAAACTACAATTATGGAATCCTTCAACAATGCAACCAGACCCCGCAAAACGCCACAGGGGGGGCCGCAGCACCAAACACAACAAAGTCACCAGATGCCGGCAACAAAGACGACCAGGTGTTGGGGGCAATTGAGGCATTGCGGCCATTATCGAAACAAAAAAATTGCCGCATTCAAGGTTGATATGCAATTGATGAGGCAAGATATGCAGAACCTGGCGGAGAGAGTAACGACAACAGAGACCAGCCCAAAAGAAACGAACAAGACCACGAAAAATTGAGGCATTGCGGTCATTATCGAAACAAAAAAATTGCCGCAGTCAAGGTTGATATGCAATTGATGAGGCAAGATATGCAGAACCTGGCGGAGAGAGTAACGACAACAGAGACCAGCCCAAAAGAAACCAACAAGATCACGAAAAACCTGGAAACGAGACGGAAGCGGTTGGAGAAGAGAAACGCTGTGCTGGAATAGCGTTCAGAGGACGCAGAGGTGCGAGCCAGGTGCAACAATGTGGGATTATTCAGAATTCCTGAGGGACCTGAGGGCCCGAACCCCACAGGATTTGTGGAGATCCTGCTGCTGCAGGAGGTCGGAGCTGGCAAACTCACACAGGGATTTGCGGTGGAGAGGGCCCTCAGATCCTTGCAGAAATGACTGCCGCCCGGGTCACACCCTCGCCCGATGATTGCAAAGATCCTTAACTTTCAGGACAGGGAAACCATACTGAAATACTCAAGGGAAGGAGGAGAAATACGACGGGACAACCCTACAATAGCCATATACCTGAATTACACACCTGTTGTCCAAAGAGCCAGAAACTCCTTTGTGCCGTTTAAAGCCAGACTCGGACAACTAAACATCAAGTGCATGCTAATGTATCTGTCTAGGCTAAAGGTGATCTACCAAGGCCAACCTATTTTCCTAGAAACAACGGCTGCGGCCACCATGTGGCTGGAACACAACAACCTGGACGGAGGGGAAGAAACTGTCACATGAGCGGTAACCGGAATCTAGGGGGTGGTGGAAGCAAGGGAATTATGCTGTTTACCGAATTGATTATCATGATGTGCTAACACAGAATGGGCACTAAGTGCAATTACGTTGACAAATCCTAAATTAGACAGGGGCGACGTCTGGCCACTTACCTTGGGCTCACAGGTATAACCCACGCAAAGGTTAAAGTCGGACGGCTGCCGATGCAGTTCAACTCGCACAAGAAGGCCTAGATGGATCATGGCGGTGCGGGTGGCACCTGAGCGCTGCACATTGGGAGCAGCAGCTGGGCGCAAATGCTTTGTTCTGGTTACTGTTTGGTTTATTGTAAGTTCTTCACGTAAAAAGGTACACGGAGGGGGAGTGCTACTCTTGATGGCAGATGGAAGGGAGAGGTCGGAAACATTGAAGCAGGCAGCAGGGGCAGATACATCGGCAGAGTCCGGTTGGGAGGAAACAATGAGGGTACAAAAGAAAGCAGTTATATGTGACCATGGCGGGTAACATCAAGGTATTAAAATGGATTGTACGGGGTTTGGGCACATACTTGCACAGAAACCAGGCAAAATCCTTTCTCAATAGAAGAAAGGTGTCCATTGCATTGTTGCAAGAAACCCATCTCACGGAGGGGGAACTGGCAATGGTTAAAGAGCTGTGGGGGGGCAGGGTTATGGGGTGGCATACTCCAAATACGCTCGAGGGGTTTTTACTTGGATAAATGCTGCAGTGCCTTTCCGGCTACTGGGGATGGAGTTGGATGAAGATGGAAGGTATCTGATACTACGGGGTCAGATAGAACAAGTAGAAATTTGTATAATCATCTCCTATGTCCCCAATCATGGAATCCCATCTCAACTTAACACGATATGTACTAAGATAACACCATACCGGGATTGTTTTTTCGTCTGGGGGGGTGACTTCAATTTGCGTTAGAGATCTTGACTTGGATAGGTCTCCCCCACCTGCAAACTGGCCAGGGGTGGCCTCTGTGGCGCTGAATGCATTGCTATGGAGCCTAGATCTCGTGGATGTAAGGAGGGAACTGCACCCTAGCAATAGTTGCTACTCATATTTCTCCTCACCCCATTGCCTGTAGACTCGGATAGACTATCTATTTGTGGGAATGTCCCAACTGGTGGAAATTGATTCAGCACAATACCTAGACAGGTCAATCTCGGACCACTCACAGCTCCTGTTGAAATAGAATATGTGAGGTCCGAGGCGCCACATACCACTATGACGCATGTCCATAAACGCTCTGACGGACCAAATCTTCAGGGATGGGTTCAAAACGAAACTAGAGGAATACTTGGAGAGAAATGTGGGTAGTGTGAAGGACTGGAGCGCGGTGTGGGAGGCAATGAGAGTAGCAGTGAGGGGGGAAGTCATCGCTAGTGTGGGTGGTATCCAAAAGACATTAAGGGTGGAGCTGGAGAAAAGGGAGGAAGACATTGGACGGATGGAAGCTCAAACACTAGGCACCCGGGATGAGGAGTTACAATTGGCGGAAGCTAGGAATGGCTGCCAAGATGCTTGGGAGAGGCTATCAAAATTCGATTACATGGTTAGAACTACTAGGGCACACACAGAGGGGGACAAACCAAGCAGATTACTGGCATTGCTTTGCAAAAGGGAAAACCCGAAACACTTTACCACGGAACTCATAGACGATGAGGGCCACACACTTAAGTTACAACAGGCAATTAATTATATCTTTACTGAATTCTATTCCCACCTCCATAGACACGAAGAACTGGTACCCCAAGATGAAATATTAGGCACCCTGGAAGAAATAGGTTTGCCTCGGTTGGGTAAAACGCAACGCGTTGGAGCTAGAGATATCGGCAGAAGAAATAGGCGAGGCAATTAAATCGCTGGCCACCAGCAAGTATCCCGGGAGCGACAGACTCCCCCCAGAGTTCTATAAAGCATGCGCACCGCTCCTGCTACCAATGCTACATGAGGTGTTCAAGGAGGCATATCAAAAGGGGATACTCCCAACAAGCATGAGAGAAACCCTATTGATTCCGATTCCCAAGCCAGGTAAAGCCACTGACAAATTTGATTCATATCATCCACTGGCAATGTTAAATTACGACATAAAGATACTTACGACTGTTCTTGCAAAACATCTATCCAGAGTGACTGGGGAACTGATACACAGGGATTAGAATTGTTTCGTACCGGGCCGCAGTACAGCCATGAATCAGCACTGACTGCAATAAGTTATAGCACAAACGGCTGACTCACAGGCGCAATATGCGATCATTTGCTAGACCCGATAAAAGCGTTTGATTCCTTGTACTGGGAATGGCTCCTAGTGGTATTGAGGGAGTTTGGGTTTGGAGAACAGTTCATTAAATGGATAAAGATACTATATTCCTTACTGGTGGCTAGGTTTAAATTGGGGAGGGTGGTATCGTCGGCCTGGAAAATACAAAGGGGAACCAGGCAAGGGTGCCCGCAATCACCTATGGTGTATGTACTAGGGCTGGAACCAATAGAAATCTATCTCAGAAAACAATTCCTGGAGGCAGGCATATGAGAGGGAGGAGTTGGCCATCTGGTATCGCTCTACGCAGACAATTTTTTATTATACCTGAGGGACCCACACTGTAACATGCCATTGATACACAACTATGCAAAGGTGTAAGGAATATGCTTCAGTAGGGCAAAGTCCTGTATATTCCCACTGGCGGGTCTAAGAGGGAAGGCGGTGGACGAATTACCAAATGTGGGGCTCCAGTGGCAGCTGGAATCATATAGATATTTGGGGTTGAATATAGGGCATACGCCAGAGAAAATTCATGAAAGTAACACGGCAGCAGTGGTGAAGGGATAAAAAAAGTCTAGAACATTCTGGTCCAAGTTACTGTTGTCCTTAATGGGAAGGATTGCTATCACCAAAATGATAATTTTACCAAGATTCCTGTATTATTTTAACAATGTCCACTACTGTCATGATCTCTGCTTCCAAAAGGTCAGGGTTTTCCCAACTCCCTTGGAAGCAGATCCATAACCCAGGTTCCGAGTGCCAACCAGTCCCAATTTGGACCTTTTGGACCCAGTCCTGGCGCCAGTGGCACCAGGCTCATAAATATGCCCAGCACTAGCGCTGGAAGCGCCGGGCTCATAATGCTTGGGTGGATTTACCTGCAGCAGACCATGCTGCTTACTTGCCTGCCAGTTGAGCCTCTGATCCTCTTCTGTTTCGAACTACTTTTCCTGTTGGGTGGGGGTGGAGCCACTCCCTAGATTCAGAACACTGGAACTCTTCTGGAAGGCAGGAACTCTTTTCTTACCAGGAACTCTTTTCTTACTTAGGCGTGGCTGTGGAAGGAGACACCTAAGCACTACAGGAGGCTATTTAAACCACACCCGGTGGATGAATCTTGCTTTGCGTTATTCTGCACCCTCTGCAGCAGAACGCTCATCATGTCTTCTGCATCCGGTCCTGGGCCTAAGGAAAAAGGCTTACCATCCTGAATCCAGTCTTCAGCAACACCTATAAAGACAAGAAAGAACAGGTTAGCATTCCGGCATCTGAAAGGCAAAGGCTTACCTACTCTTCGTGCGCTCCGGAGGTCTTCGCACTGCATTCCGGCATCTGAAAGACAAAAGCTTACCAACTCTTCACACGCTCCGGAGGCCGTCGGCGCTGCATCCCGCATCTGAAAGACAAAACAAGGTGCGTTTAAAGACATTGGGGAACTTTAATACTCACGTGCCATTACTCCTTTCCACATCTAACCCAGTGGGTATCCCGGCACCCTGCAGCCGCTCCGAACTTGTACCTGCAAAATAAAAAGACAGTTGGAGCGCATCGTGAAGCTGGCAACAAGCGCTTACTTACGTGCTTCCAGGCGCTTCTATTCATCACACGGGCTCCATCTTCAACTCTCTTCAGCCCGCCATCCGCCATCGCCGGAACCCTGCAAAACAAGAGACATCATTATTAAAGACTTTAAAGACATTTGAGTTACTCGAAACTTACCGTTCGTGCAGTAAACGACGGACAGCAGTCCTCTGAAGTCAAGAGGCCTGCGCTACCTATCCAGTGAAGAAACTGGTTACAGCACCCTGCCCCGAGGCAGATGGAGAGCTCGGCATTCACTTACCTAAGGTGAGAGCGTTAACCTGTGGGGGTCTACAGGAGAGGAGAAGAGGAAAGAGACACCCCAATAACCCCAGTTCATTAACCCCGTATTTTCTATCTGCAGACATCTTACTCTGCACGTCAGGCATACAGGGCACAGAGGTCCAGCCCAAAGAGCCAACCGGGTGCTGCACATCACCTTTGAAGATACGGTAGTCGCCCAGTCAAGACCGGCGCCTCTACGAGAATCAGGTGAGCGTTACAACTACTACATCAAGCCCCCTTCTTCTGCTTATTAGAAGTGCTACTACAGGGATTCCTGTGGGTTGCGGCCCGGCACAAGCTAGCACTTACAACCCTTTGCTTACCTTATAAGGAAGGGGGAACACAACTGCCAGATTTGGAGAGAGATTTTTTAGCAGCGCAACTTAGCTTTGTAGCTAAATGGCTCTCAGGTGAAGCGACTTCAGAGAAAGTGCTGCTACAAAGTCTCATGGCTCCGGCAAACTTGAAGGAACTACTATGGTTACCACTGAAGTGTTTAAGTGACATGCCCATGATTGTGACACTGGGGCGGCGGGTGTGGCATAGGACCCTGACACTGTTGAAACTTGAACGCCCCTACTCCCCTGAGATTCCGTTGGCAGCAGATGGCTGTAAGGACAGAACAGACTTGGCGGTGGTGAGACACTGGGAAAGATGGGGTATCTACACCTGGGGCGATATGTTTGAAGAAGGTGTCTTTAGGGAGTTTGGATCTCTACTTGAGAAGGAAGGACTACACAAAGGGCAATTTGTGTGGCACCAGAGAGTTAGGAAAGTGGCAAGTGGGAGGTGGGTGGAGTGGCCTGGAGAGCCGGCAGTCAACCCCTTACTGGCTCTAATGCTCAACCTGAGTGATGGCTGGAAACCAGTGTCCAGATTATATGGTCTACTGATAGGCCGAACCCCAAGATCACAGTACTGAAGGAACGCTGGGAGGCAGATTTGGGGGGAGAAATAACTGAAAGAAGTGTCCAGGAACTCCTGCTTCAGACTAATCCAACTGAACATTCTATACCGCACCTATATGACACCACATAGGATAGACAAACTCTACAACAACACGCAAACATTGTGCCCCTGGTGTGGTGCAGCAGAAGCCGGGCTAATACACGTGTTCTGGGGTTTATGCACATATGATTCTGGGCACGAATAGGACAGGCCTGCATAAGGGCTGGGATAGTAAGATATGAATGGACCCCGAATGAATGTCTGCTGGGGGCATACCCCAGAGATAGTGAGTTCAAACAGGTGGTAAAATTCATGGACATGGCATGCATACTGGCCAAAAGATCCGTAGCGATGGCCTGGAAATCAACCAGGGGTCCACAATATGCATGCTGGTACAGGGAATTTGAACGTTGGGCAAAAGCAGAATCCAGAGTGTGGAATGGGGTGGTTACTAAATCAGATGCGAGTGCAGGTGCTTACTTTGAAGCTTGGAAAACGTTGGTCTGGGATATGGTCCAACCCTGAGACGATAAACCCCCATGAGCGATCACAGGCCATCTGTAAGCCAGCTGAACCTTGATGTAAATAAAGGACTCTATACCATTGTTGCTACCTGGGGTGCGGTGCCGAGACAGGAGATAACAAAACTCACACATGACACCCCTAATCATCTGCAAAACAAAGCGACATGATAACTATATAATGTTGCCTGATAATTAAAGAAAGTTTGTATTGTTGTTGTATTAATCTGTTGTTAATAACATGTGAATATGCATACAGGCGAAATGTATTACAAGAAATTATGTGTTTGATGCATGTGTCAATGCCTATATATAAATGCCAATAAAATATTCTAAGGACATGGCGTGCATACTGGCCAAAAGATCCATTGCAATAGCCTGGAAATCGGCTGTGGTTCCGCAGTTTGTCTTCTGGCACCTAGAATTTGAACGTTGGGCAGAGGCAGAAACCAGAGTATGGATGGAAGGGGCAAACGGGTCTGGCGGACACGGAAGCGACAGGTGTGCAGCGTGGAAACAGTTGGTCTGGGATATGTTTCACCCATCAGACGACAAACCCCCATGAACATGATTTGGTCCCATATCTGCACATTTCACTCGTAGACTGATCAGAGCTGCTGTATAGCTGGAGAGGACCTTAGGGTTATTGCTAGACTGTTGATATCACCCACCGCTGTTAGGTTTCCCGATGCGCTGCACATGCATGAAAAAGATAAGCAACATAATGTCCTACAAATTAAGAAGTTGTTTGTTTGTTATTTTGTTTACTGTTGATGTTAAAACGCTGCTACACAAGTATGGCAATTTCGCTATGATGTAAGCATTTGAGCAATGCATGGTTGTTCTTTATAAATGCCAATAGAATTGCTGACTTCTTTCGAAATATGGACCTCCCATACAATACCGGGAGATCATGTCTAGGTACGCCAGTGCAATCTCCTCCCACTTTTCTGACACAAATCCGTGCTCTTAAAATGGTTGGAAGTTCGCACCGGCTTCGTTTAAGTCCCCTACAATGGCTTTTTGTCAATCTTCGAGTTGTGCACCACATCATGTTTCTTTATGCCCTACGTCAGAGTTGTCGCCGTCCTTGGCTAGCACACAGCCCCCATGCAGTGCTGCGTTTGCTGTTATTTTGGTTTGCTGTTCTATTGGTGTTTGGTGTTCTATTGGGTTCTTCACCCCTCTTATTGGGAGGAGGTGGGAGTGGTGGGCAGAAAGAAGGGACAACGGTTTGAAAAATTGCTTGACTTGCGACTGAGGAGACGATTTGTGACTTACCCTTGTGATGTTTAGACCATGATTCGACCCTTTCCGGCCTTGCACGATTTCGCTGGGAACATGGATATGGGGTCATGCTTCCACGGGCACGAGCCTGCTGTCTAGATGGCGTAGATGGCGTAAACTGAAACTGTATGTTGAACGACATACGGTTAAGGTACTTTTCTTCTAGGAAACCCACGCATTAGCTAAAGAGTGTGACGGGTTTGCTAGGTCCTGGGGCCCCCACCACTACTATGCCACCTACTCCACTCAAAACCGTGGAGTTATGATTCTAATCCATAAGTCTCTCAAGTTCATCCACAAGGTTACACATATTGACCCTCTGGGACGCTATGTTTTACTATTTGGCTCACTCCTTGGACAGGAGGTGGTTTTGCTCAACGTATATGGTCTTAATACTGACAATCCTGATTTCTACTCCCATCTCTCCTCCCTGTTGGCTGGGTTCCCCTCATACCTATACTGTGGGGCTGTGATTTTAACACCATTGTAGACACTGATTTGGATAGATCTGGGACGAAGGCTCGCCAGCTCTCTAGGGCTGCTAGGATCATTATAGAAGAGCAAGCCTTGCTAAGGGTAGTCGACTTTACCTGGGCTATTTAAACCACACCCAAATAGCAGAACACGCTTCGCGTTATTCTGCACTCATTCAGCGTAACACTCACCGTGTCTAGCTCCTGCTCATCTGCTTCTCCGGCGGCCAGATCCTGAAGCCCTAGATCCGGGTTTCCATTAATACCTGGAAGAACAAAGACAGCATTAGCGAGCAAGAACACTTACCTGTGAATTAACCGGTCTTGAATCCATCCTGCGCTTCACCTACCTCGCCCATCTCCGGAGGTCGCCGCAACCTGCAAAGGTAAAGAAACAAAGACAGCATTAATAACAATTCTTACCTGGGCAAGCAGCGAGTCCTGGCAGCACCCTGCGCTTCTCTTACCTCGCCCATCTCCGGGGGTTTCACCGCAACCTGCAAGGGAGAAGGAACAAAGTCAGCATTAACAAATCACTTACCTGGGCAAGCAGCTCTTCGATCGCTCACCACTCCGGAACATCACCTCAACCTGTACAAAGAAGGGAAGAGAACACATGTTAGCAATTAACACCAATAAACTGTGCAGCGCTCCGCGCTTCAATAACTCACCGTGGTCTTCGCCATTGGCGCAGTAACTCCAAGATCGTAACCATCCCTGTGAAAACAAAAGGAGACATTGTTAAGGAACAGCGTAGTGGAGCAAGATGCCGAGAAGACAGAGAAAATGGAGGGAAAAAAAAGAGACAGAATAAAGACGGAAAAGACATTATTACTCACCTGGAAGACAGCAAGCAGAGTCGGAGTCACACCCAGTCTGGACCCGACATAAGGGCACATGGACCAGTGAAGCAACTAGGTCCACGGAACGCCCGCACCACCACGCACCCCTGCCCTGAGACGCAGGACAGAGAGTTCAATGCACAAAAACCTAAGGTGAGCAATAACCCCAAGGGAGAGGATTTGGACCAGAGGGAGGTGGGAGTCCACCCATCACAGAACCAGTATCTTAACCCTCCATTCCATTCTCCTCTTATAGGCGCTACCCAAAGTCTGGCACATAACCAAGCAGAGAGGGGTCTGGGATAGCGCTTAGACCTCCATCCAGTATCGTGTGGCGCCCCCGTGGATACCAGGTGAGCGTAACAGTCTCCCCATAAACCAGCAATTGAAAGAGCGGACGATAGTCTTGCCCTTTTATCTCAAGAAATTAACGATGAGTTTTGCTCCTCCTTTTTTATTTTTTTTATTTGTTTATTTGTAATTCAGCGCACAGGTGAACATATACAGTAACATATGCTTGTGACCTCTCAGAAACCATATGACATGATATCCCCTCCTTTTACCCCCGGTATCCCAACGTGGGTATTGTTCTCGGCCCTTATTCGGCCGGGCCAGGCGGCGAGCGTTCGCTGGTACAGTGGAGGGCTCTCGCGATCAAGCGTGGTTTATAGGCCAGGGCCAGCTAGTTCTGGTCATAGTCTAGCACTGGTGCCCAAATGTTTGTGAATTGGTGGAGCCGACCCGCTTTTGCAGCCGTGACCTTTCCGGCTATTAAAATGTCCCAAAGTTTAATCCACCAGAGGATCTTCAGGGGCCCGTCCACAGACTTCCAGGTGCGGGTCACCGTGATTTTGGCTGCCAACAAAAGTTGGGATATTAACGTTGCCCTTCTTCCTGTTCTCGGGTAAGAGTCAGGGATCCCTAGGAGGACTTGCTCGGGCGCTACCGGTATTGCTACTTGAGTGATGTCCTTTATTGCGGCAAGGCATTGGATTTAGAACTCCCTTACTTTGGAGCAGGTCTACCGCATGTGGAAGTAGGAACTTGGGAGGCCGCAGAGATGCAAGCAGTGGGGGTCCAAGGCCTGCTGAAAGTGATGAAGGCGTAGGGGGGGGGGTAGTACCAGCACAAGAGCAATTTGTGGGCACATCCCGATAAGGGATGCAGCGGGATGCTGTGCGCGTTCTAGTCCAGATATGCCCACCCACGTGTGGTCCTCGACAGCATAACCTAAGTCCGCCCCCCATTGGGGCATATAGGAAGGCTTAGTGTGAAAGAGGTCTTCTTGCAGCAGTTTATAGAGGGCCGAAATCTTTCCCCGGGCTGGCAAGTCGTTTACTGTTAGCTCTAGCGGGGTAGGTGCACGTGTTACCGCTGCTCGGGTCTTGGGGTGGGAGCACCAGTGCCACAGCTGGGCGTAAGTGAATCTGTCGGTCTCCGCTAGGTGGAAAATAGTTTTACAGTGTTCGAAGGTGAGGGGGGAGTCCCCTTCGAATAGCTGCCCCAGCGTTTCAAGGCCTGCTGCCACCCAGTTCCTGAAGTTCGATGGCCGAGCTCCCGGGGAGAAGGCTGGGTTAAGGAAGATTGGGGAAAATGCGCTCAGGTCTCCTGGGATACCTCCATGTCTGAAGCCCATTCACAGGCCTTTATCGATTGTTTCGTGGCAATCAACACTCCCGGCCAATTTCGGCGCAGTGCGGAGGGGATAAACGGAAGGAAGTGAAGGGGGAGCGGTAGGCAGGATTGCTCGATTTCTACCCACCTTGTGCACCCTGTGGCAATACCCCATGCTTGAAGGTGGGCCAGCTGAGCTGCTATTTGGTATTTGCGGAGGTCTGGCACCCCCAGTCCTCCCAGTTTCGTGCTGGCCATCATAGTTCTCCGGGGGATCCGCGCCGTCTTGCCCCTCTAGATAAAGTCAATCATTTTCCTTTGGAGCCGCTGTGGGGGGGAGAGGGATTATGGTTGGGAGGGAGGAGCAGGCATAAAGGAAGCAGGGGAGGAGATTCATTTTGCATGTCGTGATGCGGCCCAACAGAGAGATCTCCTGCGTCTGCCAACGTGTACGGTCCTTTTCCAGTTCCTCAAAGAGAGGGGGAAAGTTTGCCTGGTAAACGTTTGTTGGGTGGGCGGGGATATGAACCCCCAGGTATGAGATAGATTGGGTGCTCCATTGGAACAGGCTTTGCTTCTCCAGGGCCTCACTCTCGCCTGGCCCAGGCCCACTCCGAGAGCCATCGACTTTTGGAAATTAATGGTGAATCCTGCTACACTCCCGAAGCCGCAGATTTCGTTCAGGGCCGCCGTCATGGAAGTTGTAACGTTGGTGTGGGTTAACAAGACGTCGTCTGCTTAGAGGGTCATTTTGTGTTGTGTAGAGCAGATCCGCGGGCCGCTGATCCGGGGGTTTTGGCGGACTCGCTGGGCCAGCGGTTCCATGGCCAAGCCAAAGAGCAGAGGGGATAATGGGCATCCCTGTCTCGTGCCACACGTGAGGGGGATTGGGTCTGACAGGTGGCCATTAACTCTCAGCTGGGTCTTGGGGGCTTGGTAGTTCGCTAGGATCATCTTCCTGAAGGTCGGGCCGAAGCTGAAAGCCTCGAGGGTGAGGCGCAGATAGGACCAATCCACCTTATCTAAAGCTTAAGTTGCATTTAGCGCCAGCAGGGCAAGTTGTTGGGAGTCCTGGGTGGCGACCTCTATATGGTCTAGTGCTCTGCGAATGTTGTCTTTTGTCGACCTGTGGTTTTTGAACCCCGTTTGATCCGGGTCTATGATGCTCGGAAGAATAAGCGCAAGGCGATTGGCCACAATCTTGCTGTAAATATTGGCGTCCAAGTTCAAGAGAGAGATGGGTCTATACGAGCTATTTTCTTGGGGATCCTTTCCAGGCTTGAGGATGAGGATTGTGGTGGACTCCTGCATCGTTGGAGTGACCGTTCCAGTGGCCGCACATGAGTTGAAGAGACGAGTCAGGGGGGCCACCAATTGTGGGAGGAAGAGTTTATAGAACCGGGTGGAGAATCCATCTGGGCCTGGGGCTCTAGGCTTCAAGCTTTTTATGGCTATCTCTACTTCCTCACTTCTGATGGGCGCTTCGAGTTCTTCTCTCGCCGTGGGAGTCAGGAGTGGTAGAGCTGCCTCTTGGATGTAGGACCGCTGCTCGCTTAGGACCCTCGTGACTGCCGTCATTATCTCTGACTAGTGGGCTACTGCTAGTAGCAGCTTCTCATGATCCGCGTAATGGACCACCCTCCGTGAGTCACGGAGACCCAGGATGGTCTTTTTGCTCTTCTCCTTGGCCAGCTTACTCACCAGCAGCTTGTTAGCTTTGTTATTACGGACGTAGTACCATTGTTTGGTTCTGGTTAGTAAGTTTGCTGTGGCGTTGGCGTAGTGCGCCTCGAGCCTCTTCCTTGCCATCTGTAGGACCCTGTAGGATTTCGGGGACCAGCCCTTTCATTTGTGGGTGTCCTCGGCTTCACAGACTTCTGCTTCCAGAATGGCACGGGCTGCCTGCTTTCGTTTGTGGGAGGCTGCGCCTTGAGCAATCAATTCCCCTCTAAGCACCGCTTTCATGGCATCCCAGGTATTGGCCGGGTATGTGTCCTTGTCGCGGTTTTCAGTGAAGGACGTTTTTTATAGTTCTGGTGATCGAGTCTCTCACCGCCATGTCACCCAAAATAGGATCATACAAGCTCCACTGGCGGTGAGGAGGGGGGTCTGGGTCATGGGATCGCAAGGTGAGCGAGACTGGAGCGTGGTCCGAAAGGATCCGGGGGCCAATAGTAACATTGTCTGTGAAGGCCAGGATCTGGGGGAGGCCAGCAGTAAGTCGATTCTAGAGAAGGTGCGCTGCACGTACGAGTAGAAGGTGAAGTCTTTCTCTTCCAGGGATTGCACTCTCCAGGTGTCAACAATATTCAACGTGCAGAACAGGTGGAGCAGGGCTTTTGCCAACTTCAGGTCCCTGGATGTTGGCGGGTGGGATCTTTCATTTAGGGGGTCCGGGGCCCCGTTGAAATCTCCTCCAATGACGACCTGCCCCTCAATGAATGGAAGGAGGGATTCCTCTAGGTCTTGGTAGAACCCCCCCTGGTGCTCATTTGGGGCGTAGGCTGAGATGAGGGTGTAAAGTTGGCCAAAGATGATGCATTTGATTGCAATAAAGCGACCTTCTCGGCATCGTAGCGAGTCTGGGATCTGGGGCTTCAGGTCTTTTGCGAAGAGTATGGCTGTATTACCCTTTTTGGTGCCATTAGATGCCAGAAATTGTAAGGGAAAAAGTCTGCTTCGCAGGCGGGAGAAGTCTGCCGGGACCAGATGAGTTTCTTGCAGGAAAGCGATTGAGGTCCCGTCGTCCTGTAGCCTTTGCAGGATGGATTTCCTCTTCGGAGGGTAGTTTGGGCCCCTGTCATTTAAAGTTGTGAATTTCAGTTTTAGGTGTGGGGGCTGGCTCTCTGGGTTCGATTGCCGTGTGGGGGAGGGTTGGGAGAGAGTCAAGTCAGCCATAGCTTTGAGGGGTTAGCTGTGTGGAGCTCTCCTGTGGCTGAGGGTTTTGAAAAAGTCTCCAACGGGAGATACGAACTTCCAACTTTGGCCTCCAACGGGAGGCCCAAACTGTGACCAGGGGGACCGAATTTGAACTGTTGGCGCCTCGCCCAGCCACCCAAGCTGTCGTCAGCCAAGATTGTTGAGGTTCACTCCAAGGGTAAAGTGATGACATCCGCCCTGGAAGAGAGTATGGACCGCATGGGGCCCGCAGCAGGCGTTAGAAAGCATAGTTCCAATGTTATGTGTACTTTGGGTATTTCACTAGTCTTCATAAAGCGGTGATATCCACCCTGAATTTGAGTACAAGCTGTTAGGTAGAATTTTCATTCTATGGCTAATTTCCCTTACCTATAGAGTCCCCCAGCAGCTTTGCTGGATTTGAAGGGTTTGTTTCTTTTTACCTGCTAAGAGTGAGACTCTTTTTTTCCACTCTTAGGCATTTTTGCTATGTGTAGTCTAGGCTATTTTTGTGTTTAATGCCTATGGGATCTTTCTCAACCCCCATAGGAACCATCTTTACCCACATGTGTTACACAGCACCCTCAGTGCAGTGACACAGGGGTGTCGTAGCGACCCCCAAACATAGACTCCATACCCTGGGACTGACTACTGTCTCCCAGGGCATGTAAAGTCCCCATTGACTTTACTAGTCAAATCCTTTGAACTAAACCAGTACAACCCTTCTTACTATGGAGGTACTTGAAGGGGTTAATAGTTTTTCCCCTATGTTCATTTTCGAGAGGGTACCGTACAGTTCCTCTTTCAAAAGTTTCTGGCTGGTGGCAGTGGTTACTACCATAAATATTCGACCGCAAATATTTCCCTATGGGATTTTCCCATTGTTCGAGGCTACCACTTTTTCTGACAGCCTCTAACATACCGCCAGTTTATTTTAATATTAACTTTACTCCAGTAGTTTTTTATTGCCAGAACTTTAATATAACTTCTTTCTTGTGTCTTCCTCTAAACTCCTAACCCAGGTCGGGGATCCTTTGTTTGTCCTTTTGGCGGGCTTCTGCCGAGAAGCCCTCCTTTCGGCGCCACTGACTCTGGGGTGGGTCCATTGTGAGGGAGGGGGGAGTAGGACCCCTGGACAGGGTTGCCTCAGCAACCCATGTCGCACTCTATCCTGATAGGGTGGAGGGTCTCCCGCCAAGATGACCACTCAACTGTGTGAGTGTCAGCTAGGCTGTATGAATGGGGATCTTTTTGCATAAAAGCAGGGTCCTGAGGACTGGGAGAGCAAGACGTCGCCACTGGAACTAAGAAGCCGAAGAGGAGAGAAGCCAAAGACATCTGCAACGACTGAACCACCGGTGAAGCCCTGCTGCAGCGTCTCACCACTTTCCTCCACACGACGAGAGAAGATCTTCACCTGCAAGAGCCTTCTTCCCTTGAACTGGTGGGGCCAACCAGTTCGCCAATCGCCTTCCCGGACCTGCCTTGGTCGAATCTCCCGTACCCTGTACTCGGAGGCCGGATAGCCAGGCACCAGTCCACCCGGACTGCGATTTAAAGGAGCGTTCCTTTTATTCGTCGGGCAGCACCGCGGCTAGTTTCATCCCTGGGTAGTGCAGTAATTCGAACCTTCCTCCATGACGAGAGCCTCTCTTCCTCTGCTGGATCACCCGAACTGCAGGAACTACCAGGAACAACCGCCACCGCAGGAGCCACTTCTTCATTTTAAGGTACATTGTTCCGCCAGGCCGCCCTATCTTCGCGGTAGCACTAAAGGTGTTTAAAATCCTTTACCTGCCTGTTGGGTTGGCCGCCCCTCTCTCTTAACATTGTCTTTTCAACTTCTGCATCCACCTTTTCCACTTCGTTAACCAAAGACTTGACTGCAGCTACAAGAACATTTCTGTTCCTGGGCCCTTGCCCTGTACCAACTGACTTTGGCACAGGCCTACTGACTCTGGTGAAATGTGTTAGATCTGCCTTCTTTAGATTGATTCTCAGCTAGAACTGTGTGGTGCACCTATTTCTTTTAACTACCCTTTCCTTCCCATTTTTAAACCATGTGAAATGCCATTTTGCTCAGTTTTCATTTAAGTATTGCTTATACTGATGCACTGCTTTGCTTAAGCTGGTTTAAAAACTGATGGGAAGTGTTGCTATGGTGTGTAAGAACCTATTTCTATATAACTTGTGCTTTCCCTCCCTTGTGAGGAATTGTTAGAGGATCCCTTGTGTGTAGTTGTCATTGTGCCGTTTTGCTCAGTTTTCACTCTGGTTCACTTGGTCTACAATTTAACTTGGGAGTGTGTATATTTTTCTGTTGACTTAATTTAACTTGCTTGATGACTGTGATACATGTGTTTTATTAGAAGTGTATAAAATAAATACATATCTACTTTTTAAATACAAAGCTTTGGTCAGTGTTTCCTTGTTCCATAGTCTAGTGGGCCTATTGTGTAAACCCTAAATACTGCTCATCTCCCTCTTGAGATAAGTCTGACTGCTCAGCCACAGCTACCAACTAAATCTTTGTGGTACAGACTGATACCAAAGGGGATTTATTGCTCTAACCTGTAGTCCTAATCTGGTGTAGTGCTCCCTAAGGGCACTGCACAGGATTCTGCCTAACACAAGCCGTGTTGGGCCCGTAGCAGAATAGGGTGGGCCAGGATCCGCGGCCATGTGTACCTTGTTCCTTGCGCTTCACGTTAGCCGTTATTTGGGCTTACGGGATCTCTACACTCTAATCCAGGGGGCACGCCTTGGCTTGGGGGAAGCAGTGTTCAGGTCCGGGGGACCCCGGCTTGGGGAGGAGGGCCCCACAGCACCCGGGGAGCCAGGCCGCAGGATTGATGCTGCATCGTCAAGATGACTGATGGTCCGTGGGGTGCCATTGTGTGAGAATTGAAGCGCCGACAGGAAAAGCCACCGATAGCGGATCTGCTGGTCTTGGAAGAAAAGTGTGAGAGGGCGGAAAGCCCTGCGCTTCTGTAGGGTCAGGGGGGAGAGGTCCTGGAATATTTGGAGACGAGAGCCCTGGAATTGCGTGAGCGACCAATTGCCAAAATGGCTTCTTTGGTGGTGTAGAAGTGGACTCTCGTAATCATGTCTGATGGGGGGTCCGAATCCGTGCCACGGCGTGGGCGCTGTCTATGTGTGTTATCGAGCAGGAGCTGAGTCTCATCTAGATTCCGTAGGAACGATTGAAAGAAATTGTCCACGTATTCGGGCAGTGCTTTGTCTGGGATAGAGGCGGGGACTCCTCGGATGCGCAGGTTGTTGAGGCGGGCGCGGTTTTCTAAATCTTCCTGCTTGAAGTCGAGAATCTCAGTTCTGTCCATCAGGGTCTGGATTGTGCGTTGCACCTCCACCAAAGTGTCAGAGTGTTCTTGAGCTAGGTCATTAGATTCCCCCAACCTATGTTCGATGTCACTGACCCTTTGTTCTGTTTGCTCGATTTTGGAGGCGAGTTCTAGCATGCAGGATCTAAACTCTGCTTTGATATCGGACATGAAGGCTTGGAGGTCTTCTCTGGTTGCCAGGGTTCCCCTCTCATCCAACGCCTTTTGAGGAGTGAGTTATGGAGGGTCTGCTTTCTTCCCCTTTTCTGTTGCCAGCAGCATGGTGGAAATGTCCGCTGATTTAGAAGGTTTCAAAGATTTGGCCATGGTCCTAGAGTGGAAGGGACCTTCACCGGGCCCCGTCCCAGAGTACGAGAGTAAGCTGGCAGTAAGAGCGGGGAGGGGAAAGTGGGCCGGGGCACCCCAGGAAGTGGGTGGGCAGACTGGGGTCGTTGGGTCCCTGCGGCATAGGAGTAGTGGTTAGCACACAGGGTGTTAAGGGGGTTTGGGGGGACTCCCAAGCGTTTGCTGGCCCCCGGAGCTCTGTTCACCTGTTGCTGAGGGGTCCCGGAGGGCGGGCAGCAGGGTTAATCCATTCCGCTCTGTTGCTGGTGGTGAGTGGGCAGGGGCACCACAGGAGGCTGCATAGAGGGTCACTCCTTGGAGGGAGCAAGGATGGCTCAATGATTGAGTACAGCAGTGTGGAACATTGCAGGAAAGATGGTGGAGAGCTGTAGGTGATGTATAATTGGCTCCCTCCAGTTAGCAGGCAAAACCCCGCGTCCATGTAGGTTACCCGCGCTGCCTTTCTCTCTCCGGGTGGTACGAGAGCTACTGTCACTCTGTCACTGTGAGGCCCATACTGCTTAGAGGGGGGCCAATCCCTTAGTGGTGGGGGGGTAGCAGGGCCGCGTCCGGTCCCCGGCGGGCCAAGGCTACTGGCGGCTCTCCGAGTGGGGGATATTGGGGCCCAGCGGGGTCTGCCACAGTGTGGATGGGAGGGGGGGTAGTGCTCCAGCAACCCGCCCGGAGAAGCAGGAGGGCAGGCCTGGGGGGTCCTTACTTGGTGAGTGCTGGTGTGGGAGGGGGCTCCTCCGGGGAAACACTGTCCGCGTATGCCCAGTCCGGGCCAGCTCCTCAGCGGGCACGAATCGTGCGGCATCTGCAGCCGGGACACCGCCTGCAGGGTGGAGGGCGCCAGGCTCCTCAGGAGCATCCACGGAGGCATCCAACAGCGAGGGCACCCCTGTATCCGGTGCGGACCGCGCCAAGGACACCGAAACGGGACCAGAGGGGTGCGTCCGCCATTTTGTAATATCCTGATCGTCGGCAGGCTTCTTCTGTGTTTCCCCAGAATTCACCCGCGTTATGGGCTCACAATGCAGCGGGTGTGGCTACACATTCCGCAACCCAAAGCAGTCAGTTACTCTAACCGAACATAGCAGGAACAGCAAGCATTCAATGGTTACCGCGGTCCCCATGCGGAGGCCATCAGAGGAGCTGCCACATAGCTGGCGCTCCAGGCCACGCCCCCAGTTTTGCTCCTTTTACCAAAGCGCTCTATACTAATATCGACTCCTCCCCTACGGCAGATATCTAATCCTTTCTCGATAGTCTTCTGCTCTCGGTGTTGCCCGCGGAGACCAATGACAACGGAGGAATTATCTATGGCAATAGACTCACTATCGACTGGGAGGGCTCCCGGAGAAGATGGGCTGACCACTGAATTCTATAAATGTTACAAGGGTCATCTGGTTTCTCAATTTACGGCTTGGTGGGAGGAAGCGTGCATGGTTGGTAAACTCACCCCCTCGCTCTTTGAGGCGGTTATCTCAGTATTACTGAAACCTGACAAGCCGGCCACACAGTGCGGCTTCTACCGCCCCCTGTCTCTCATTAATTGCAATGTCAAAATATTTGCCATGGTGCTGGTCCTTCGGTTAGCACCATATATGTCGTTTATCGTTCACCCTGACCAGTCGGGACTCATCACAGGGCGTTCTACTGCTCTTAACATGCGTTGCTTATTTGACATCCTGGCCAGAATTGACCCACAGGTGCAGGCATTAGCAGCCACATTAGACATGCAAAAGGCATTTGATTCAGTTTCCTGGAGGTTTCTATGGTTGGTGCTAGAGAAGAGCAATTTTGGCCTCCGCTTCCTGTCCTGGGTGAAACATGCGTCCACTGTCACCAGGGTCTGTACTGCAGATCAGTGCTCCACTCAATTTAAGATAGCCAGGGGCACCAGACAGGGCTGTCCCTTTTTGCTCTTGGTATTTGCATTAGCCATTGAGCCCTTGACAGACGGGATTCGTCAGCATCACGCCCATAGGGGACTAAAACTTTCCAGGGACCCTGAGATCATCTCATTCTGTGTGGATGATGCTTTGCTTTACATCAGCTCTCCTGAGGAGAATCTGGCACCAATAATAGAAGACATTATCTTGTTTGGCGAGTTGTCCGGTCTAAAGGTTAACTGCACTAAATCCACACTATTCTGTCTGACAGACGCCACCACTGTCCCCCAGGACCTGCATGGGTTCACCTGGTCTCAATCAGAGATATAGTACCTTGGGGTAGTGGTCACGCATCACCGGACCTCATTATACGACCACAACTATGGTAATTACCTCATCTCCTTTTCCTGAAAAACTGAAGGCTGGGCTAAATTACCGATCACACTAGCTGGGAGGGTGGCAGTTCTCAAAATGGGGATTCTCCCACAACTTGTATATAGATTTCTGAACGTTCCGCTTTGGCCCGAAGTGAATTCTTCAAATCACTTATCCGGGCAGTTAATGCATTCTTGTGGCACTGTGGTGTTGTCCGTCTGAAGTTGGACACATTCAATACCCCTTTTGCGCAGGGCAGGCTTGCTGCCCCTAATTTTGAGTGATACTGGATTGCTGCTCAGGCCCATTTCGCTGCATTTTGGTTTGAGTCTGGCGATTCCCCTCCCCATGTCAAACTTTAGAGCCTGGCGGCCGGCGGCCTGGATGTTCGCTCTCTGGTTCTCCCCACTTCAAGTTTAAAACTAGAGCCCAATGATCCCACCAGAGTCACGAGGACGGCCTGGTGTAAACTTTGGAAACAGGTAGACACCCCTCGTCCATTTCACAGGGATTTCCCCCTGTGGAACTGCCTGCCTGCGACTCCTCCCGTAGATGGCGCAACGGTCCCCTGTTGTCCGGGGTCAGGCTTTGATACTATATGGGATGTTTTTACTATGGAATCCTTCACGGAATGGCAGGATCTGCCGGAGTCCCTGAGAGGACGTCCCTCCCGGTGGCTACAGTATGCCAGCCTGCACCGGGTCCTCAAGAGCAGGTGGCCTGAATTCCCCTCGATTCCCCCTGATAATTCACTATTATCCGAGATTATGATGGGCACCGGGATGAGAGGGAGGGTAGACAGGCTATATGGTCTTCTTCAGCGACGAACAGGCCGTTCATGGGATAGGCTCCGGGGTGCTTGGAGTAGTGATCTGGGAATAGATGTAACTGACCAGATGTGGGAATCCATGTGCACCCGTACCCAGGAAGTCTCCTTTAATTCTAGGTTCACATTAATCCAGTTCAAAATACTCCACAGATACCACCATACCCTGGCTAGATTGCATCGTATGTCAAGAGATCGGCCTTTTGAGTGCCTGAGATGCAGAACAGGCAACACTGATTATATACACATGCTCTGGTCCTGTCCTAAACTCACTTCATTCTGGGAGGAGGTATGTGGGGCTGTATCTCAAATGCTGTCCCCATTGACCTGTTTATTCCATGAGTTCCACTGCAACGGTTGTGACCATGGGAAGTTGGCCGGTCTCTGCATGTTGCTCGCAGCCCGTTGTATGTTGTCGCTCTGGTTGTGCCCTGCTGCCCACACCTTTAACCAATGCCTTCAGGCTGTTACTTGGGCTTCTGATGAAGAGGAGCGCTGGTCCGCCTTGCAGATAGCAACGAGTAGACCCAGGAACATCTGGGGCCCCTTTGGATCCTACCTGTACTCCCTGACTGCTGAGGATGGGGGCAACAGCGACCATCCGCTGTCCCCTGACACCTGCCCCTGTTAGATATGTCTACATGAATATTCTGGTACCTGCCTTCTTGATGTAAGGCCCATGTGTTCCACTGTTAAGACCCTGCGCGTTCACATTGCCCGATCTTGTATTCTCAATGTGTGATGTTGACAGTTCATACAAAGCTCGTTACTCCCTGTTATAATGTCAAGCAAGTTAAATAAAGTTTTTTTTAAAAAGATGAGGTGCTTGAGGGTGGAAGAAAGGCATGATGTTAGGGACCAGTGTGGGTTCAAGATGCACTGATACATGTAATGTGTAGGTTCTGAGGCGTGCTATTGAGGGGACATGGCGTTGATCATGGCATGGTGCACACATGCTTCGGTTGTGAGGACTCTGCTGTAGGTTGTGGAAAGTTGGTACACGATACACTGCTCTACTGGCGTTGTGTCCTGGCATTTGCTGGGGATGGTGGTATGGGGCTCTGTCGGAGTGTGTGGTGTTGGTATGTGGAGGGGAGGTTTGGATGGGGCAAGTCTAAGCCTGATGAATGACCCAGTTGTAGGGCCAGTATGTGTATTAGGGTTCTTTGGCAGGTCTGGCAGGGACATAGGGGACATGTGTCATTGCCATTGTATGAGAGGGTGGCCATGTGTGGGTGGAGCTGAGGGACAACATTGTTGTGTCTTGGTGCCAGTGGTGGCAAGCCAGGCACACATGGAGTATGCTGTGGCAGGGTGCCATGTGTCTGTGTGGGGGAAGATGCCTGTACACTTGGCAGTACAGGGTGCCTGGGCAGTGTTCAACATGTATTACAGGCATTGGTCATTGTGAGGGGGCTAGGGTGCCCTGGGTGTTTGATTAGGTGTGGGGCGGGGGTGTGCCTGCAGGGTGTATTGTGGGGCGTGGGGACAGTGCAATTCCCCTCTCAGTGATATGGTGGTACGGTGGTGGGGGCAGGGTGGCAAGGGGGTTGTTCAGTAGTTTGGGGCTACGTGTACTCACCGGCCTCGTCGGGTGTCTGGGCTCTGGCCTCTGCAGCACCAACTATTTCTATGGACTCCATGCGCAGCACACTGCTGCACTTCTCCTCCCGGGGCATGAGTCTAATTGGCGAGGAGGGTCCACCACCTGTGGCCCTGCTTTGTCTGCAGTGGGCGATAGGAGGTTCCAGACCTTCAGGCAGAGGTCATCCCACCACTTGTGGCAATATCTGACTGTGCGTGAGGTTGTCCCCACTGCTGAGACCTTCTGTGCCACTTCTTCCCGTCTGCTGTGTTTTGCGGTGCTGGTCTGTTGAGAACAACTCCCCTGCACACAGGAAAATGGTATCAGCAAGCAAGTTTAATTCCGCCTTAGAGAAACGCGGCTTGCGCTGCCGGGTCTCACGGATGCGGTTGACATTGTCCACTACGGATTTATGCAGTTAGGAGGGGTGGGTGGCAAGTGGATGCTGTAGATTGTAATGGATTGTGTTTTTATGATGGCCGCCGGACTGTTTCCTGTTCCGGCAATCACTTTATTTCTGGTCACGGTAATTCCGGTGCCGCTGTTTCCGTGATGCCGGTGCCACAGTTTCCGCCATGCCGGAATACGCGCACCCGACAACCCGTAATCATCCGTTATTTCCGGCATTATTGGTTGCCGGAAACGGTGGGACTAGCATCATGGAAACTACGATTTTTTACCGGCAAAATTGTAATGAGTCCCTGTATGTCTATTTTAGTCTTCCTAGTCTTGATGGTATCAATATTTACAGGAAGTAAGGAAGGCATATTGCAATAGCATACAGTAATGCTTTCAGATTGTTTCTCAGCAGACTTTATGGGTTTCATGGACTCAAGGGCAAGAGGGTTAGGGAGTTCATCACGGAACGGTAGTCCTTCTTCCCACAAGGGTAGTCTCTCCCTGTGAGGGCATGCTTTCCGCCAACCATAAGGGGAATGTTGCGTAGCAGGGTCACCTCCCTAGCCTCACAGGGAAGGGTTACCCCCTTGGGAGAAGTGAAGTTATCCCATGAATCGTTACACTACCATTAGTTGATTACTGGCAGAATTTTCCATCCCTAACTTTAAACCTTTCCTCCGGAGTTATTCTCTGGTGTGACTCAATGCTGTGGGGAATATGGGATTGTTGGGCTCACCTTTTACAGGTGATATCTGGCTTTGTCAAGGGGGTGCAGTGTTGATGTTGTACGGTTGAGTTTTCTGTTGTCACACCACTATTGACGCTTAGCGCTATTACTTGTACCGCATCCTTGTTTAAATAAATGTTTTGAAAAAAAAGACTTTGCCAGGCCAGATTGGGAAATTCAGAAATAAGTACAGTAGTTTAGGCAATATCACAATGTTTACTAGGGTGACCATCCCTTCAACTGACAGTGGTATGTTCTTCCATTTATTAATTTGTTCGACATCGTACTCAACATAATTATTATCGAGCAGCAATTGCCACACCCTATTTACATGCACCATTAAGTATTTTATCTGGTCCACTGACCAGTTGAACCTACTAACATTCAATGTGGGGGTCGTGACTTCCGCGAGTGGGAATATTCAGATTTGGTTTGATTGATGTGCAGGCCTGAGAAGGATCCATACCGCGTAACATGTCTAATTATAGGAGCTATATTGATATGTGGGTCTCTGATGAAATCAGTATGTGATCTTCATGCACTCAGATTATTTAAGGTGTGCCTGCAACGTGAGTGTTTTCATGTAATTAGTTCAGCCAGAAGTTCTATTACAAACAGCAACGGGGGCAGGGAGCAGCCATGCCGCGTGCCCCTACCTAATTGTAAAGTCTCTGACAACTGGCAGTTCATTCAAATCCTTGCGAATTGAAGGGTATATGATATTTTGATGCTCTCAATACATCTTGGGCCAACCCCAAATGCATTTAGCACTGCAAACAGGAATTTCCAACACACAAGGCGTCATCACGAGTGTGCCGGTCCAGTAACAGTTACCGGACCAGCACATTCCGAGTCTGCGGGCGGGTGTCGTCCCGTCCGCCAGGGTCAGACCTGGTGTGCGGGACAGCACCTGCCTGCAGACTTCACGGAAGCACCGGCACCATTTTTTTGACGGTGCCGGTGCTTACGTCATCCCCAATCCCATTGGGGCCTATGGGACTCAAATGGGAATAGGGATTAACAATTTACCAGCGCCTGACTTCATGGACTGCCGGGCTGTAATGCCCCGGTGTTTCTGTGAAGTCAGGTGCTGGTAAATATTGCAAGTCCAGCGGCAAACCGCCAGCAGGGTTTCTGTAACGCTCACCTGGTTCCCTCGGAGGCGCGGGTCTTGACTGGGCGGTTAAACCGTCTTCAACGTTAGGCGTAGGATTCGTTTGGCTCCCGGATTTGGCCCCTTTCTCACCGAAAGTTTGACCTGAAGGGTGAGGTGTCTGCAAGTGGAAAATCAAGGTATTAGTGGCTGGAAGGTTGGGAGAAGTTCCAAGCCCCTCTCTCCCTCTCTCCCTGTGGTACGTGGTCGATTGTTGTGCTCACCTTAAATAGGTGAATGCTGGGCTCTCCATCGTGCATCTTGTGCAGGGGCGCTGGGTCCAGATATTTCACAGGATATGAGTTCAGCCTCTTGATTGCAGAGGGTAAGTTGAGAGCGATGCCGCCGTGTGCTGCACGAGCGTGACTTGCAAGTATTAAAGTTCCCTTTAGATTGCTCTCTTCAAATGTCTTATCTCCTTAATGTCTATGTCTTTTCCCTTTCAGATGCTGTCGGTGCCGAAGAAGATGCTCCCCCAGGTTCGTGGCAGAGAGCGTAACAAGAAGATGGTGAATACGAAGGCACGTAAGTAGAAAGGCTGCTCTAGGGCTGTAGAATGCACCTTAATGTCTCTTTTGTCTTTACAGGTGCCGGAATGCAGCGCGAGCAGAGTTGGAGCGAGCGTAACACAGGTAAGCAGTTTTGTCACTAAGCGTTACTAACCAATGTTCTTTGTCTTTGCAGGCCCGATGCCGGACGAGAAATGCAGAAAAAACGCCTTGAATGCTGCCGATGGATCGGGTAAGTTGAACCGCTAACTTTGCCTTTGCCTAACCTGTGCCTTTTGTTTTGCAGGAGCTGCTGAAGACTGAAGATTGGTTCCCAGCAGGTAATTTTCGTATTCACAGGATCCGGAACTGAAGATTCGCTGGAGCTGACACGGTGAGCGTCCTGCTGCAGATGCAGAATAACGCGAAGCACGTTGCACCAATCGGGTGTGGTTTAAATAGTCCATAGGAGTGCTTAGGTGTCTTCTTCCACAGCCTCGCCCAGGCAAAAGAGTTCCTGCTTCCAGAAGGGGTCCAGCATCAATGATCCAGGGAGTGGTGCCTGCCCCACCCAGAAGGAAAAGTAGTCCCTGCCAGAAGAGAGTGAAACATCATCTTGCTGGTAAGTAAGCAGCATGGTCTGCTGCAGGTAGGTCCACCCAAGCACTTTCACACTTGTTATGAGCCCGGCGCTTCCTGTGCCGGGACGGGTCCATGCTATGAGCCTGGCACCACCGGTGCCAGGACAAGGTCCAAAAGGTCCCTATTGGGACTTGCTGGTGCCGATAGTATATGTTATGAGCCTGCTTCCAAGGATGTTGGGCAGGTCCTGACTCTTTGGAAGCAGTGGTCATGACAGCACCCCCCCTCAAGGCCACTCCCAAATTCGTCTTCTCCGGGGGTTTCGGTTTATCAGGAAAAGTTTGATGAAACTTCTTAACCAGACGGGGTGCATGAACATGTTCCGACGGTTCCCAAGATCGTTCCTGGGGGCCATAACCTTTCCAGTCAATCAGATAGTATAATTTTGATTTGGAAATCTTGGAGTCTATGATGTCTTGTATTTCGAATTCCAGTTCTCCGTCCACAAGAATAGGGTCTGGAGATTTCGTCAAACGGGTTCCAGGTTGCATGGGTTTCAGTAGAGAAACGTGGAAAACTGGATGTATTTTCATATGGGCAGGTAAGCCCAATTTAACTGCCACTGGATTAATTATGGCAGTGATTGGGTAAGGTCCCAGGTATCGTGGATTGAAAGTACGCGGTCCTTTTAGAGGTAAATGTTTGGTGGATAGCCAGACTTGATCTCCCACAAGATATTGAGGAGCTTCCTTTCGATGTATGTCCGCACACTTCTTGTATTGTTCCTTGGCCCGCTTAAGGTGAGACGTGGCCTCTTTAAAGGCTTGAGTGATTGTAGAATGCAGATGATCTACAGCGGGTGTCCCAAGAGTTTGAGGTGGATCAAGATTTGAGGTGCGAGGGTGGAGTCCATATAAAAGAAAAAAAGGAGTTTTTCCGGTTCCGGCATGGACTGAATTATTATAAGCGTACTCCGCAATCCAGAGAATGTCTTTCCAAGTGCCCTCCGACTGTTGTAACATGCAGCGCAGATACTGTTCCAGGGTTTGGTTGGTCCTCTCGGTCTGCCCGTCGGTCTGGGGATGATGGCTGGTTGAAAGCCTTACGTCAATTTGGGCTAGGCGACAACAACTCCGCCAGAAGTGGGAAATAAATTGACTTCCTCTATCTGAGATTAAAACTGAAGGAAAGCCGTGCAACCGAACGATGTTTTCGAGGAACTCTCGGGCCAGAATTGAAGCTGTAGGTAACCCTTTCAATGGGATAAAATGAGCCATCTTCGAGAATAGGTCCACAATCACTAAGATTGTAGTAAATCCGGAGCATGGTGGTAAATCCGTGATGAAGTCCATGGAGAGAGTATGCCACGGGTGTGGAGGAATGTCTATTGGATGTAAGAGGCCTGCTGGCTTCTCCTTCTGGCTTTTGCTTTGAGCGCACACACCACAGGAATTTATGAAATCCTTAATGTCCTTTCTCCAAGACGGCCACCAGAAATGTCTTTTTATCTTTTCCGACGTTTTGGCAATGCCGGGATGTCCTTCCATTAAGGAGTCATGGTAACAAGAGATCACCTGTCTTTGTAAATCGGTACATGGTAGATATAATCTTCCTCGAAAGTATAGTAAGTTCTTATCCATTGTGAAATCTTTTCCCTTGAGTTGCCAGTCTTGCACTTCTGCTGGAGTCAGAAGTTCTTTAACTTTAGCTTCAATGTCTTCAATGGATTGTGCATTTATCAAACCCAGGATTCTCTGTTCCGGAATTATGGGTACGGCTTCAGGATTGGTCGTGAGTTCATCTACTCCAATTCGGGAGAGAGCATCTGCTTTACCATTGTCGGGGGGAAATTCTGCCGGGGTCGGCCGGGCCGTCCGCAGACCTCCAGGCAGGGAGGCCCCAACTCCTCCTGTGTATATCCCAGATGAGATAGAGTATGAGACACACACAAGGAGCAAGGTGACTCTGCTGTTTATTAGACAAAACGGCAGGGATGGGTCAAGGAGCGTACGCGTCCGTCCTGACACACACACAATCGTGGGGCTCGCAGGCCCTTTTTACTGTATTATGACGCGCTACTTGCGTCACTTCAGAAAGTTAACAAAAACCTATCGCCACTCTTAATTGGTTGCTCGAGTGGTAGGGTTAGTATAGCACACATATAGAGAACAATGTTAGTGGACAAAGGGTAGTCAGGTGATATATCTGGGTCGTCCCTACAATTAGATACATGAGAATTGTTACATGAAGACTCCTGAGGATTGGTTAATATTACTGTCGTCAGTGATAGGAGCCCCATGTTCTGATTGGTGCGCCCGTGAGCCTCCCAGCCTGGGACCACCGCCGTTCCCAGCTCTCGGTGTACCTGCAATTTGCAACAATGTTTCATTATGGGTACGTGCAGACAATGTGAGGGTTTATTCATAGCTGGAAGGCTGACCGCTCCCACTGTCGCAGATGTCCATTGCCTTTCAAGTGTATCTGCCTGTGTCTCGTAGCGAGGGATCCAGACGCCTCTTTTCTCCTGGGTTTGGCACCTCGTCAGGTTCGGCTTGGTCACGTGGGGAGGGACCGTGTTTGAGGCAGAATTCTGCATAATTAATATTGCTTTTCCACTGTGTGTCTGGTTTAATTTTCAGGTGTGACCTTAATGTTGGTGCGCGGAGTGCGAGGTTGCAACATCGTGCCTTTGATGCTTTGCTCTTGGAATGTGGGTTTGCAACATTGCGACCTTGGCTGGTTGTTCCACCCGGCTCTTTCTGCAGGATCAGCAACTTGACTCTTGCTTTGTTAATGTCCACGGGAGCTCTTGTTTGAGGCCTACTTGGGCCTGGTGCATAAGTGGTCCGTTTGGTGCATAGGTGCTTTAGGTTATAGTAGCATATAGTTCCATGACCAGTATCGTGTCTTCATTACACTTCTCATGGTGGTAACTGGTTTCAAGAGAAGCGTGAGCAAGCTTTGTAGATGAGTTCATGATGCGTCTTGCGTTTCTGCATTCTGAAAGCCTATGTAAAAATAATAAAGATGCATGTCCGTGAATATGCCTGTCGCCTACGTCATAGCACTGAGTATATTCTTCATGTAGATCGGTGTGGAAATGTTCAGTGTGTATATTCGTACAGATGTGCTTCCCGTTGTCTAGGTCGTCATGGCATCTCTAACGACGTGTAGATTTTAGTCTAGTTGGTCCGTGCCGCAGGCATCGGCATGGGCGGGGCAGGCTGCTGGGCAGGCAGATGGACACATCCGTATGTTCCTGTACCAGGGTATCTGGTCGTCTGGTAGATGGGCAAACTCTTCTCGTGGCGGGTGCTTGGGCCATGAACCTTTAGGCCAAGCTCGAGAGGTGAAGGACGGGAGCCTGGTCTTCCGTTCTCCCACTTCAGTCCCCCCTCTGGTCGACTTGTCGACCACAAACATATCCTTCTCGTTATCTCCTCTTACTCGCCATATCTTAGTTATTCCTCCTAGATGTCCATAATGATTCACATGATCTTCGAATGACCAATACATATATTCACAGGTTCCTCCAGGAGTACAGTATACCCATTTCCCTATGTAGCTCGTGGGGTTTCTTGGGTTCTCGATCTTCACTGATGGTGGGTCTAGATGGTTGGTGATGATTTGGGTGCGCAACTTCTCCCTCTCCTGTATTATCACACCTGTATGTTGGCCGTCATCTGCTGGCATCAAGGGGTGCATTCCCACCATTTCGAGCAACTCGTCAGTGGTACGTGCCTTCCGGGCCTTCCAAAATCTAATTATGATCAGCGTAGCTCCAGCCAAAATAGTACACCCCACTATTATTTTTAGTTCATCTGACAGCCAGGATGGCATCCATGACCATAATAGTGAGAACCAGCTCTTATCCTTGTTTACACCATTACTTTCATCCATCATTTTGGAGTGCATCTGGGCCAATTGTGAAACTGCTTCAGTCAGTGTACCATTGTCAGCATCGTTGGCAGGTATGAACGTGCAGCATGATTGTCCTATCTTTGCACAAACTCCTCCTTCCATTGCTGTGAGAAGGTCCAATACATATCTGTTCTGTAGTGCTACCATCCTTATAGCTCGCAGCTCCTCTTTTATTGCGTTGAACCCATTTACTGTAGAATTGATGGTCATCATTAGTTCCCATCTAGTTATTTGGAGCCATTTTGCGTTTGCGTAAGCCTGCAGTCCCGGATGTATTATTGAGGAGAAGAACATTGCTGCTCTGCTGAATAGTTTGTGTTCTGGCGGTATTGAGGTTAGTGCCGTTTCCGACCTTCCCCACAGGTAATTTCCTGTCAGTGGCTCTCCTTGTCTTTTTCTTCTATTTAGGACAGTATCATTGCTGTTGGTCCTGTTCCCTTGCTCCTCCTGAAGTGGTGCAGACCTCTTTTTTCTTTTGTCCCCTTCATCCATTTTGGGAAAGTTCGCCACATTGACATGCTTCTTAGGTACCACTAGTGATGGTACATTGACGTGCACCATTGTGCACACACCATTCCACAGGGGAGGCAGTGTATGGTATGCCTTTTCTCCACAAGCCCAATAATGGTCCATTATTACTGCTGTTCCTGCTCCCCCCTCAGGTAACTCCATCACACTTGCACAATTGGTGTTATATCCTACGTCCACCTCTCCTTTATGCTGGTAGCATACCTTGGGCGCAGTCAACGGTAGTATTGTTATTGGGTCTTCATCTGTTTCTACCCATGTGAGCATTGGTACATACTTGATCCACGTCGTCCAACATCGGTGATTGTGTGCCTCGATAGTTGAGATAGTTTCTTTTGTTACCATGTTGCTGTCAATCACTCCTATCTCCCAGCTGTTGTCCAGATACACCTTTCCTGTTATCGTCACCAGCGGCCTCTCCCAGCATCCTTGTTTACCCGGAACTTCAGTGGCGTACCAATCACATGGTAGATACTGCAGTGTTACTTTCTTTGTTTCTCCTTTTGCGGGGCCACTTGTTATGTATCTGAATGCCTCAGCATGTAAACTGCTCTTGTGGTAACTCAAATAGGTCTTGAGGAAGTTGTTTTCATATGGGTATGAGTCTCGTGTTTTCCATGTCATGTGCACTACTGTCCCTTGAAATCTTCCTTTCGTTTGGAACAGTGCCAAGTATATTATGCACTGTGCTGTCTTCATCTATTTCTGTGGCAACAAATGTTCGTGAAGCACTCATGGCGTATGGTATTAATGAGCAAACGTAGCAGCTGTCCTCAGTTGTCTGCTTACCAATGCGGGTCATGTGTTGGTACCATATGTTGTTTGTGACGTGTGCTGAATCTTGTATATAATTATCAATACCTTTATTGTCTGAGTATGTGTTGCGTTTAACTCTATCTTGCTTGGGTGCAATGTTACTACTATCACCTGACGTAACACCTGTTGCAGCAGGGGACGGGGGTATATTAGGTTTGGGTGCAGCAATAAAATCAATAGCATAGCTGTACTGCCATACAGAGGCAGCCAAGAACCCGGTGATCATCAAAATCCCTATTACTTTTATTACATATGCTACTCTCACCGGCATTTTTGCTCTTACCTTGCTGCAGTCCTGGCAGCGTATTCTTGCGACGTTAAAGTTGCCCGCCTAAAAATTCTCAAAAATGCTTGTTATTTAATGTTAGTTTTTTGTTTCCTTTAAGCTCTCCCTATCAAATAGTCATTCAGTGCCCAGGCGAAGAGCTGTTCCCACGCTACTCTAAGCGATCTGTCTCTTAGGACCGGCAAGTATTGGCGGAGGTGTGGCATGGAATATTCTATGGCCAAGAGGAATGCTGTGTAGTAGACACGTACCCTTCTCTTTTTTAGGTATGTTGGCCTTTTTATTTCGTATACAAATTGGTGTGACAATTCTTCTGGGTAGTCATCGTCTGGGAGTACCATCTACGCCTGGGCAGTGAACTTGTTAGTCAGATATTTTCTTAACAATACAATAATACGCAGTTCCTGTATGTGCGAGAGAAAAAAGAGAACATTCACGTGTTTACATGTGTATTTGTGCAGGCAATGTCTTTCAGTTCAGTTATAACTATACTTGGGGGTCAATGGGCGGGGGGTTTGGGCTCAGATGGCGGAAGTATTTTTACTCTTTGAGCGTGTGACCATGGGGTGGGCAGAATGGGGATCACCCCTTTCTTCGTAAGTTATTGTCTCCGGGGAAGATGGATAGTGACATGGTAAGGGAACAATTGGGTCGTTGTCTGTGGTAGAACTTCCTTCCGCTGTCAGGGATGTTGTTGCTGTTCTTCCAATGGACCTGTCGTTGGCGCTGGGGCGGGTCTGCAGTTTGTAGATCTTTACATCATGTAGGTGATTCCAGGCACGCTTGTCCTTCAGTTTTACTGCTCTTGTTGATACGTCCTCTACCAGATGGGGGCCAGTGAACCTCCTATCGTTCCATTTCCTATTGAAATTGCGGAGTAGCACGTGGTCACCTTTGGCAAGTTTGCACAAGTTCTCCTTTTCCAATTCTGTACTGGCGCCTTCTTCTTGATTGCTGGTAGACCCGCCCCGTGTGCGCTCGAGCTGTTGAGACACAAACACAACACTAGTAATCAAAGAAGACACATATTGATACATTTCATCACCTAACACACTTGCTGAACTTTCGTGGTCAGTGAATGCCCTTGACGTTGGCGTTAGGGGAAGGCGCATTTGACGTCCAGTAACCACCTCGTGAGGGGTGAGGTGGTGGTCGGACCCTGGCCTATTCCTTAATTCAAATAGGGCTAATGGAAGGCAATACAACCAGCTTTTCTTTGTTGTTTGTTGTATTTTTGCAATTGCCTCCTTCAATAGGCCATTCAGGCGTTCACATACACCATTAGCCTGTGGGTGGTATGCACATGCAAATTTGTGTTTTATGCTCAGTAGGGATGTGATATGCTGGAACATTTCGTTTGCGAAATGCGGGCCATTGTCTGACCTTAAAACCTCGCACACTCCCCACCTGGGGAAGACCTCCCTTACTAGGAATTTGGCTGCTCTAAATGCATCTGGGTGTGAACAGGGCCCTGCTTCAATCCACCTAGAAAATGGGCATACTACTACAATCATATACCTGTTACCTTGACATATGTTGATCATATCAACATAGTCAATATGGAGATGCCGAAAAGGTCCCTCTGGCCGGGGTATGGTACCTCTTATCACCTTTAGGGTATGACCGGCCGTAAACTGTTGACATGTGAGACAATTGCTGATAAAATTCGACACATGAGAATTTAACTCGGGACAGAACCAATCTTCTCTAATTCGTGCTGCAATTATTTCCTTGCCTGTATGGGCTGGGTGATGTAATTGGCTCAGGGCGGTGTTTAAAAGTGCCAATGGTATTACAACTTTTCCAGTGCCACCCTGGAGCCATAGTGCGTCGGTTGGTGACATTGTACATCCTCTTTTTACCCATATTTCTTTTTCGGCCATTGGTGCAGCCGCTTGTAGCTCCATAATCTGTGTGGCTGGGAGATGGGTGTACCCTTCTCTTATCAACACCTCCCTAGCCATTCCCCTCCCTCTCCCTCTCTGTGAGTCTGTGGGGTTCCATATCTCACCAAAGTATGCAGCATATTTCGCATGTGCATCTGCTGCATTCCCTTTTGAGACGTGGTCTTCACCATTGGTGTGTGCGATACATTTGACTAGGGCTAGTTCTTGGGGGTCGTTTATTACTTCAATTAGTTCAGCCAATAAGAGGGCATGTTGTACTGGAGTGCCATCAGCTCTCCTAAACCCTCTTCTTCTCCATTTTGATAGCCCTGAGTGGACAGTGGATGTAACATATGCACTGTCGGAATATACGGTTACTCGTTTGTCAAAACTTTCCTTTAATGCCAATATTAGTGCAACCAGTTCCGCGGCTTGAGCAGAGTAATGCTGTGGTAATTGTACACATTTCATAGCCACACACACCGGCGCCTCCATCATTTTTACCACTGCTGCCCCAGTCCTCCGTATCCCATCTCCTTGATCAATAGTTGATGACCCATCAATAAACAAAAGCTCACCTCCCTCTCTTCTCCAGTTAGTGAACCTCGTAATTTTAATAATATTTGTGCAGCTACCCACTCATCATTTCCTATCTCTACAGTCTGTTCTTCTCCAATCCTCCCCTCCCCCACTGGTATCTTCCTATGAGCCACATATGGTGCAGGGCTGTATGCCGGGTTCGAGTATCCTTCAGCCGCCCTTAACTGTCCTTCTATTTCTCCTAATTCTCTTAAAGGGTACAACCCTCCTCCCTCTGTTTTCACTCCCGGTGTTATGGGTATCTCGTTGCTTGGTTCCTTCTTTATGTCCTCTGATTTATCAATCTTTTCTCCTCCCTCTCCTCCGTTCCCTGTATTCTTTGTGCCTTCACGCCCCTTTTTCCCATCCTCTCCTTCTTTCTTAATCTCCTTTTCTTCCGGTGTTTCCCCCATAGTGAACATTCCATTTGGTCCTGGTCGGGACCCCTGGAACATCCTCCATAAATTAAACACCTCCACATGGTTTGCCAACTTCTTCCCCTTGTATGTATTGTGCAGATGGTTTAGCAGTGAATGTTGGGCATATGGATCGAAACTACCATTAGGCGGCCATGGTGTTAACATTTTGTTATCCGTCCCCTGGGTCCACTCTATGCTGTACTTAATTAATTTCTCCCTATGGGGTGGCAGTGTGGTGCATATGTGTTGTAGTGGGGTAGTGAGGGTGTTCCCCCACCCTCCTGATCCCGTTCCGTATGACATAGTAACGCTCCACTCGCTACCCTCCCTTAATCTGGCGTCAGTTTATCCCACTAGTAGTTTACAATATACAAACTTATATCGTTACCTGGCCCCGTAAGTTTGGGGACTTATGACAATCCTTTGACAGATTATGCACTAAAAAATTATTTTAAAAAAAAAATATATGTATATATGTATATGATTTTATTTTGTATATTCCTTCCCTTACGGCCCCCTGCGGCCGAAGCGCACGCAGCCCCCTGCGGCTGCGTACCCTTTACGACGCTCTTATACAGTCGTCCTGTTTCCCCGTCTCCTCCCCCTTTTACACTTGCCGTGGCCGGCGTTCTCCGTGCGCAGCCACGCCTCTCTCCCCTTCTCCTTTTCCCGATCCACTCGTTTATCGTTTATCTCCGTGTCCGCTCCCTTATCATATTTCTCTTCCCCACTACTCTCAAAACCAAAGTTCCTCGTGCTTGCGATATCCTATTAAAGCCCTACTGGTGACGTCACCGATTTCTTCGAGCTACTGGTACATTCTTCATATGTTCTTTAAGTTCAAAATACACTTGCGACCTACCCCCGCTAACCCTACAGCTGTCTTCCTGTCACTCCTGGAACAAGGTAATCAAATCAATAATATAATCGGACTGCGCACGCTGCGTCGCCTCGCGTGTGATATGCCCCTCAACAGGAGGGCTTAACCAGCCAATTATCTTCCGTATTGGGCAACTAGGCAACTAGCTACCGCCTACAGGGAAACGTCATCTACCTATCGAGTTTCTTGCTCGAACAATAGGGATCCTCGTCTACTCATTGATCAATAAATGCCAAATCGTAGGAAACCACACACACCCACCCTTACACGTAGTCACGATTTAGGCCAATTAGTGTCTTACGAGCGGCCGCACGTGATGTTTTCGTGCTCTGCCCCCCTCTTCCGCGTAACATAGCCGACTGCTCTCGCACTCGTTTCGCTACCATTCATTCCATTGGCAACACTAAGTTGTTAGACCTTCGCCGTGCATCTGTACAACACCTCCCTCCTCCCTTATTTACTTCCTCCCCCTCCCTCACAATTTCACATTGCTTGTTGTGCGTGTCATGCTCACCAAGTTCTCTCGATGCAGGGCCGCTCGACTGCGTGCACCCCTCCAAGCGGCTCGCCACCTCCCCTCGTCTGGACCACGTCTGGACACTCGCCAACCGCGGGCGGGATACTTCTCAACCGGCTCCCCAGGGCCAATATCCGGATTGCGCTGTCCGGTCTTCTCGCAGCTCCGCGATGGTCCTGTAGTCCTCAGAAGGGGGCAACGGCAGAGGGGGCCGCGCCGCCGGGCCTCCTCGCAACGGGAGTGCCTGGAAAAAGTAAAAAAAATAAAAAGTCGATCTTAAACAGATCTCAGCAGTGCCTCCAACTTGTCGGGGGGAAATTCTGCCGGGGTCGGCCGGGCCGTCCGCAGACCTCCAGGCAGGGAGGCCCCAACTCCTCCCGTGTATATCCCAGATGAGATAGAGTATGAGACACACACAAGGAGCAAGGTGACTCTGCTGTTTATTAGACAAAACGGCAGGGATGGGTCAAGGAGCGTACGCATCCGTCCTGACACACACACAATCGTGGGGCTCGCAGGCCCTTTTTACTGTATTATGACGCGCTACTTGCGTCACTTCAGAAAGTTAACAAAAACCTATCGCCACTCTTAATTGGTTGCTCGAGTGGTAGGGTTAGTATAGCACACATATAGAGAACAATGTTAGTGGACAAAGGGTAGTCAGGTGATATATCTGGGTCGTCCCTACAATTAGATACATGAGAATTGTTACATGAAGACTCCTGAGGATTGGTTAATATTACTGTCGTCAGTGATAGGAGCCCCATGTTCTGATTGGTGCGCCCGTGAGCCTCCCAGCCTGGGACCACCGCCGTTCCCAGCTCTCGGTGTACCTGCAATTTGCAACAATGTTTCATTATGGGTACGTGCAGACAATGTGAGGGTTTATTCATAGCTGGAAGGCTGACCGCTCCCACTGTCGCAGATGTCCATTGCCTTTCAAGTGTATCTGCCTGTGTCTCGTAGCGAGGGATCCAGACGCCTCTTTTCTCCTGGGTTTGGCACCTCGTCAGGTTCGGCTTGGTCACGTGGGGAGGGACCGTGTTTGAGGCAGAATCCTGCATAATTAATATTGCTTTTCCACTGTGTGTCTGGTTTAATTTGCAGGTGTGACCTTAACGTTGGTGCGCGGAGTGCGAGGTTGCAACATCGTGCCTTTGATGCTTTGCTCTTGGAATGTGGGTTTGCAACATTGCGACCTTGGCTGGTTGTTCCACCCGGCTCTTTCTGCAGGATCAGCAACTTGACTCTTGCTTTGTTAATGTCCACGGGAGCTCTTGTTTGAGGCCTACTTGGGCCTGGTGCATAAGTGGTCCGTTTGGTGCATAGGTGCTTTAGGTTATAGTAGCATATAGTTCCATGACCATTATCGTGTCTTCATTACACTTCTCATGGTGGTAGCTGGTTTCAAGAGAAGCGTGAGCAAGCTTTGTAGATGAGTTCATGATGCGTCTTGCGTTTCTGCATTCTGAAAGCCTATGTAAAAATAATAAAGATGCATGTCCGTGAATATGCCTGTCGCCTACGTCATAGCACTGAGTATATTCTTCATGTAGATCGGTGTGGGAATGTTCAGTGTGTATATTTGTACAGATGTGCTTCCCGTTGTCTAGGTCGTCATGGCATCTCTAACGACGTGTAGATTTTAGTCTAGTTGGTCCGTGCCGCAGGCATCGGCATGGGCGGGGCGGGCTGCTGGGCAGGCAGATGGACACATCCGTATGTTCCTGTACCAGGGTATCTGCTCGTCTGGTAGATGGGCAAACTCTTCTCGTGGCGGGTGCTTGGGCCGTGAACCTTTAGGCCAAGCTCGAGAGGTGAAGGACGGGAGCCTGGTCTTCCATTCTCCCACTTCACCATTCTTGTTGCCTGGTCGGTAAGTTATCACAAAGTCGAATTCGGCAAAAAATAATGCCCAGCGAAGTTGTCTAGAGCATTGAGCTTTGGCTGATTTAAGGTACTGTAAATTACGATGATCCGTGATGACGGTGACTGTGTGTCGGGCTCCCAGGAGATAATGCCGCCAGGCTTTAAAGGCGGACTTAATAGCCAAAAGTTCTTTATCTGTAATGGTATAGTTGATTTCGGGAGCCGAAAATTTGCGGGACCAAAATGCCACTGGGTGTAACTGGTTTGTTTCTGGGTCTCTTTGCGAAAGCACTGCTCCCATTGCGAGACTGGAAGCATCAGTCTCCACGATATAGGGAAGTTCCGGGCGAGGATGTTTTAAAACTGGAGCCGAGGTGAATTTTGTTTTTAGTTCCTGAAAAGCTTGTTCAGCCTCCGTAGACCACTCGAAACGTTTATTCTTTCTGAGAAGGGCTGTAATGGGTTGGACTACTCGAGAAAAATCAGGAATAAATCTACGATAAAAGTTGGCGAAGCCCAACATGCTTTGAACTCCTTTCACAGACGTTGGTGAGGGCCACTTAATGATAGCGTCCACTTTTCTTGAGTCCACATTAGGTGACAAAATAAATCCCAAAAATTCGACCTCAGTGACATGAAAAACGCATTTCTCCAGCTTTGCAAAAAGTCTGTGTTTTCGGAGCCTCTCCAGTACTGCTGTGACGTGTTTTCGATGATCCGCCTCAGAGGACGAGTAGACCAGAATGTCATCAATATAGACAACTACACATACGTCAATGAGCTCTCTGAGGACGGCATTCATAAAATACTGAAAAGGAGCCGGTGCGTTGCATAACCCAAAGGGCATTACTTGATACTCGAACAGTCCATATTTAGTACGAAAGGCCGTCTTCCATTCGTCGCCCTCTTTTATTCGTACTAAATGGTAAGCTCCTCTGAGGTCCAGCTTTGTGTAGATACAGGCACTTTTAACTTGGTCAAGAAGTTCAGGGATCAGTGGTAACGGATATCTGTTCTTAATCGTAATCTGGTTCAGGGCACGGTAATCTATACATGTTCTTAGGTCTCCTTCTTTTTTTGGAACGAAGAACAAAGCTGAAGAGGCTGGGGACTTCGAAGGACGGATAAATCCATTAGCCAGGTACTGGTCCAAATACTGCCTCAGGTGAAGATTTTCAGGTTCTGTGAGGGCATAAATTCGACTGCACGGAGGAGTGGATCCCGGAACCAAATCTATCTGGCAGTCGTATGATCTGTGAGGAGGCAGCGAATTAGCTTGATCTTTCCGAAAGACATCTTGAAATTCCCGGTATTCAGGAGGCAGGTGAGGACTCTCAGAAGTAGTTGCTACTAGCTTAGTGGGAGGCTGAGGATAACCGGTAGGAGCGCATTCTGGAAACCGGATTGTCTTTGCTCGCCAATCGATTTGGGGATTGTGTTTCTCCAACCAAGGGATTCCCAGGATAACTTGAAACTGCGGAGCCTTGATCACATCAAACACAATCTTCTCTTGATGTCCATCTTGGCTTACCAACGTCACTTCCATGGTGGTGTGAGTTACTGGTCCGGAAGCTATTTCCGTACCATCCACGGTGGTGATGACGTCTTTCACCGTCTTAGGACAAAGAGATAGATTCATCCTGGCGGCCAATTCACAGTCCACGTAATTGCCGATTGCGCCACTATCAATGTATGCTTTAATGGCATGCATACGATTGGGTTGTTCTGGGCTCACGAGGACCATGGGCATGATGAAATGCGAGGTCAAAGAACTGGTTTTAACGCTCGGCAAGCAGACCTCTACACTTGTCGGGCGAGGTCGTTTTCCGACTCTGAACCTTTGGCACCTTTATCGGAAACTCCTACTGTCTTCTTCCTTGGTTTCACTGGGCAATCTTGAAGGAAGTGCCCTGAGTTTCCGCAATAGAGGCACAATTGCAGTTGTCTTCTCCTTTCCCTTTCCTTTTGGGTTAGAGGTCCTTTCACAACCCCAATCTGCATGGGTTCCACGGTATCATTTCCTTTAGCGGAACTCTGTGGTCTTGAAAAAGTTCGAGTCTCAATTCTGGAACGATCGGCTTTTCGATTTTGTATTCTATGATCCAATTGAACCACCAGATCGATTTATTCGGAACAGTCTTGTGGAGGATTCACCACCTGAGCCAGAACCTCTTTAAGTTCTCCACGCAGGCCTCTGTAGAAAAGGGTGATCCTCTTATCCTCAGGCCATCCGGTTTCAACCACTAGTCTGTTAAATGATGCAATGTAGGCCAGAAGATCTTGATTGCCCTGTCGTAATGAAAGAAGTTCATTGTCCAGGGCCTGTCCCTGAGAATGTCTTGCGAACAATCTTTCCATACTAGCTTGGAAGTCCTGGAAATTATAAAGAATAGGGTTATCCTGAGTCACTAAAGGAATAGACCAATCTGCGGCACTGCCACTAAGATATGAGAGCACGAAGGCCACCTTAGCCTGGTCCGTTGGAAAAGCGGCAGGTCTACACAAAAAGTGCAAACGACACTGATTGATGAACACAGCATATCTTTTCGGATCACCTGAAAAGCGTTCGGGCGGGGCCAAAGGTACATTTCCTGGTAGATTAATTTGCACCGGATTAGAGGAAGTCGTTGGAGCATGGCTCCCCCCAGGGGTAGGCAGAGGAGTTTGTCCCGCTTGGGCTTGCAACAATTGTCTAGCCAAATCGTCTGTTCGTTCCTTAGAAACCACTAACTCCCTCCTTAGGGCATTTGTTTCCTGGCGTGCTGTGTGTACTTCTGCTCTCAACTCCCCGAGCAACTGGGCCAATTGGTCTGTGTCTGAAGTTTCCATTGCGCCTGGGTGGGAAATATGTGGTAAGGCTTTGCGTTCTGTAACGCTCACCTGGTTCCCTCGGAGGTGCGGGTCTTGACTGGGCGGTGAAACCGTCTTCAACGTTAGGCGTAGGATTCGTTTGGCTCCCGGATTTGGCCCCTTTCTCACCGAAAGTTTGACCTGAAGGGTGAGGTGTCTGCAAGTGGAAAATCAAGGTATTAGTGGCTGGAAGGTTGGGAGAAGTTCCAAGCCCCTCTCTCCCTCTCTCCCCGTGGTACTTGGTCGATTGTTGTGCTCATCTTAAATAGGTGAATGCTGGGCTCTCCATCCTGCGTCTTGTGCAGGGGCGCTGGGTCCAGTTTTTTCACTGGATATGAGTTCAGCCTCTTGATTGCAGAGGGTAAGTAGAGAGCGATGCCGCCGTGTGCTGCACGAGCGTGACTTGCAAGTATTAAAGTTCCCTTTAGATTGCTCTCTTCAAATGTCTTATCTCCTTAATGTCTATGTCTTTTCCCTTTCAGATGCTGTCAGTGCCGAAGAAGATGCTCCCCCAGGTTCGTGGCAGAGAGCGTAACAAGAAGATAGTGAATACGAAGGCACGTAAGTAGAAAGGCTGCTCTAGGGCTGTAGAATGCACCTTAATGTCTCTTTTGTCTTTACAGGTGCCGGAATGCAGCGCGAGCAGAGTTGGAGCGAGCGTAACACAGGTAAGCAGTTTTGTAACTAAGCGTTACTAACCAATGTTCTTTGTCTTTGCAGGCCCGATGCCGGACGAGAAATGCAGAAAAAACGCCTTGAATGCTGCCGATGGATCGGGTAAGTTGAACCGCTAACTTTGCCTTTGCCTAACCTGTGCCTTTTGTTTTGCGGGAGCTGCTGAAGACTGAAGATTGGTTCCCAGCAGGTAATTTTCGTATTCACAGGATCCGGAACTGAAGATTCGCTGGAGCTGACACGGTGAGCGTCCTGCTGCAGATGCAGAATAACGCGAAGCACGTTGCACCAATCGGGTGTGGTTTAAATAGTCCATAGGAGTGCTTAGGTGTCTTCTTCCACAGCCTCGCCCAGGCAAAAGAGTTCCTGCTTCCAGAAGGGGTCCAGCATCAATGATCCAGGGAGTGGTGCCTGCCCCACCCAGAAGGAAAAGTAGTCCCTGCCAGAAGAGAGTGAAACATCATCTTGCTGGTAAGTAAGCAGCATGGTCTGCTGCAGGTAGGTCCACCCAAGCACTTTCACACTTGTTATGAGCCCGGCGCTTCCTGTGCCGGGACGGGTCCATGCTATGAGCCTGGCACCACCGGTGCCAGGACAAGGTCCAAAAGGTCCCTATTGGGACTTGCTGGTGCCGATAGTATATGTTATGAGCCTGCTTCCAAGGATGTTGGGTAGGTCCTGACTCTTTGGAAGCAGTGGTCATGACAGTTACCGCCGAACTTGTAATGAGGTCCTGAGCCTCCTTACGAGCTAGGCGTTAATTCTGTGGTAAATCTGCTGAAAGCAAATTACTTGTTACCGCCACTTGGTGAGGCGGAATTTCCGCCTGATTACAAGTGATGTTGGAGGTATAATTCCCCATTTATTTTGGTTCCATTGGACCCATTGGGACTTTTTTTGCAGAATTAGCGTGGTGGAATTACGGCTGATTTTTGGGTGTTGAGTGGGAAGATTTACCTCCAGGGTTTTGCTGGATGTAAATCGACCACTCAGCACCAAAACTCATGATTTGGCATAGTGGCAAAATTGGAGGTAACTCAGTTACCTTCCTTTTTACCACTTACTGCCATAATCGTAATGAGGCCCTTTATTTCCTGCATGCCATGTACCACATTGCCAGTGTAGTAGTGGGATAATGTTCCCTCTTTCATTTCTTACTAATCTGAACTACCCATTGGTCAACTCAGCCATTTATCCTGGCCGCTACAGGTGTTGTCATTTATTTTAGTTCCCTATCTGCTTTTGTTCTAAACTTATCCAGGCGGGCCGTTCATGTACATCAGGGTGGGAGGTCCTCTGGGGAGGTGCACATCATTCAGGAGACAGTTCCATGCCAACCCCTTATCCTCATCCCCTTCCTGTTTCCCCAGCTCTGCTATGATCTAGTGCTCCGCAGCCACCCACCTTAATGCATCGCATAGCCATTATGTCAGCAGGGGGCCTTTGGGCACTTCCACGAGATTGCCATTCTCTGCTTCGCAAGCACGACCCCCAACAGACAAACCTTGGTAGAACATTTCATTTGGCTTCCCAGAATTTCATTCTTGTCATCACTCCCTGCCAAAAGATTTGTATTATTGGGCACCCCTACCCTGTATGCCAAAAGCCTGCCGAGTCCTGCTTGGTGTGAATGGGGCATGGTGTGAATGGTCTGGGTGTATCATGTGCAATTTTGATGTAGGATATTAAATTGTATTAGTACCCGGCAAGGGGGGGTGGCAGCTTCCCAGCCAATGAGGAGGCTCAGAATGGGGTCTTTACCACACCGGGAAAGACCCCACTCTGAGCCTCCTCAGAGCAGGAGGCCGCCATCTCTTCTTGCCGGGATAAGTGCGCTCCCCGCACTCCCACACCCCTTTTATACATATCCTCTCCCCTCTCTACCCCCACCTGTCATGGCCACGGGACCCAGAACACAAAGACCACACCCTGGTGACACTCAACTCATTTTCCTGCTGCCCTCGGCCACCTCCTCTCCCTCATCTCTGACTGCCTAACTGCCATTCAAGATTGGTGTGGCGCCAATGATCTTTGTCTGAATGCCAGCAAGACCGAGATCCTCCTCATCGGAACACCATCTCCATCCTTTTCCCTTACTCTCTGGCCGGCCTCCCATGGTCCTCCTCCCACCCCTACCTGCGAGAATAAGAACCTCTGGCTCATCTTTGATTCCACACTTTCCTTCTCCGCCCATATCTCTGAGGTCTCTAAAAAGTCAAACTTCCTACTGCACCTCCTCAGAGGTACTCTGCCTTTCTTCTCTTTCCCTCAGAAGCTCACTGGGCCTCATTACACGTTGTGCGCTAAAATCCGCATATTAGCGGCATGGCGCTATTAACGTGTCCGCCCTCGTAAGAGGGCGCTAATTACGCACCATTACGAGTACGCGGACACGAGCATAGCGCCATGCCGGTAATGACCCTACCGCCATGGCGCAAAAGTCCCCAAAAAGTCCCTTACCGGCATTGACGAAAGTGCAGATAGCACCTCCGCCCTCACGCTACATGCAAATTGCGGTCACCGCTATTAGCGGTCATCACTATTAGCGGTCATCGTTATTAGCGGTGACCGTAAAATAGCGGAAGCGGAAATAGCGTCATCGCGCCGGAACGGGAAAGAGCCCGGCGGCCATCTTTAAAAACACAATCCATTGCCATCCACTGCCCCCTGGACCTGTTTGGAGTGGCCTGCAGTTCGAAATCATCAGGGACACCCTCAACATGCCCAAGGCACTGAAGAAATCGAGTGACAGGCTGCGCAAAGAAAAATACACCAATGAGGAATTGGTGATGCTGACACAGACCCTTGCGGAGAATGCTGAGGTGGTCTTCGCAAATGACATGCGCCGGCCAACCCTGTTGAGGAAGAAAGCCATCTGGGAGGAGGTCGCAGCCAAAGTCAGTGCAGTGGGCACCAGCACGCGCACTGTGCGCGAATGCAGGAAGAGGTGGGACGACCTCAGGCTGCGGGTGAGGGGCATCCTGGCGGAGAACCACCGCATTGCCAGTGCTGGTGGAGATGGATCCCCAATCCTGATGAAGGAATGGGAGGAGACGTGCGCCAACATGATTGCCGTCGAGTCGATAGAGGGAGTAGGCAGCATGGAGCTCGGCGTGGGAACCACTTCTGATGGAGGTGAGTGTACACATGACAGGATGCGACGTGAATGTACTGTACCCCCCCATATGCAAGCACAGACTCCTCTCATGCATGGACACACATCCACACATGCATCCATCCATCACCATGCCTGTGTCAGACAGACACACACACACACACATGCACACAACACCACAGACAAGTCCCAAACACTACCATGCATGGATGAGGCACTGAACTGGCACATCACCTGCATCCACAACCACTAAGTCCCAATTGCCACAACTGCATTAATAATGTAATCTGCATTAAGTAAATTGAAACGCAACCAATGCCATCCCCCATCTCGCCCCTGACAGGCTCACATACAGATGGGGAGGATGCCGCTGATGCAACACAGGCAACTGCTACATGCAAGAGGCCAAGGGCACATGAGCCGGCGGATACACCAACGACATCAAGGGGCAAGGGGGGCAGGCCGCACCAGACGAGTGCCAAACTACGTCGGAGTGCCACTGCCACGGCAGTAATAGCTGCACCACCAACTGCGGCCCCACCACCGGTGGTGAACCCACCCGCACCGATGCCAGCCACCGAGGGCCCACCTTCAGCTGCAGCAAGCTCCACTGGTGAGGCTGCCGCCACTGCCCCCCTATCCGATCTGGAGGACACCCTAGACCACGCCATGGAGATGCACACCCCAAGCCCCCCTGGATCACCAGAGCCAGTGCCATTCCACACCCCTGCATCTGATACCACAGTTGAGGACACCGTCCCTGCAATCATGTCCCCCATGTTGCCATCACCTGCTGTGGTGGATGCATCCGGGGGAACAGCCTCAAGTGCACACTCACCCAGCACTACCCACCAATTGTCCACCATCCTGCAGCGCCAACAAGACCTGTCTGTGCTGGTTGGGCAGCATGTTGAGGAGGTTGCCAATCGCAGTGACAACATCGTGGAGGCGCTGAGGCACTCCACAGAGCGGATGGATGCCAACACCAACAGGCTGTGCGATGAGATAGGGAGGCTCAGGGAGGTCCTGGTACGCATGGCTGACACTATGGACCGCCACATTTCCCAACAAGGCCAGTCTGCCCCATCCTCATCCTCTGGGTCGAGGCAAACAAGCCCCCTCCGGCGCTCATCGCGCACCACCAGGCGCACATCTGCCAACCCTCTGAATCCCCCTGAGGACAATTGATAATAGGGGGTCGATAGGGATCCCTATGTGTGCATAGGCCAGGGCAAACCTGGCAAACACATGAGGGACTGTTGTGGGGGGTGGGGGGAAGGGTGTTATGGGTCTGTTGTGGGGGTGGGGGGAAGGGTGTTATGGGTCTGTTGTGGGGGTGGGGGGAAGGGTGGTATGGGTCTGTTGTGGGGGTGGGGGGAAGGGTGGTGGGATGTTTTTTGACTTGCACTTTCACACCTTAATGTTACTCAATACACTGGTTTCCGATCTAAACACTGGCCTGGACAACTTCATTGTGTGTGTGTACTTTATTGGGGACAGGGTCCATTGTGTGCTCGTAATCATACACCAGTGCATGACTCCCCATTACCATGTGACAGTACGGAAACATGTTCCTCAGGATATTTGGTTGATCTGATACTGTCTCACAGCACGTCCCTCCTGCCCATCCCCTCTTGCAAGACCTGCATCCCCTTCACCTCCGTCCTCATCACCATCATCGTCCTCATCAGGTGCCTCTATTACTACGTCAGGGGGCAGTGGCACATTCCGTCTGATACACATATTGTGCAGCATGACACATGCCATGGTGATCTTGGCCACCTTCTCATGTCCATACAGGAGAGCACCACCAGACCTGCTAATGCACCTAATACGTGACTTCAAAAGTCCTGAAGTCTGCTGGATCACGATGCGGGTACGTGTATGTGCACGATTGTATTCCTCCTCGTGCCTGTTCTGTGGGTTCCGTACAGGTGTTGAGGAGCCAGCTCTTCAGGGGATAGCCCGCATCACCTGTATGGGGGAATGAACAGGGTCCTGTTACTGTTCACCTCATGAGCGGCCTGTTCACATCACGCTAATTGACATTGCATTGTGATTCAAGTACTGAATTGACAGCATACATGCAGATGGTCTGTGTGGCAGCAGCGTGCAAGGGGGAGGTTGACCCTGCAAGTAGTAAGGCAACATTAATGCCTCCACCAGCATTTGACATGTCCTGGGTGAGGCCAGGTCTTAGGTGTCCCTGTCCCAGGCAAATTTGGTACCACACTGCGAGTGTACTGTCATTCTGACACCAATGTGGCCATGCTGTGAGGCATCACTTCAGTGGCGCTATAGGTGTGTGGTTCAGTGCTATGTCTAGGGGTGATCCCTTTGCATTCATTCAAGGGCGCATTGCTGGATTGATGTTGTGCTGCGCTGATTGTGTATTACTATCTTGACGCCATGTTGCAGATTCTTGTGAGAAGTGGCGTGGTGGGATGTTCAATGTGGATGGATGTGTGATATTTTGCAACCTGCATTATTGTCGATGTTGTGCAGCTTCAAATTGCATGTGGGTTCATTCCAAGTACATCGTGGCCTTCCCGGATGCACATTGGTGTACATCTGTATGTCCTTTTCTCCTACGGACGACAGTCGACACCCTGTTGCAGTATGTTTCTCTCCCTCCCCCCCCCAATCACGTTGCCATGTGCTTGCCCTGCTACTCACCGAGTAGCCACAAACGTTGTCCAGGGTTTCGCTCCATGTAGCGTGGGATAGTTGAGTTCCGCTGGACCATGGATTCATGTGTTGATCCTGGGAATCTGGCACAGCAATGTGTGATCATCTTGTTGGCGTCACATACCATTTGGACATTGATAGAGTGGAATTGCTTCCTGTTCCGGTAGACTACTTCATTGTGATGTGGGACCACCAATTCCACATGTGTACAGTCGATGGCCCCAATGCAACTTGGGATGCCTGCCAGTGAATTGAAGCCAACTTTTGTGTTTGCATTCTCCTGGCCAGTCCGTGGCATGGATATGTGTTCAGGTGCATGCTTCAGGAGGGCATCGAGTACCTGGTTCAGCGTGCGTGTGAATACTGGTTGTGAGATGCCATGCATCTGTCCCACTGTATGCTAGTAGGTGCCTGTGGCCAGGAAGTGGAGCACACTCACCACCTTCAGTTGCGGGGGGATGGCAGTTCTGATGTCTATGTGGCTCACGATGTCGTCGTGGATCATGTCCGGGATGCTGGTGATGGTAACCCTGTCCAGACGGTACAGGGTGTGTATCTGCTCAGGGGTTAGGTTGAATGGACTGGCTCTGACCCTGGGGATTGGTGGGTGCCTCTGTGGTATGCATAGGTGCCGTTGTGGTGCTTGCTGTGCCTGTCTTGCCCTCCTCCTCCTCCTCCTCCTCCTCCTCCTCCTCCTGCGTCTCCTTTGTGCTGCCTGTTGTAGTAGCAGCTGCGCTGCAATGAGGTCCCCCAGGCCATTTACTGCTGCCAGTATTGGGACCATCTTTGTGTGGGAAGGGGTGTGGGAAGGGGTGTGGTGTGCTCCTTTTGAGCTGCCACAGTCTCCATTGCCTCCACCTGTGCTGATTGTGTCCACCTGTGGCAGGTGGGAACACTGCTCATTCCTCTTAACGGGTGGTCCGCGATGCCGGTATTAGCACCATGGCGGTAAGGGGTTTGGGTGGATTTACCATGCCGCTATTGGCATGTCCACTGGCCTTGTGATGCTGTGCTAATAGCGGCATGGCGTAATTTACGGGATGGAGGGTCGCGCGCACACGGACTGCCCGCTATTAGTGGCACCGTAATTTGCGATGCCGCTAATAGCGGTGTGCCGGGTCGTGATCCGCATGGGGATTTAACGTTACCGGTATTCCTTTACCGGTAACGGTAAATCCCTACCGCCATCCGTGTAATGAGGCCCACTGTCTCCCAAGCTCTGGTTCTCTCCAAGTTGGACTATTGTAACAGCCTCTTTCTAAATTTACCTGCTTCTACTCTCCGACCTCTGCAACTTATCCAGAACAGGACTGCGAGACTTGTCCTTGGCCTCAAGCCCTGGGATCGTATCTCTCCAGCTCTGAAATCTCTCCATTGGCTCCCTGTGGATGCAAGGATTAAATTCAAAACCCTCTGCATTGTCCACAAGGCTTTCTGGGGCCTGGGTCCAAAATACCTTCAGCTATCTCTCCGCAAATACCTCCCCTCTCGAGCTCTTCGCTCCTCTACCTCTAACTCCCTCCGGGTCAATCGTTTTTCAAAGAAACGAGCTGGGGGAGATCCCTATCTTCGGGTGGGGCCTCCCTCTGGAACAGCCTCCCTGCCACTCTAAAACTTGAGGAGAACCATCTCCGGTTCCTGAACCACCTCAAGACCATCCTCTTGGCTTCTGCCTTCACTCCCCCTCTCCCCTGCTGATCTGCTCTCTCTTGGTACTGTGCACCTGGCCACCCTCTGTCCCTGGGGCCCAGGTACCTGCTCACCCTGCCACCCTCCTGTACTGCCTCCTGGCCACCCCTTGCGCTGGGGACTGCATCTGTACCCATACAGCCCCACCCCCATTTTCTCCTTTTTCTGCACTTATCAGACTTACTCAGTCTGCTGCCTTAAACACAGCACTTGCCACTTGCTTGGCTGCACTACCACTGTTTATTGCCTCCATGTTCTTTTTAATTTATATTTATTATTTATCTGCTCTGCACTTTCCACTCTCCCCCTTCCATGGACTTTTCCCCTTTTCCCTTTCCCATGCACTTGCACGTTCTCAATGTCACTGGGCCTAGTAAGATAGTTTTTGTTGTTCTCCCATGTTCCCCTCCCTTGCCTAGTCGCGCTCTGAAACACCTGTGTACGAACGCGATACAAATAAAATATCATATGTATATATGGGTCATTTGACTCACTTATGTCCTTTTGGGACTCATAAACATAGGGGCCCTGGCTGGACTCAGTCCTGGCGCCTTTGGCGCCAGGTTCATATACAGATGTGAGCAGAAACACTTTATTTCAGTTCAGGAGTGCTTTTATTTTACTTCAGTGCTGGAGTGCTTTTATTTGACTAGAACTTTCCAGGTGCTGAAAGGCTTTATTCCAGAGAACATCCCCATGTGCTGACTCATCGGGCGTGGCTCCCTAGGCCTGGTCTTCAGGTGCTGACTCATCGGGTGTTAAGATAGCTCAGCTGGTTGAGCGCTCGCTGCTGCAATCTGAGCGTGATCTGCAGGTCGCAGGTTCAAATCCCGTCAAGGCCAACTCAGCCTTTCATCCTTCCGAGGTCGATAAATGAGTACCAATTTCGGTTGTGTGATATTGTATGTAAATATGTGCTCTGTAAAGCGCTTTGGATTAAGGCGCTATTTAAATAAAACATCATTATCGGGTGTGGTAGGGCGTGGTAGCAGGCATGCCAGAGTTACTGGGCATGGCCGGGAACAAGACTATATAAACCTACCGATCCCTCAAGCAAATGCTTCGCGTTACTTTGTACCTCCGTGCAACGTGATGCTCATCGCCGCCTGGACCAGCCACTTACCTCGTGATCCTGCAACAACAGCATCCTTACCTGGACCCTGGTTCCCATCTCACGGCAACGCTCCATCTTCTTGGAAGATCCCGAATCGACGCTGCAGCACCTGCTGTCTCTGTCCCACAAAGCCTAAGTCCTGAAACGATAAAAGAAGACAAGGCAAGGTTAGAACTCCCGAAAACACCCAACCCAGGGTCGCGCCGCACTTAAAACCCACCGCGCACCCTAACGCACCATTAAAGGCTACTTACCAGCTGTCGGACCATCTCAGCCCCGCTCCTCCGTACCGCCGGCTCCACTTCTTCTACCGCAGCTACCACCGGCACCGCTATACCACCTGCAAGGGGAGAGAGCAGAGAAAAGAGACATTACATACAAAGGACAGAGAACGAACTTTACAAATACAATTACAACAGCCGGAAGACAAGCGGGCAAGTGTAAACAAGGGAACCACTTACCTACAAGAGAAGTGGACTAGTCGCAGCTGGCCTATTGTAGAGGAGGTCCCAAATACAACCTGCGCGCCAGTCGCCCATTTTGAAGTACCAGGAACATTCACACCGAGATATGTGACGTACGATTAGCAAATAAACCAGCAGAGAGCCGCACTAGGGCTCTGTCCAGTGCCAATCGGAAGAGCAATACCTATTGAAGCACCAATAACCAGACAACCATGGACAGTAAGGTATCCATTGAGACAACCATACCAGCAAATGACACGAAATGAAGATTGTTTAAACACTGTCCTAGAAGAAACTCAAAAGGCCTTAATGGAAGACGAATGATGACGTCACAAGGGCCCGGACAGACGTACAGATGAAGAACGACAACCAAAAGATGACACACATAAATGAAACACCATGGATAAGGATATCGCAGACATAGAAGAAGAGACAATGTTGAAATATAAAGAAACATAACTGCAAAGCAGGATGAAAGTATTCAACCAGCTAATGCCTGTACATAGGCTTGTAACGCAAGAAGCTAAGAAAACAGTGCGGCTTGCTATGCTTAGTAGAAGAATAGAGCGGCAAGCGCCAACTATATGCGTACCTCAACGAAGCACATTATATAAGTGCAGTCCACTTCATACAAAAGCAGAATTAACCCAGATTACTAAAGGTCAAACATCCAGGATTCTTATTCCAGCTAAAACAAGAAGAGAGACAGCGAAATCGAAACTCAGCAAGGAGCATGCCGTGCCTGGGAAATCAAGGTCAAACCAAGAGAGGGAGGCAGACAGTAACTTCGGAAAATCGAAACTTAAGAGCAGAGCAGCCTGCCATGTGAAGGTCGAGATAAGGGGGCTCAGGCAGGTGGCAGGCGAAAAGGAGAATTAAATGCACAAATAGAAGGAAAATGAAGGCGATTCACGGTGTGCTAACACATGACCAGCGAAGCGCGAAGAGGTACCAACGTCTGATGTCACCCAAAGCAGGAGATACCATAACTTTTCCTGACAAGAAGCTACAGTTTCGAGGCCAACCTCAGCCAACTAATTGACACATAGCCCTAAATTACTGATTGATGGAAGGGAGGCAGTGTGAATCTTGGGGCATACTGCATCTGGGTGACCATTCCGCATGCTGCTAATTAAAGTGGAGATTTATGCTTAGGGTTGTAGCCAGCCCAATCACAGTGGGCCAAATAATCTAAGGTCCAAGAGATAGTAGAACCAATGAGATGTCGTACTTTTAGTGACGTTTGCATGAGTAATATAGAGGGAATGGCGTAGACGCCCACCCGATAAGAATTATCCAATCCTCACACTCCATATACAGATATAGCACCTATACTTAAGTTACCTTTTCCAACCAATAGAATTGCATGACAAACTTGTAAGTGTTATACGTCAATGATGACAAATTTTGACTATAACTATTGCTATTTGAATGAAGATTGTTGGGAGTTGAAGAGAGATGGACCATCGCATCATTGTTGATCTCCATGTTTCCCCGTTTCTTGTACTTGTCATTAAACGGACTCCCCTTTGCCAAACCATTGAATTGTCCTTATTGATTGGTGTTGGAGTAAGAGAATCCCGCACCCCATCCACCTCAAGGTGCAGCTATCTCGTCTTAAAGTATTCGAGAGTGAGCTCTGATTCTATGAGCCTATCAGGGGTTAATCGCACTCGTTTACACTTGGTAGCAGAAGATGGTTGGAAACCATCGATTAGTGATTATTGATTAAAATAAGACAACTATTGACTGTCGACACAAAGTAATAAGTCTTCGGCAATATCACGAGTCCTTCGCCATTCGGCTGAGTAGACTGTGAAGCTTCCCGTGGACAATGGCAGAGTAATTGATCCAAAACTGCAGTGGGGCCTGAAGGGACCCGTTTTAAAAAACCAAATCCCTTCCCATTCCTACGGGCAGCTGATCAGGCGAAAGTCTGAAGGAGGCGGTAACGGAGGTGGTGATCCCGAGGTTCCAGAGAGGAACTATGCGAACGGTGAGTGAAATAAAAATTGGACTGCTTTGGCAAATTTCATAGGCGTTAGAATAAGTAAGGGAAGGTAACAGAGGGAGGTGGAAAAACAAAATAGTGAGAAATAGAGGAGACTGTATATATATAAGGGGATAATGACTCGAGAATACTTGATCAAATAGAGAATACCAGGATGGACACCTGAGAAGAGAGAGGATACCAGGGCGGACACCTGAGAAGAGAGAGGATATGCCTTATTCCTGCGCTTTAATATAGCGGTCAGAAGAAACGTGAACTCAGAGCCCCACATAATAGGGGACGACTAGGCTACCACCACGTTTAATGACATTGTAAACAGGGTTTGTTTAAACTCCATGTAGGGGTAACAATTAGAGGCAGAGATATTTGTTTCCAGCTGGTGTCTGTCTAGTCTGTTAAGTGTCTGTCTTACATGTTCTGTTGTGCCGTCACATGTGAAGGAATTCTTTTGTGTGTTTTGAGTGAGAGCTGATTAAGATTTGCGTGATTCGATAGTTGAGATGGAATCACACACGAATTGATGGTTTTGAGTAAATTGGTGATATAAAAGATTTTGGCGGGAAAAAATTGGATTGGAGCTTGCAGTGTTTGGTTCTCGCTCATATTGTTGGAAGTGTTAAAGTTGCATGAAAGCATTGAAAAGCATTGTATAAGAGGAGTAGAAAGAGATGTAAGCATGGAAGACATTACTCCATTAGCACACTTATGTAAGCAACTGCTGAAACACAAACCCAAGCTTAAGAAATATAGCACCGAGTGGGTTAAGGGTACCGCCCACAAGATGTTTATGCCGTCGCCACAAAATGGGTCTTTATCTAAAGCCGTCTTACAACATATGACGACATACTTGCATGCCACATATACAGGCAATAAGCTAGAGAAATGCCTTGCTGTTCTAGAACTCTGGAAAAATTTCAAACAAAGGAGGAAGAGCCACCTGCAGACTGGATATGAAATGTATGGACGGAGGGGGGTGAGACGCCTACTGCGCCACCTGCCCCGCCTGAAACAGAACCAAAAGAAAGTAAGCCTGAGGGACTCTACCCATTAAGGGAGCTTAAAGCAGCCACAGGGTACAGAAACCCTGCATGTGAGTCACCTACTTACAGTAGTGACGAAAATCAAGGGAAGGATAAGGACTCGAATCTCACCTCCATAGTCCCGAGGGACTAGGGGAGACGCGATGATGAAAGAAAGGATCAGCCACAGACAAGTGCATCTCTCGATAAGGAGAGAGAGGAAAAGAAGTGGAAAGGAAGTGAAGACAGAACTGACGAGATAGCAGTCGCAAAAGATGAATGGATGGGAGGACAAATATTATTGAAATTCGATGGGAAAGGAAGTGATGATGTGAAACCTAAGGAGAGGTTAGATGAGGCACAGAGAAAGGAGAAAGGGAAGGAGTTAAGGGACGAAAGGATAAGGAGAAAAGATAGGCTGTGGCGAGAACAGCTATATTGCGAAGAGCAAGAAAAACAGCTCGATCGCAAACCAAGAGCAGCCTATGACCACGACAGACAGAAGCAGCAAAGGTTGGAAGAAGAGCAAAGGGTACGTGAAAAAAGGATAAGGAGACGAAGAGATGAGGAGATACGAAAGGCAGATGAACGTAGAAATGAAAAGAGAAGGGAAGAAGATAGAGTCAGAGAAGAGGCGAGGAAGCGCAAAGAATTTGATGATGATATTGAATGTAAACGTAGACAGAGGGCACGTGATCTTGAATATCTGGAGAGGGAAGTTAAAAAACCCGATCCAGGTGTAGAATGGGATGATATTGAAGAATTTTTTCCTGCGTATGACTCAGTACAAGACACGTCTAGGGCATATATTGAAGATGACTTCGACACCAGAAGCATCTGGGAAATGATAGATAAAATATATGTTGAAATGGGGCAAGAACAATTACCCCAAGGGGAGGGGGAGGACGAGCGCCTGGAGAGCCCTCAGCTATGTGACACGGAGGATGTCACCCGAAGTAATGGGAGTAGGAAGCTGTCCCTTGACAGATTAGAAATCAGTAGAAACAATGCTGACACAAGGAGTTGCGTGAATTGGGAACAACCAATGTCTGACTCCGAAGAGGAGGAGTGTGAGGCAAATGAAGAAGGGAGACGGCGCGAAAGACGACTCCCAAGGGACAAAGGGGTACGATGGTCAGATGCTAGCGAGTCCGCACCAAGGGCATCAGAGACAGCCGCACAGTCTGACCGGCATGAAGGAACACCCCATGGTCAGAGGGCGGTGTCGTCACTGCTCTATGTAGACAGATTGAGGACATTGCCAGGTAGATGGCGATGCAGGAATACTACCCCTGCGATAGGAGAGCCATGAGAGAAGAGAAAGAAGGCTGCGCATTCCAATTTACGCTACTAGAAAAGGGGGGAGCAAGACCACAATATATTCCATGGCCACGCATGGATCGAGAAACCCTGAAGAACAAGCTTCCAATGCTGACATCGGGAACTGGAAAATGGATACATGAGTTAGAAAAAATGACAGGAGGAAACTCTCTAGCTATAGGGGACATTAAAGGTCTCCTGATCGCCCTACTTGGTGAGAGAGCAGACGATGTGTGGACACGGGCAGGCTACCCTGGTGTAACCACAATTAACACTGCACACGACGGAGCGCCATTTAACAATTGCAGAGCAGCAGTATGGAAAGTGCTATGGGTGCTTTGACCAGACACTTCTGAAATGGGAGCTATAATGACTCGAAAAATGAAGTCGGAAGATCCGTTAATTTATATCCAGAATTTTCAAGACGCATGGGTGCTCGAAATGCATGAATCTTTGACAAAATCTATTCCTGTGTTTTACCATATATTGTGCCAAGGGTTGCCAGAACCAGTGCAGAAACAACTCAAGAAATTGGTAGGAGTTGAGGCTAAACCTTGGGCTGAAATACAGTTAACTATCGCACATTACTGTAGATTGTTACAAGAAAAGAATCGAAAAAAGGAGGCAACTCGAAAGGACGAGGAAGCGAAGCTGGTGCAAACGAAATTATCGAAGTATGCTCTTGAAGGAGCCATGCTAACTAACGCAGCTGAAAAAAACATGCAACAGGTGGCTAACCCACAAAAGAACAACCATGGTAATGTAGGATTTTACGCGAGGGGAAGAGGTTTTAGAGGAAGAGGATGGCAGAGCATTCGGGGAGGTTTCCAAAGTAATCAAGGAGGCTTTCAAACTGTGCAAAATGGTAATGCGGGTATGTCAAATGGACAAATAATCCAACCACCACCAGTATGTTGACTGTATGGACTGGCAGGGCATTTGACGCACACGTACAGAAGTCAAGGCATGTGGCAGAATAGCCAAGGATTGGGAGCAGGCACGGCAAATCCACCTGCAACCTCACAACAGGGCGTTGCACAGAATCACACGGTGCAACAGCACACGCCGGGAGTGCAGCAAGGTGCGCAACAAGGGGTGCAACCACAGAACATGGGACATTTTTCACAAGGACAATCCCAACAGACACCGTCGCACGTGCCACACATGATGAGCACAGGGCAGGTCCAGAGCCCTGGAAGGGGAAGCAACACTGGGAATGGGGAAAATCCACAAGTGCACTTACATATACAATAGGACAGCTCACTGGGAACCCAGATGTGCTCTATCCTATCAGTGACACCAGACCCTCATGGGGAACCTAGGGTGAATGTCATTATAGGGGGTAAAGAATATTCCTTCCTAGTGGACACGGGTGCAACACGCTCGTGCATACATGAAGGCAAGTTTTCCTTATCCGTCGAGGCCATAGATACTCAGGAGCTCACAGTCAAGTTCCCTTTACAGATGCACTCCCAGTCTCTGTAGGAGAGTGCGAAATGAATGTACCCTTATTGTATTCAAGTCAGACCCCAGTAAACATGTTGGGTCGAGACTTAATGACAAAATTGAACATGACGATTTCGTTCACGGAGGAGGGCATAGAATGCTCTACTCCAGGAATGCATTATTCGAATGGATGCGAAATAATTAGAGCATACTCAGGACACATAGCCATGAGAGCTACACCGCTGGAACCAGAGGTTTTCGCATATGGCATGCGGGTGCTTATGGCGGGATTGCCAGGCCTCGCAGATAGAACCATGAGAACTCCTGATGAGTTTTTATTCAGACCCAGAATACCTATGCATGAAGAGGAGGGACAAGTATTTCCCTTGATGATATATGCTGCAGCAGTGCGAGGGAAAGTAGCATTGGTCGACAGAAATGATGAAGGCAGACAATGGTGCGCAATCATCGCCATTGAAGAAGGGTATCGAGTGACTGATGTCACCAACGACAATCTGTTTGAAGAACAACCACACTCAGAAGAGACGAGGGTGGAAGTGAGTGTCATCTTTTGGGTAAAAATGATCAAAAGAGAAGTGCCTCAGAGAATGATGCTGGCACTGAAGCGTCTGAAATATTTTGATGTGGATATAGCTAAAGTACCTGTCTCAGTATGGACTACAGGACCCTATGACGTAGGCCTCTTGAAGGGGGTGGGAGAAGTGAAAATTAAACTAAAGCCAGGAGCAATTTTGCCAAGAGTCCGACAAAATCCCATGCCAGAGAGGCAGAGGAAGGGATTTTAAGACTATCTCTGCCATGATGGACCTGGGCATCTTAGTGATGTCAGAGTCATCATGTAATACAGCGGTTTATCCTGTCAAAAAATCAAGGGGAGGGTCTTGGCGTTTAATCCCGGATTTACGAGAATTCAACGACATTGTTGAAGCCGAGTTCCTTTAGTCCCTAATCCATCTACAATTCTATGTAATATACCCGTCAATGCAAAATATTTCATGGTGATTGACTTGAAAAATGCTTTTTTCTCAATCCCGTTGCACCGTGACTCACAAGATCCGACGTCATTCACGTTCAGACAAATGCGCCTGAAAACCATGAGCTTGCCACAGGGGTACTGTGCGTCCCCGTCAATTTTCAATAGAGTCCTACAAATGGACCTAAGCAATATTGCATTAGAAAGTGTTGTCTTGCAGTATGTGGATGACATTCTAATCTGCAGTACCACAGAAGAGCAATGCAGGCACGCTTCTGTTCAGCTACTGACTATACTGGCTGAGAAAAGATATAAGGTTGACAAGGAAAAGTTACAATTTTGTCAACAGGAAGTGTAGGCCAGCTGATCTCTCATGAAGGAAAGAAGGTGACCCCAGAAAGGGCCGCACACAATAAAGCAAATGCAGAGCTTTCTAGGCCTGTGCAACTATGTTAGGGCATGAGTTTTCAATTACAGCTCGTATACCAAGCCGTTACTCCAGGCCCTGAAGAAGGCCCAGGTGACAAAGGAAAAGATTGAACGGTCTGAGGCAATGGAGAAAGGGTTTGCTGAACTCAAGAGAGCGATTTGTACGGCTCCAGTTCTCGGAATTCCTAACTATGCAGAGGAATTCTACCTGTTTTTGCACACAAACGGCAGCGTTATGACGTCAGTGCTCGCTCAAAAAACCTTGCTGGGTTACAAGCCCTTAACATATTACAGTAGGAACCTAGACCCAGTAATGAAAGGTCAATTCCATGCAAACAAAGTCTAGCTGCCGTAGCGTTCGCCATAGAGAAGGCGACAACCATTGTAATGGGATGCTCCATGACGTTATACGTCGAGCACTCATTATTTGCCGTTCTAGAGAAACCAAAGGGCACATTGACATCTCAAAGAGCTTCTGCTTATGAAGTGATCATATCAAATCCATCGATCAAAATAATCAGATGTAAAATAGTGAACCCAGCTACGTTCATAGCAGAGCCAGTCACTGAAGGAGAGCCGATACATGACTGTGCAAATTATGGAGAATTCTATGTTGAGATCCCCAGGGTAAAAGAAAATGCCTTGGCAGGAGGAGAAATCATCTTTATTGACAGGTCTTTGAGAATCGATCAAGCTGACGGACAAAGATATACCGGCGTTGCTCTAGTGAGGCACACAGCAAATGGAGAATTTTGAGTACTTGTCAGTGCACGAATACCATCTCATTACTCAGCAAAGGCTGCAGAATTATTGGCACTGATACTCGCCATTGAGAATCACGCAGACCAAGAAGTAGCGGTGTACAGTGACTACGCCTATGTGACGTCCACAGTGCACGCAGGACTAGCGCGCTGGAAAAGGAGGGGCCACCTCCGAGCAGACGGCATGCCAGTGCAGCACGCAGCCTTATTGGACAGGCTGATTAAGGCACTACAGCTCCCAGTGGGCATAGCGGTCGTGAAATGCGCCGCCCACACGAAAGGAACAGATTTTGTGTCACACGGAAATCACGCAGCAGACGCGGAAGCCAAACGTATGGCATCCAAAAGAGAGACGGTCATAGAAGTGGAAGTGGTGTGGACCCACGAAAGAATGATGGTTGCACGAACCACACCTGAAGCCTACAGTGATCTTGGGCAAACGCAACTAATGGAACTGCAGGGGGAGGAACCGCAGGAGGAGAAAAACCTGTGGAAACGTCGAGGGTGTTCTTTAAACCCCTCCGACAGCTTGTGGAGGCAAGACGGCACTGGTAAACCAGTAATGCCTGTAGCCCTACTAAAAATAGCGTTGGAACAATTGCATTACCCGATGCACCTGACAAAAGAGAATTTAGCAGCAACGCTTGGGGAAGACTGGTTTATATTGAATTTAGCTGAGCATGTTGCATTCTTTATGGTGAAGTGCATAATCTGCCAGCAATTCACCGCTGGGCACACATTAAAAGTAATGAGAGGAGTCATCCCCCGGCCAAATGGGCCTTTTCAGCACTTGCACGTCGATTAAGTCGACATGATTCAAGTATGCAACGGGTACAGATACTTAATTGTCGTGGTGTGTCCATTCTCTAAATGGATAGAAGCAGGTCCATGTACACACCCAAACTCTACCTGTGTGGCCAAGTTACTAGTGAGGGAAGTGTTACCTAGGTGCGGGGTGTGTGAAGTAATGAGATCAGATAATGGAGCTCATTTTGTAAATGCAGTCTTTGAGCAGATTAGCTTGCTGCTTGATATAAAGCACAAGTTCTCGTCGGCCTATCATCCAGAAGGTAATGGGACTAGTGAGAGGCTCAACGGTTTGTTAAAAGAAAGGATAGCCAAGTTGAAGCTTACCCGAAAGACGGGATGGTTGCACTGCCTTCCATTGGCATTGTATGCTCTTCGGAACCAACCAGGTTCCGACCATCATCTTACGCCACACGAGATAGTCACAGGAAGGAGAATAAGGACCCCCCTATCCCTCAAGACAGAGCTAGATGGGATGCCCAGTCAACCCGAGAGGTCCTAGGATCCAAAATGCAAAAGTACTTGAACTGCATGACATCCAGCCTTACTGTAATTTCAGAGCAGCTACAACGATGATGAAAAGAGTGCAGCGCAGCGCAGAACAGAACACCAAAGGGAACACTGCAACAGACTCAGTTCAAGATCTACGTGTTCCACTCGTGTTCCCTGGAGATAGTGTGCTAGTGAAGAATTACACGAGGAAAAGGTGGGACGAGCCAAGATTTAATGGTCCTTTCACCGTGGAGGACTACACGCCGTCAGCTGTGAAGTTGCAGGGCAGGAGAGCATGGATTATTCTCAATGACATTAAGCCCTATATCGGAGAAAAACCCCTAGCTGTACCCCACCATGAAGAGACTACAGACGACAGGGAAGAACCACAGCACGTGTAGACGAGATCCATGATGAGGAAGAAGGACGCATGAGCAGTAAAGCAAGACAAAGAACCCTTTTTGCAAAATTGTGGCTTAAATTGGACATTTCCCATAAGCAAAAAAAAAAGGGGATAAGGACATAGAAAATGGACACTCTGTGCATCCTAGTTGCAGGGGTGAAGAAGATAATTGCGCATGTAAGCCACAACGTGTTTTGTCTACACAAACGTTTGAACCAAGTCACACTTAAGCCTTGTTGAGGAAAAGACTATAACAAACTTTGATCAAGGACTTTTACATTGAAAGCAGATACAGTATCCTGATTCACACAGTACCGAGACTTTGTTTGGCAGCCCTTATGGTGTCCCCTGGTAGAGACATCACAAAGGATGTGCTTACTTACTTCCACTTAGTATTAGTATCATATCCGTCACTGGTAGGGAGGGTCACCAGTGTCACAGACTTTTTACAAGATCCTGAGAATGAAAAAGTAATCAGACACCTGCTTACTGTCATTGTGGAAGCCTACATTGTACTCCCGGAGTACAGTGATAAGGACACAAATGCTTCCACCACAGGTGATACTAGATGAGCTCATCAATACACTTTTCTTTCGCATAATCGAAGAGTGCCCATCTATTGTCGGAAGAACCACAGACACGTTGACATTTATTCGAGATCCAGCAAACGCTGAACATTTGAGCAATCTGTTAAACAAAATGCGCATATTGGTCGCACTCCATGTGTCCGGACAGTGCAAACATTGTTCACGTCAAGGAAAGAATTTATAATCCTGAACCCAGCAAGACAGGACGAATGTCCCTTTCACTAGAAGACAGCAGACTGGTGCACAGTGTCTTTTCCGCATAGTGACTGACTTTTCTGAATTAGTGGGGAGGCCTATCAAAAATGACGCCCCCACATTCATCCGAGATCCAGCAAATATCGCACAATTGGGAATGCTCCTGCATGAAATAATCTTCCAGGTGGAACTTTCCAATCATCAAAGAGACTATCTGGGCCAATTCTGAAAAAACATTCTGCCGAGGGACGGATCGAGGGAACAAAGTCAAGAACCCTAACTGTTATATTTGTTGTCATTTTTCCCATATTTCTTCATACTGACTTGTGTCCAACACAGCCGCAGGATTGAACCGGATTAAAGGAGTGAACCGAGAGCTCACACACTTTTGAACTTGCGCAGTAAAAGTGACTCACCGAAGTGTTAGTCTAATGTATTTTTTCCATAGTCTAGCAAGGGAACTGCATCCCGCATCAAGAGACAATTACCTTCCGCAAGAGGGGGGGGACACTTGTGACGCACTTGACACTTTATGACACAAACTGTTCAAAGAACGATGCTGAGTGGGGGAAAACAATAACATTGACACTTGGCGAATGATCGAGATGGGGGCCCAGAACAGTAACCTGGTCCTCCCACAAGCAGAGGGGCACCCTCGCTTCTCTGGAAGGAAATGGTGCCGCCTTACCTATCAAACTATAGTGTGCTTATGCGTTGTGTTTATCATTATTTTACTGTCATTAACGATCAGAACTGCACTTTTTATTGGTGCACGAAGCGTTCCAATTTCAGTGCACCCACCTGATGATGTACGCATGAAACCCACAAAAGCACCCAGACCTAATATAGTCATTCCAGTCCCGAGAAAATCTGATTGATGATAAAGTAAATGAAATGGAAATGAATGTAATTAGCAGTGATACATACATGCTTGAGGTAATAAATTAGTAGGAAAGCCGGAGACAAGGTCGGCACGAAAGGCATGAAGACAAAGCACTGACACACACACGTACACACACACTGAATGAACACGAACCAGGCCTAGGGTCGATGACCACAGAACCTCAAATGAAAGCTACAGAGAAGATGAGACTGCCTACAGAAAAAACCTTCACAGGAGATGGTGAGAAAAAATGAGACGAAGTAAGAAGAGAGTCAACAGAAGCAGTGCTGTCATACGCCATGTGGACAACAGAAGCAGCCACAGAAAGACACTCTACAAGGACACAAATGGTAGTAGATCTTCTACTACCGCACATAACCAGAGTAAAAAAACTACAAGAGGAACTGAAGAACAAACCGACAGAGATTGAATCTACAAGCACACATGATCCAACACAAGGGACAAGCACCGGGTCTACAATACAGCCATATACCGGACCGGTGTTAGGCTGGGTGGCATGGGCACTTGCACGCAGGAGAGAAAAAATGCATGAGGACCAGGAAGAAGCCGACAGACGCTTGCCCACTCAAATGGGGCAGGTAAGGAGACCTATACCGTGGACCAGAATACCTGAGAGTTCTCCAGCAAGAAAAAGCCATACAGACGCATTTAGGGATGTAGTTATAGCAAACTACAGGAAGACACTGAGAATCAAGAGAAGCCTACATGAAGATAACAATGAATTAAACGACAACCTGGAAAGCACAGCACATCTAGGGTACAACATTTGGTACAAGCACCTGAAAGAAGTTGGAAGACGAAATTCAGAAGGAGAATGCTTTGTCTGTGCACTCCTACCTAACAGCAGGGGCAAGTACCAGATCTTCGTAGCTGTAGAAATTGATGTCCCAACAGCACACTGTCTGTCACACGTAGCAATGTGCAACACCAGAGGCCAGTTCATGGGGAGGGATGCCTCATTGATATGGGCAACTGAAACAGATTACCCTGATGAAAATAATTATGTCCGGGACATCAAGACAAGAAATAGAGCTCATACTAGGAATCATGTGATCAGGTACGAGAAACCTGCAGTTAAAGGAGCAGGAATTAGATGGGAAATAAACCCAAGACTGAATGTCCAAGGGATAACCCCGGAAGAGGCTCAAATTTGGAAGAACAGAGGCCAAATGCAGATTTGGGGAACAGTGCTTTCCCCCAACGGATGGGAAGAAGGAGTGGTGATCTGCTGAGCATGGATGGTCCTTGGAGCATGCAAGGAAGCAATAGAAAACTCACAGAGGTTGTGCAAACCATTATGGCCGAAACTCACAAGATTACTGACATGAGTCGAAGACAGAGGAGGACACCTGCAGATAGTGCCACTGAAAGGCCCGAAATTGTGCTTCAGGAACAATGGCACGAGGAAGATGGGAGAGAACCAGAACTGTGGACACATTTTTGAGGCTCCAGGAATGACGCCTGGGACTGCAGTAATTATGGATCATTATTGGGTGTGTGGATACAAAGCAGACATAAGACTGCCGAAAAACTGGGGAGGCATATGCACAATAGTGAACATCCACATTCCAGCACTAGTGATCCCGAAAAGTGACCTGAATATTGACAGTTTACCGAAAGCAGATTCTCACCTGAGGAAAAGGAGATCTGTGGAACTGGTATCCGGAAGAGAGAGAACTACTTCTCTGCCAAATTAGAAGAAGCATTCCATGCAATCCCATATGAACACAGGCTGTTCAGCCTCACCTCATCAGTGTTCACAACAATCCTCATGCCAAAATTCCAGGTTGGAGCAAGTACTAAATGGTTGCAAATCACCAGATGGGAATTACTGCAAACCATCAGCTCGACAATAAAGAGATTCAATGCAATCAAGGAAGAGTTAAGAGCAGTCCGACTGATGACTCTCCAGAACAGATATGTACTTGACATGATCACAGCTATGGATGGAGGAGTTTGTGCAAAAATCGGAGAATCATGTTGCACATTTATACCTTCTCACAATGAGGAAAATGGAACTTTAACAGAAGCCATAGGTATGCTGACAAACCTACAGAACCAGATGATCGATGAAACTGATGAAGTTGATGATGACACCTGGTTTGGATCACTATTCTCATGGGTCCCACAATGGATGGCAGGCGCATTCAAGTTCCTGGGAGCCCTGCTAGTGATGATATTGCTAGGATTTTGTGTCATTAAGATAATAATCTCACAATGCCAGAAAACTGCGAAGAAAGCCATAGGGATGAACATTATGATTGATGTCAAACCAAGATGGAAGCCCAGAGATCTAACTGATGATGAAATAAGAGACTTTGTGAAGGCAAGCGAGCATGCGCCAGAAGGTACGAAGTTTCTGTATCCCAGGAAACGCAGAAACTATGAAGGAAAATGGATCTATTGCAGCCCGAATGGACAATGTCAACTAATGACACGGAATAAGGACGAACATGTAAAGACAGCAGGAAGCCTGAAAGGAGTGATAAAAATATGGACTCCAAAGAGACACTCTTTCACACCATCAGGCACAAACCCAGAAGACGAAGACGAAATGGATACAGAAGAACAAGTAAGATGACTTCAAAAGAGGAAGCAGAAGTGGTTGATAAACCGACCAGAGGGGGGAGTGTAGAGGAGGTCCCAAATACAACCTGCACTCCAGTCGCCCATTTTGAAGTACCAGGAACATTCACACCGAGATATGTGATGTATGATGAGCAAATAAACCAGCAGAGAGCCGCACTAGGGCTCTGTCCAGAGCCAATCGGAAGAGCAATACCTATTGAAGCGCCAATAACCAGACAACCATGAACAGTAAGGTATCCATTGAGACAACCATACCAGCAAATGACACGAAATGAAGATTTTTTAAATACTGTCCCAGAAGAAACTCAAAAGGCCTTAATGGAAGACGAATGTTGACGTCACAAGAGCCCGGACAGACGTACAGATGAAGAACGACAACCAAAAGATGACACACAAAAACGAAACACCATGGATAAGGATATCGCAGACATAGAAGAAGAGACAATGTTGAAATATAAAGAAATGTAACTGCAAAGCAGGATGAAAGTATTCAACCAGCTAACGCCTGTACATAGGCTTGTAACGCAAGAAGCTAAGAAAACAGTGCGGCTTGCTATGCTGCAAGTGCCAACTATATGCCTACCTCAACGAAGCACATTATATAAGTGCAGTCCCCTTAATACAAAAGCAGAATTAACCCAGGTTACTAAAGGTCAAACAGGCCAGGATTCTTATTCCAGCTAAAACAAGAAGAGAGACAGTGGAATCGAAACTCAGCAAGGAGCAGGCGGTGCCTGGGAAATCAAGGTCAAACCAAGAGAGGGAGGCAGACAATAACTTTGGAAAATCGAAACTTAAGAACAGAGCAGCCTGCCCCGTGAAGGTCGAGATAAGGGGGCCCAGCCAGGTGGCAGCCGAAAAGGAGAATTAAATGCACAAATAGAAGGAAAACAAAGCCGATTCAAGGTGTGCTAACACATGACCAGCCAAGCGCGAAGAGGTAACAACATCTGATGTCACCCAAAGCAGGAGATACCATAACTTTTCCTGACAAGAAGCTACAGTTTCGAGGCCAACCTCAGCCAACTAATTGACACATCGCCCTAAAGTACTGATTGATGGAAGGGAGGCAGTGTGAATCTTGGGGCATACTGCATCTGGGTGACCATTCTGCATGCTACTAATTAAAGTGGAGATGTATGCTTAGGGCTGTAGCCAGCCCAATCACAGTGGGCCAAATAATCTAAGGTCCAATAGATAGTAGACCCAATGAGACGTTGTACTTTTAGTGACGTTTGCATGAGTAATATAGAGGGAATGGCGTAGACGCCCACCCAATAAGAATTATCCAATCCTCACACTCCATTACCATTTACAGATATAGCACCTATACTTAGGTTAACTTTTCCTACCAATAGAATTGCATGACAAACTTGTGAAGGTTACACGTCAATGATGACGAATTTTGACTATAACTATTGCTATTTGAATGAAGATTGTTGGGAGTTGAAGAGAGACGGACCATCGCATCATATTTGATCTCCATGTTTCCCCGTTTCTTGTACTTGTCATTAAACGGACTCCCCTTTGCCATTGAATTGTCCTTATTGATTGGTGTTGGAGTAAGAGAATCCCGCGCCCCATCCACCTCAAGGTGCAGCTATTTCGTCTTAAAGTATTCGAGAGTGAGCTCTGATTCTATGGGCCAATCGGGTTAATCGCACTCGTTTACACTGGACTTCCACGACAAGGGACCAGTGAAGGAACTCCGTTCCCTTCAACAAGCGCCCCTGCCAGAAGCAGCAGGACGGAGAGTTCATCATCATCATTCAGCAGGTGAGCCTCAAGTGTAGTGCAACCCCAGGGAAACCACATCCAGGGAGAAGAGGTCTGGTGAAGGGGTCAGGGACCACAGGCTGCATACTCATACGACCCCCCCCTTATATTCACGCAGGAACCGCACTGCTCATCACCGCAGTTCCCCACACAGACGCAGAGGGAGGAACAGACAAGAGGAGTTTCATCCCTGGGAGGGCTGCGACCATACCCCAATGCGTCCGCAGAGACCAGGTGAGCGTAACACCACCCCACTTACCTGCACTGCTCTGTCCCTCGCTGGCGCCGGGAACGATACTGCTCACAGCGCATCTCCACCATGCGAATAGCCACCATGGAAAGGGAGAATGGACTACATGTAGTGTCTTCTCCCCGATCCATGGTGGCCATGGTTTTTGCATTTCTTTTTCTCGACTTGAGAAAAATCAACTATTAGTACCCCGGAACAATGTGCTGGGTACTAATAGCAATAGAATTCTCAGAGGGGGGCATTACTAGTCTAGTAATGCCCTAGGGCTTAGGTTAAAACCGTTGCTTTACCCGGGCTTGTAACTGACGCCTCTCCCCCACTCCTTTCGGGATGCTTTGCTGATCTGGATGTATAATGTATAATTGGTTATTTAACTTCCTTAAAGGTTTCTAAGCACGGACCCTTATTCGAACCTATGTTCCTCTGCACGTGCTTCCAAGACAAGTGTGTTGCCACTGAGCTATACTACCCGTACTGTCTGTAAGCATATTGTTTCCCATTCTGTCTCGTTGAACGTTGTGTCCATATCCCGTTCTTCTTTTGTCTTAACTTTAAGCTGGGGCTGAGCTTTGCTATCATGTAATGCAGAGTTTAATATAGATATAGCATGCCTTTCATTATCCATAGTGAGTATAGCATGAAGGATTGGGGAGGTCGCAGGCTCCTCCGGCACCTTACTCCACTTTGTCACAAGTATATATGTCAGTGTTGCATAGTTCAGGAACTGACCCGTGGCCATCCAAAATTTCTCTGCCCATTCTACAAATGTGAGCAAGTTTACTCGTCGAAGAGATCCTCAACCGTGTGGCACTCTGTCGATTTGCACTTAGCATTCCCCATGTCCCTGATGATTTCTCCCATGTTAGCTTCCGCCCTCAGGGGTATATCCAGATATATCCTTCCCCTCGCTGTAATTTACCACACACCCTTTTCCACGGCCTGCCTGACAACCTTACTCAAACCAGACTCCTCTGCCCCTGTAGTTTCTAACCAGAGTAATTCCATCCCTGCATGGTGCCTGCTGGGGGCACTCATCAGTTGTCGATCTGTACCCTCATCCCTAGTATCCCACCTGGTAGCCTGTTGCAGCTGCAACTCCAGAAAATATAGCTCAAAATCCGGGATGGCAAATCCCCCTCCTGATACCCCCATGCAACATGCTGAGAGATGCTCTGTGTGTCCCTCCCACAGCATGTCCGTGATCCTACTGTCTAGTAATCTAAAGAAGGGAACACTAGCCATATGCGGGATGTTCATGAATAAGTATAGCATTCTGGGAAGTATTACCATTTTGCTGATTGCTATCTTGCCAATTAAGAAGAGGCTGCTGCAGCATTGTCCAGTTCCTTGCTGTCAGATGAAACAAGTACAGAGCCAGGCCTCACATTAGGAGACTTAGTGGAGGTCTTCTCCTTAGATGGTACGGTGGTCTTCTTCTTGGCGGTGTGGGTCTCGTGGAGAAAGGGGCGAGCTTCCTCAGACGCCGCCCTGCCTGTTCAAAAGACCAGACAGGCTGATGCCGGGGACACTGCCCAAATAACAGGAAAACCCCTAAGAGGGGAAAAAACCTGTAGGTGATGAAGAGCTTCTGGCAAGCAGGAAGATTTGTGGCAACGTGGAACGTGGACAGCGGACGTAGCTCTTTGTGGGATAAAATCGTTCCAGTTGCTGTTTATTTGAAGAGAACGTGGATAACCGCGGGCAGGTAATAGCTGTGTGCAGCAGAAGGCGGCACACAACACGGATGACGTGGGCAGGAATAGTGCCTGCGGCGGAAGGCGGCACACAATGCAGAGGCAGAGGAGAAGGGAGGTGGAGAGGAGGAGAGGGCAGCGAGAACAAGGAAGGGAGGAACGGAAGAGGCAAGGAAGGACAAGGAATCCGGAAACAAGGAAGGGAAGCACTGAGCAAGGAAGCACGAGCAACAGCTAGACAGCCAATCGTTGAGATGCAAGGCTGCTAAGCCGACCAGCACATATAACACGGCACCCAGAGGGGACAGGAAAAACTAGACCGTTGCTTGGAATATTGCTGGAGCAGGCACCGGCCATGTTGGGAGAAGAAATGGCGGACGCGACTGCACGACGGCCCCTCCAGGCAACCCAGAGCGGCCACGCAAAGCGCGGCATGACAGTATGCCCCCTCCGAATAGCCGGTCCCCCAGGCCTACCAGGGTGAAGGCGGTAAAAGCGCCGGATCAGGCGAAAGAGCATATATATTAGAGACGGGCTCCCAGGAGCACTCACTTGGGGATAACACTTAATCGACAAGGTACTGAAGACGCCCCCATCTGTACCTGGAGTCACAGATTCTCGAGACCTCTAATTCAGTTTGTTCATTAACAGTAACCAGTTGAGGGCGTATTGTTGTTCTCATAGACGGGTGGTAGGGTTTAAGGAGTGATGCATGGAACACAGGGTGTAACCTTTTCCAAGAGGCAGGTAACTGAAGACGATAGGCCACTGGGTTCACCTCCTTGCCCACCAAAAAGGCTCGTAGTACCGAGGAGATCGCTTATTAGGTCTTAAGTGCCTGGGAAGATAACTGGAAGATAGCCAAACCTGATCACCAACACTGTACCGAAGAGAAGGGCGGCGCCTTAAATCGGCGTACTTCTTGATCTCCGCTCTGGTGACTTGTAAGGTCTCTTTCACAGTCTTATGTACGTCAATAAGGTCATTGGTCCAGGCTTTGGCTGAGGGTTCTGGGCAATTATCAGGGGTGTCCGTAGGCAGGAATCCATTGTTGCAAAAGAAAGGACTGATTTTTATTGAGGTGTGTTCAGAATTATTATATGCAAACTCCGCTACTGAAAGCAGGGTGGCCCAGTTGTCCTGTACCTGGGATGAGAAGCAACACAGATATTGTTCGAGGGTTTGGTTCACTCTTTCTGTGATTCCATTGCTCTGTGGGTGATAACCAGAGGACAAGGCCTGTTCAATACCAAGTAGGTGACATAGCTGGGTCCAAAACCGGGATGTATACTATGTATACTGAGTACCTCTGTCCGAGATGTTGGTGGATGGAAGACCGTGAAGGCAGAACATTTCTGACAGGAATACGTGTGCCATTTCATTGGCAGAAGGCAATTTCTTGAGTGGAGTAAAATGAGCCATGTGGGAGAACTGGTCAATGGTTACCATTATGGTGGTATACCCTCTGGAAGGGGGCAAGTCCACTAGGAAGTCCATAGCAATGATTTCCCAAGGTCGTGAGGGAAGAGCTGGCTAATACAGTAGACCAGACGGCTGTTTGTTGTCATACTTGTTCTGAGCCCAAGTGGTGTTCGCCTGTACATAGATCTGGACATCGCCATACATTTTAGGCCACCAGAGGTGTTGCTTGAGATTCTGTAGGGTGACCTTAACACCGCGGTGCCCTGCAAATGTTGAGTCGTGGCAGAGGTGCAATACTCTGTCTCTTATCTCCTGGCTGGATATGTACAAGTTCGGACCCCGAAAAAGTTTGCCATCCTTGACCACCAAACCCCAAGGGCTATGGAAGGGAAGGGACTTCCAAAGGTCACAAGCTTGTGTCTCTAATTGGACCTTGTCCAGTAAGTAATCAGCATGGGCTACAAACACTGACTCCGGTGACATTTTTGGCAGAACGAGTGGCTGATCTGGAATATAATCCGGCCGCCTAGATAAGGCGTCAGCAAGAATGTTGCAGGATCCAGGCAGATAAGCAATCCGGAACTGGTATTGGGCGGAGAGGTATGCCCACCTAGCTTGCCTACTGTTCCTGCATCCTAGGGAACGCAAAACTTGTAGGTTCTGGTGGTCTGTCTGAACCAACACGGGGTGGGCCGCACCCAAGAGAAGATGATGCTATTCCTTGAAGGCCTGACGGATAGCCAATAGCTCTTTTTCCAAAACAGAATAATTTGTTTCACTGCTTGAGAGCGTCCGAGATAGGTAGGCAATGGGATGTTCTAGGGCGTCATCCTGTTGCTGTTTTAGCACTGCTCCAATGGCGTATTCTGAGGCATCAGTCTCGACCAGGAATGGTGTGGACACGTCAGGCTGACAAAGCACTGGTCCTTCTGTGAATCTTTTCTTCAAAGACTGAAAGGCACAGTCCTGGAGGTTGGACCAAACAAACGGTGTATCCTTTCTGGAGATAGACGTAATAGGCAGGATCAGTGATGAAACATTAGGGATACATTTCCTGTAAAAATTGGCAAAACCAAGGAAGGACTGTACTTGCTTTACCGTAGAAGGTGCTGGCCAGGATAGGACGGCAGATATCTTACTGGTATCCATGGCGATGCCCTAATGACTCAGTACAAATCCGAGATATTTCACCGTGGTGACTGAGAACTGACATTTTTCAGGTTTTGCCAACAGACTGTTCTCCCGAATTCGTTGCAGCACCTGTCTGACCTGATCTTGTTGTAAGGTATGGCCCTTGGAAAAAAATAGGATATCATCCAGAGAGAGACAGCATATCCGATATCACCCGATCGATGAATCATTGAAAAACAGCAGGAGCATTAGCTAGTCCAAAAGGCATGACCAGGTATTCGTAATGGCCAATGGGGGTTCTGAAGGCAGTCTTCCATTCATTGCCCGAATGGATGCGTATGAAATGATAGGCTCCCCTAAGATCCAACTTGGAAAAAAGAACTGCACCCTGGAGTGCCTCCAAGATGTCAGAAATAAGCAGCAAAGGGTACCGGTCCTTTTGAGTGACTTGATTGAGTCCTCAGTAGTCCAGGCATGGCCGTAGTTCCTGGGAGTCCTTTTTGGGTACAAAGAAGAAAGAAGTCCCTGCTGGAGACGTGGATGGACGTATGGTACCGTTCTCCAGGTTGGTATCCAAATAAGCCTTAAGCGCCTTCTTTTCTGAGGCGGACAGCACGAACATTCTCCCAAAGGGAATGATAGCATTTTCTGTGGTTTCAATGGCGCAGTCCTCAGGTCGATGTGGAGGCAGGGACTGAACAATGGCACTGGAGAAAAGGTCAGAATATTGTTGATATTCCATGGGTATGTGGTTGATATTGGACACATAGACAGGCGGATGGTGGGATTGAGTAGGCAAGATAGTTTTCTCGAGCTCAAGAGTGCTGGACAAACAGTGAGCTAGACAAAATTCCAAACCCAGGAACTGTTGCTCACTGCTCCGTAAATAGGTCAGGAAGATAGATAGATGACCTTGGAGATGATATGTTCACAAGAATCGATATTCAGCCTTCAACTCCAGCTCCCCTGAGTTCAAGACTCAGGCTTCCTCAAGACAGGGGCTCTTCCTTACAACATACCTCTCTGCTGTTTCAATTGGAACAGGCAGAGGTGTCAGTTGAATAAAAGAGCGGGGAGAACACACACCGCCAATACCCAAGCTGCAAAGGAATACAAAGAGATTAGACAGTGCTGAAGAACCAAGTAAGCAATCAAGCACAGTATGGGACAGGAAATACCTAGGCAGGGATTGCAGTGGAACTTTCCCCGGGAATGGACCTACAAGTAAAGAAGTAAACCCAAATGAGTGAATTAATCTAATGGATTCTTCCTGTAGAGAGTTTTAGTCAAAAAACTACAGACCTGAATTGTGGAGGGTTAATGAATTCCAGGATTGAACAAAACGACAGGAAAAAATAATAAACAGGGAAGTTAGTACAGGGAAGTTAACCCGGGTGGCACGAGGGTCGCGCTAGAGCCGGGTTGGTGCAGGACAGCGTCAATATGCACTTTGAAAATAAGTTTGTTGAGAGTTGCAGTTCAATAAATGTCCCAAACCCAGTAGTGAGGAATACCAGCAGAGCAGTAGTAGTCAAAGATGGCGCTGGCATAAATAGAAGAAAATCAACATAGTTGGTTACCTGAAACACAGACTTCCCAAATGATAGTTGGAGCAACTGAAGTGTTCCGAATAACTGCTGACGAAGGTGTTTTGCGAAGACAGCAGGAGCAGGGAAGAATAATCCAAGTAATGTTCCGTGTCAAATATCAGAAGATCATAACAATGGTAAGGGCGTAGAGAAGGCAGTCCAGGGGTAGTCCGGGTCGATACCATAGTGGTCTTTGAAGTGTAAATGGAATAGGAGATGTAACAATCCAAAGGTTCAGGCGTGGGTCGAAACCAGGAGATCAAGTTGGGATTTTGTGACAGGATTTCACGAAGGAAAACGGACATAACCGCAAATAGTAAGAAACACTAATTAGCAGCAACAAGCCCGCTGGAAGACGCTGGTTTTAAACCCGTAAGGGGGGCGTGCCTTGTTGCATGTCCTTCACGTACGAGCCGTGTCAGCTGACATGGGTTCCGCCGTAGCTTGTACAGACGCCATGGCAACCTGTATCTGCTCCACAAAGAAGCCTGTGAATGGGACGTACGCCGCAGCGAAGTTTTTGTCTGCTGAAGTGTAACAGCATCCTCCCCCAAAGACACCGGCAACCCCTGGGTGGAATGAAATTCTTTCAAAAGATCAGGGCAATGCAAATTGGACAAAGGTTCCCAGGTACGATCCTCAGGCTCGAAACCCTTCCAATCCACCAAATAGAACACCGTGCCCTTAGAGACTTTGCAGTCCAAAATGCGTGAGACCTCGTACTCCTCTTCACCGTCCACCAAAATTGGTGAAGGACGTGTCGGTAGTCGAGTAGACCGGACAAAGGGTTTGATCAGAGAGACGTGAAAAACCGGGTGAATTCGCCAAGAACGTGGCAATGACAACTTGACCGCTGCAGGGTTAATAACATCAGAAATGGTAAAGGGCACCACAAATTTAGGCAGAAGAGAGCGTTTACCAACAATCCGTAAGTTACGGGAGGACAACCACACTTTCATGCCAATCCGATAGACTGGTGCCGGCCAACGATGAACATACACGTACTTCTTTGCACGATCTTGACCTCGAAGCAAGTGACAGCGAACATCCCGATGAACTTGGTCCAGTTCTCTTACGCAATCCCTTGTGGCCGGGTTGGCATCCAGCAAGGTCGGATGAAGCGGGAGTGTCCTAGAATGGCAACCATATAGGGCAAAGAAGGGATACACCCCCGTGGACGTATGCATAGAATTATTGTATGGAAACTCAGCATAAGGCAATGTAGTGAACCATGACTGTTGAAACTGAAGACATAAGCAGCGTAGGAACTGTCCGATAGTGGCATTGGTTCTTTCTGTCTGCCCATCAGTCTGCGGATGGTATGCCGAGGAATACCTATCCTTAATACCTAGAGAAGCCGTGAGAGACTTCCAGAATCGTGAGGTAAATTGCGTCCCACGATCGGAGACAATGACAGATGGTAAGCCAAAGAAGCGAAATACGTTCGTAATAAACATCTAGCCAGACCAGGAGCTGAGGGCAATCTGGAACAAGGAATAAACAAAGCAAATTTTGTGAAGTAATCCACAATTACCCAAATGGTGTTGTGTCCCTCTATGTCAGGCAAGTCAACAATGAAATCCATCGACACAATCTGCCAAGGTTTGTATGGGATTGGCAGGGGCTGCAACAAACCCACAGGTTTGGTGCTGGAGATCTTACATTGGGTGCAAACAGCACAAGTTATGATGTAATCCTTTACGTCGCTTGCCATGGAAGGCCACCAAGCCCAACGACGTAATGCCTCGACGGTTTTCTGACTTCCTGGATGTGCTGCAACCAGGGAATCATGGGACCACTGGAGAGCCAAGGTCCGGGCCTGGCCCGGCGGAACGAAGATGCGTCCTTGAATGAATGGCAGACCTTGAACTAGCTCCAGGTTGAAATCAGCAATTTCCGTGGGATTGGTTGAGATCCAATCAATGATGATTGAACGTAAGGACGGTTGAACAGAACACCCACAAACAACTTTGTTTGGTCAGAGAGGAAGTGCTTCATTTCGCTGGAACTGGTTCCCCACATGGAGGCGGGAGAGAATGTCGGCTGACACTTGGGCCTTGGCAGGATGGTAGGTGATAATCAACTGATATTGTGAAAAGAATAAGTGCCACTGCGCCTGTCTGGCAGTAAGACATTTCATTGATTTGAAAGCTAACAGGCTTCTGTGATCCGAGTATACTGTTACTGGATGTTTTGCCATTAAAAGGTGATGTCTCCATTCCATGAAAGCGTCTCTGATGGCTAGGAGTTCACGTTCCGTAATGGGATAATTCTTCTCGTCAGGTGTCAACTTGCGAGAAAAGTAGGCAACTGGATGTATATTGCTGGAAAGAGGACAATGTTGAGACAAGACAGCACCAACTGCATAACCTGAGGCATCAGCCACCACAAAAAACTGGAGATCAGGATTGGGATGTTTGAGGACAAGTGCGGAAGTGAAAGCGGCTTTTCATTGGTCAAAAGACTTTTGGGTTTTAGATGACCATACACATGGCACCTTGGCACTGGTCAAAGAGGTAAGAGGCGCAGAAATCTCCGAAAAGCCGTTGATAAAACGCCTATAAAAATTTGCAAAACCCAGAAATGATTGTAGTGATTTGATTGTTTTGGGCTCTGGCCATTCTAAAATGGCACTGACTTTGGATCGACTCATACTAACCCCACTGCCAGTGAGATCGTAACCTAAGAATTCCACCTCTGAGGCATGAAAGATGCATTTTTCGGCTTTTACGAATAAATTGTGATCCCTCAGCCGTTGAAGCACCGTTTTGACATGTAGTACATGGTCCGTCTGGTTTTGAGAATAGATCAGAATATCATCCAGGTAAACTACCACATACTGATCAAGGATGTCATGGAATATATCATTCATAAATGCCTGGAAGGTGGCCGGTGCGTTACAGAGCCCAAAGGGCATCACCAAGTACTCAAATAAACCGTAACGTGCCTTGAACGCAGTTTTCCACTCATCCCCTCTTCTCATATGGATTAGGTTGTAAGCCCTTCTGAGATCGAGTTTAGTGAATATTTTGGAGGAACCCAACTGATCAAGGAGGACAGAGATTAGAGGAAGGGGGTACTGTTTTTTTATGGTAGCTGCATTCAAGGCGCGATAGTCAATACAGGGACGTAAATCCCCTTCTTTCTTTGGAACAAAAAAGAGCGGGGACACAAATGGGGATTTTGAAGGACAAATAAACTCCATGGCAAGAGCCTTGTCTATGTACTCTTTGAGTACTGCATCTTCCTTGAGAGTGAGTGAATAGACCCTTCCAGCAGGTATCTTTATCCCTGGTATCAAGTCTATCGGACAATCATAGGCCCGATGTGGAGGTAGAGATTCTGCCATACCTTTGTCTAATACGTCCAAATATTCTGCATAACGAGAAGGAACCATGGACGCGAGGTTGTTTGATATTGCTCCAATATGCTGTCATGATCTCTGCTTCCAAAAGGTCAGGGTTTTCCCAACTCCCTTGGAAGCAGATCCGTAACCCAGGTTCCGAGTGCCAACCAGTCCCAATTGGGACCTTTTGGACCCAGTCCTGGCGCCAGTGGCACCAGGCTCATAAATATGCCCAGTCCCAGCGCTGGAAGCGCCGGGCTCATAATGCTTGGGTGGACTTACCTGCAGCAGACCATGCTGCTTACTTGCCTGCCAGTTGAGCCTCTGATCCTCTTCTGTTTGGAACTACTTTTCCTGTTGGGTGGGGCAGGAGCCACTCCCTAGATTCAGAACACTGGAACTCTTCTGGAAAGCAGGAACTCTTTTCTTACCTAGGCGTGGCTGTGGAAGGAGACACCTAAGCACTACAGGAGGCTATTTAAACCACACCCGATGGATGAATCTTGCTTTGCGTTATTCTGCATCCTCTGCAGCAGAACGCTCATCGTGTCTTCTGCATCTGATCCTGGGCCTAAGGAAAAAGGCTTACCATCCTGAATCCAGTCTTCAGCAACACCTATAAAGACAAGAAAGAACAGGTTAGCATTACGGTCTTCAGTGACAGCTCTTCACTTACCTGGTCCATCGGCTGTCACCAACGCCTCGCGCTGCATTCCGGCATCTGAAAGACAAAGGCTTACCTACTCTTCGTGCGCTCCGGAGGTCTTCACACTGCATTCCGGCATCTGAAAGACAAAAGCTTACCAACTCTTTGCACGCTCCGGAGGCCTTCGGCGCTGCATCCCGCATCTGAAAGACAAAACAAGGTGCGTTTAAAGACATTGGGGAACTTTAATACTCACGTGCCATTACTCCTTTCCACATTTAACCCAGTGGGTATTCTGGCACCCTGCAGCCGCTCCGAACTTGTACCTGCAAAATAAAAAGACAGTTAGAGCGCATCGTGAAGCAGGCAACAAGCGCTTACTTACGTGCTTCCAGGCGCTTCTATTCATCACACGGGCTCCATCTTCAACTCACTTCAGCCCGTCATCCGCCATCGCCGGAACCCTGCAAAACAAGAAACATTATTACTAAAGACTTTAAAGACATTAGAATTACTCGAAACTTACCGTTCGTGCAGTAAACGACGGACAGCAGTCCTCTGAAGTCAAGAGGCCTGCTCCCCTTATCCAGTGAAGAAACTGGTTACAGCACCCTGCCCCGAGGCAGATGGAGAGCACGGCGTTCACTTACCTAAGGTGAGAGCGTTAACCTTTGGGGTTCTACAGGAGAAGAGAAAGGGAAGAAGAGAGAGACATTCAATAACCCAGTTCCTTAATCCCATATTTTCTATCTGCAGACATCTTACCCTTCGAGTCAGACATACAGTGCACAGAGGTCCAGCCCAAAGAGCCAGCCGTGTGTTACACATCACCTTTGAAGATACGGTATACGCCCAGTCAAGACCGGCGCCTCTACGGGAATCAGGTGAGCGTTACATATGCATGGTAGAGGATACCAGTGCTTTGGCAGGACTATCCTGGCTGATTCCAAGCAAGGAAGTGCATTGATTATCGCAAACGTTGGAAGGAAACTGGATCTGATATGTCGACCAATCAATGACAGGGTTGTGGAACTGCAGCCAGGAATACCCAGGATTACTTTGTAGGCCGGAGCTTTGATAATATCGAATGATCTCATTTCTGTATGGCCTTCATCAGTGCTCATATGCAATGGAATCGTTTGATGAGTTACCTTTCCAGAGACAAGGATCGAACCGTCCACCGCATTAACAGTTTCAGGTATAGTTTTACGAATTAGCGGTATGCCTGACGAGGCAAAGCATTGGTCAACATAGTTACCGGTTGCTCCCGAATCTATCACTGCCATTGCCTGAAATGAACGATCTTGATTCAAAGAAAATGTAACAGGAAGGCGGACCAGCTGAACCGGATTCTGTATCTGAGAGTCCAAAGGTGGTCCTCCCGACGTAGGGACTCCATCTACTGTTGGGATTTGGTGTTTCCCGCCTTCCTCTTAGGTTTTTTGGGACATTCGGGTAGCAGATGATCAGAGGCCCCACAATACATGCAAAGATTGTGCGATCTGCGATATTCCCTTTGAGCAGGCATGAGTGGACCCCTAACCACACCGATCTGCATAGGTTCTGGTGCAGGAAGTGTTGAGGACGAAGCCTCCGTAGGAGATGAGGCGAATAGAGCAGGTTTCTTCTCTCCGTGCCTTTCAGCTTTACGGGCATCGATCTGAAGGACTAAATCAAGCATTTCCCCGAATGCTGTGGGAACCACTGGGACAGTGGAGAGAATGTCCTTTAGTTCGTCAGAGAGACCTTGATAGAAGACTGCAGTCCTCTTTTGCCTTCGGGCCAATCTGTTTCCGCTGCCAGCTGATTAAAGCGAGCCAGATAAACCAATAGAGAATTGCTCCCTTGTCATTGCTTCAATAGTTCCAAGTCGGTAGCTTGAGTAGTATAACGTGTATCAATACTTTACTCATCATACCTAAAAGGGCATCGCAATTGTAGAGAACATGACTATTTGATTCTAACAATGGATTTGCCCAGGCGGCAGGGGTGCCCCCCAAATGTGACAACACAAAAGCCACCTTAGTTGTGGAAGTAGGGAACGAAGCAGGACGACACAAGAAGTGCAACTTGCACTGATTAATGAAAGTCCTGTATTGTTTAGGATCACCCAGAAAGCGTTCCGGAGGAGCCAGAGGAAACTGGGTGGTAAGCATGATAGGACTTGACTCTTGTGCGGGAGCTGGAAAGCCGGACACCCAAGCAGTAGCACTAGTGCCTGAGGCTGAGGTAGTTACCAAGGCCTGGATAGCATCCATACGTTGACGTAATGCCTCTTGTGCATTGGTCAAGTCGGTTCGTAGATCCGTGACCATTTGCACAATCTGATTCACTGGTCTCTGTGGACATTGTTAGGCTGCTAATTCTGTTACTCACAGCTCCGTAAATAGGTCAGGAAGATGGATAGATGACCTTGGAGACGATATGTTCACAAGAATCGATATCCAGCCTCCAACTCCAGCTCCCCTGAGTTCAACACTCAGGCTTCCTCAAGAGAGGGGCTCTTCTTTACAACGTACCTCTCTGCTGTTTCATTTGGAACAGGCAGAGGTGTCAGTTGAATAAAAGAGCGGGGAGAACACACACCGCCAATACCCAAGCTGCAAAGGAATACAAAGAGATTAGACAGTGCTGAAGAACCAAGTAAGCAATCAAGCACAGTATGGGACAGGAAAAACCTAGGCAGTGAATGGAGTGGAACTTTCCCCGGGAATGGACCTACAAGTAAAGAAGTAAACCCAAATGAGTGAATTAATCTAATGGATTCTTCCTGTAGAGAGTTTTAGTCAAAAAACTACAGACCTGAATTGTGGGACTCTCAAGGGTTAAAGAATTCCAGGATTGAACAAAACGACAGGAAAAAATAATAAACAGGGAAGTTAGTACAGGGAAGTTAACCCGGGCGGCACGAGGGTCGCGCTAGAGCCGGGTTGGTGCAGGAGCAGGAGAGCGTCAATATGCACTTTGAAAATAAGTTTGTTGAGAGTTGCAGTTCAATAAATGTCCCAAATCCAGTAGTGAGGAATACCAGCAGAGCAGTAGTAGTCAAAGATGGCGCTGGCATAAATAGAAGAAAATCAACATAGTTGGTTACCTGAAACACAGACTTCCCAAATGATAGTTGGAGCAACTGAAGTGTTCCGAATAACTGCTGACGAAGGTGTTTTGCGAAGACAGCAGGAGCAGGGAAGAATAATCCAAGTAATGTTCCGTGTCAAATATCAGAAGATCATAACAATGGTAAGGGCGTAGAGAAGGCAGTCCAGGGGCAGTCCGGGTCGATACCGTAGTGGTCTTTGAAGTGTAAATGGAATAGGAGATGTAACAATACAAAAGTTCAGGCGTGGGTCGAAACCAGGAGATCAAGTTGGGATTTTGTGACAGGATTTCACGAAGGAAAACGGACGTAACCGCAAATAGTAAGAAACACTAATTAGCAGCAACAAGCCCTCTGGAAGACGCTGGTTTTAAACCCGTAAGGGGGGCGTGCCTTGTTGCATGTCCTTCACGTACGAGCCGTGTCAGCTGACATGGGTTCCGCCGTAGCTTGTACAGACGCCATGGCAACCTGTATCTGCTCCACAAAGAAGCCTGTGAATGGGACGTACGCCGCAGGGAAGTTTTTGTCTGCCGAAGTGTAACAGGAACAAGGAGCCTGCAGCCCAATTGATATATGAGTTATGGCGATGAAGCCAGGGCATCATTAAGACCACAGGGTAATGTGCTGCCTTGATAATGTCAAAGCTCAGGGTTTCCCGATGGTTGTTGATGAACAAGGAAAGTCATGTGTGTTGGGTAATGGGTCCGTCAATGCCTTCCACAGCTTGGACTTGTTCTTTGGCTTCCCTGGGAATCTGATGTTGCCGGGCCCATTTGTCATCCAGGAAGACCACGATGCTTTGCGATCTACTAAGGCCAGGGCAGGATAAAATGTCCCCGATGAGGAAGACGGGGTAATTCGAAGAGAAGGACCCAATCTGGCAGAGAAAGAGGAGCAGGTGTCAACCTCCCAAAACTGGGCTCCATTCAGGAGCTGCCGTTCGCCAAACACCTAGGTGGAATGATGGGACAGTTCCGAACCATATGTTTAGCAGAAGCACAATAAAGACACAAACCATTATCAATCCGTCGACTTCTTTCCTCTGGAGTAAGAGGTCTTCGCAAAGAACCAATCTGCATTGGTTCAGAATCACCTTGATTGGGTTGTGGAGCTTCCCTGGAGGTTGTGTACACAGGCATAGGTTTCTGTGAAAGAGGTCGACTCTTCCTTTTTTCCGCCTTCATTTTCTGAAGTCGGTAGTCGATCTGGAGGGACATGTCCAGTAAGGCTTGAAAAGAACCCGGGCGGGCAATACGAGCAAGTTCATCTTTAACCTCCTCGTTCAGACCTCTGCGAAACAGGGTAAAACAAGCTTCTGCAGACCAGTCTGCTTCTTGGGCCAATTGTTTAAACTTGGTAACATATGTCTGCATATTCTGAGTGCCCTGCTGAAACTCGAGAAATTTCTCCTGGGCAGAAAAAACAGGTCTAGTCGATCGAACATGGCCCTAAAGGCTGCACTAATGCCGTTGTAGTTGTCCAGCAGTGGATCCCCAGAGGCCACCATTGGAGTGGCCCAAGTAAGAGCGTTGCCCACAAGGTGGGATACCACAAATTCGATCTTGGCCCTGTTAGTTGAATAGCAGTAGGGTTTGAAAGTGAAATGCACCATGCAGGAATCTAGAAAAGAACACAATGTTTTGGGAGATCCGTCATACTCTCTGGACAAGACCAGTTCTCTTAAGGCTGAGTTCTTGGCCTTGAGGTTTTGGACCTCAGTGGACAGTTCTTGAATTCCCCGCAACAAATCCTGGAGATTGGGATCCATGTCCTCAGATGCAGAAGTCAGGAGGTGTCTCAAACTGTCAGAAGTAGCAAATACAGAGCCAGGGCTCGCCTGAGGACACTTAGTGGAGGTCTTCTTCTTAGATGGTACGGTGTGGGTCTCGTGGAGAAAGGGGCGAGCTTCCTCTGACGCCACCCTGCCTGTTCAAAAGACCAGACAGGCTGATGCTGGTGACACTGCCCAAATAACAGGAAAAACCCCTAAGAGGGGTAAAAACCTGTAGGTGATGAAGAGCTGCTGACGAGCTGGATGATTTGTGGCAGCTAGCAGCATGGTACGTAGACATTAGCGGCCGTAGCCCTTTGATAAGAAAGATTTCTGAACTCTGACCAGGAGGGGCAGAGGTTCAGAAGGCCAACCTAGTTTTTTGGAACAGGGTAACCTCTGGACAAGCCAAACCAATCAGGGTAGCTATGGCAGGTGGTCAAGACTAAGTCTCAGTAGGGGTGAGGGTGACTGAAGGACCTCAATGAGCACACAGAGCAAGGACACTTACAAATTACTCCAGCCAGGTGTTATATCAAAAATATAGACACATTTATTAAAAGGCCTCTGTAACATAGACCATAGCAAAGAATCACCGTAACACTAAGTAAACCAATACATCACACTCAATACAATATATATACAAGACCAGGGGGGGTCTAAAGGGGTGACTGCACGAAATATGTCGACAACTAGATGGGAAGGAAACAGGCAGTGCAGTTAATCTTTAGGCCCAGTTCAACATCAATTATTCACCTAACTAAGAGGCAGTCCAAGCCCTAAGAAGAGGGGAGCCTTGTGCTCAATAGTACATGTAATGCAAACGCACGTGGTTGTTCCAATGGGTAAATCAGGGTCTCTTCAGGGGTCTCTAGCAGCTCTGGAAGGTGGATGAGGTGATGAAGAATAAGTTCCCACTATTCAAGAAGGACCTCCACTTGAAGGCAAAGGCAGTTAAAGAGTTTGGGATGGAGTTGCTATTTTGCAATAGCGGTGGACAAGAGAGGGGCCCCCAGGGGCCACTTGTGCGTAAAAATGGGCTCTTGTGCTAGGGGCCACCGGTTGGGGTATTGATTACTCACCGGTCCCTGATGCAAGGAGACCCAAACTTTTGCAGGTCAGTCCACTTCGCTTGCAGGTTCGAATGCGACAAAAAGGAGGTCTCAGCACCTTTTAGTTCCTGAGATACAGCGATGATTCCCAAATGGGACAGTGGCGATTTCTCCGCTCTGGGTGGAAGAATCGCCCCAGTTTCACTGCAGCAAGCTTCAGGGGCAAGAGGGTCACAAATGCAGCGGACTTGCAAAGGATGTTGCCGCAGCAGGGCAACACGGTAACCGCGTTTACTCCGGCCCGGGCGCACTCGTCTCACTTCAGACTTGGGAATGCCAAGTGTACGAAATTCAGTGTGAGGGTGCCGTGGACACAGAGCTAGCAGTATAACAACTTTCGAGGGCCTCCTCAAAACGATGGCAGAGTCAGAGCAAAGGTTTTGCGTAAGCTGGTCAGCCCATTGGTTGGCCCAGGGACACTTCCGAGAAAGCTTACTTGCAGGGTTTGGTGAAGGTGCCGAGAATAGTTGGTCCCACTATTCCAATGGGTCATAGCGTCTTCTCAGACCTTCTAGGACGACCAGATGAAGAGGGGTCCCACAGGAGGACAGCGGGCTTAGGGTGCCAAACCTTCCAGCATGTCGCCAGCGGTTCCTCGACTCAGCTTCGTAGTTGCAGGACACTTGGATCCTATCCTTGGTTCAGTGAGAACTCAGGAGATTGACTTGGTAGTGGTGTTTTGAGCCTCTTCTTATCCAAAGTTCCCTTCACGCCAAAACGGAGAGGCCCCAATGGGAGATCTGCTCACAAACACACACTCCATACGTGGACCAATCACAGACCACGGTGGTCTCAGGCATTCAGGGCACTCCAGATTCTCTGGCACCCAGGATGTGTATTGGGACCAGACATCCCAGCCCACATCCTGGAGGCACACACAAAAGGCATGCAGAAGCCCGCGAAAACACTGGGATTTGCGGAAAAGCACATGATCAAATAATGACTGGCCTGGATCGACTCGACCTGGGGAAGGTAAAGGGGCAAGATGGCTAAAGGACTGGACAAAGAACCTTGTGGCATGGCCATTTTGGAGCCAGGCCACCTATTCGTGCCAAACGCAGTTAACGCGTTTAACATGGCAGGAAGGGCTTAAAAATAATGAGAAACGATAGCTGCCACTAGTGCTGTCCATGACACATCTGCACAGTTCATAAAAAGTCCAGCGAGAGTATCTAGGGCCTTTGTAAATGACTATAGACCCAAGTGTGCTGTATGGTAAGATACATTGCACACTTGTTACATGTTGCACAAAGGTTGCAACATGAGAAAAAGGACTAAGGGAAACAAAGTCTCCCTGTACTGACTGTCTTAAGGGCATGTCAGTTTCCCCATAAAAGTGAGCAAAAGCGCATAGGAGTGCAGCTGAAGGCTGTGCTTCTCTGGCAAAGTCAGTCAATGGTGTCTAAACAGCAACAAAAAGTTTGGGGGTTGACACATGGAGGGAAAATTACATACAACTATGAAATCTTTCCTAACACCCTTTCTGGGATAAAATCGTTCCAGTTGCTGTTGAGTTGCAGAGAACACAGATAACCGCGAGCAGGTAATAGCTGCGGGAGGCGGCACACAATGTGGATGACCGCAGGCAGGAATAGCTGTATGCGGCGGAAGGTGGCACACAACACAGAGGCAGAGGAGAAGGGAGGCAGAGAGGAGCAGAGGGCAGCGAGAACAAGGAAGAGAGAAACGGAGGAGACAAGGAAGGACAAGGAATCCGGAAACAAGGAATGGAAGCACTGAGCAAGGAATCATGAGCAACAGATAGGCAACCAAGCATTGAGACGCAAGGCTCCTAAGCCAACCGGCGCATATAACACAGCACCCAGAGGGGACAGGAACAACTAGACCGTCGCTCGGAATATTGCTGGAGCAGGCACCGACCATGTTAGGAGAAGAAGTGACGACCATGACTGCGTGACGGCCTCTCTAGGCAACTCAGAACGGGCGCACGAAGCGCGCATGACACTTGCAGACTTTGAATAGTTTGGCCGTGTTGCTTGATGCCGTTGAGATGCAGGCTTGAATAAAGACTCTTTTCTTGGAGCGGATGCTGAGTCAATATTGCCTTTGAAGTAGGCGGCAGGTCAGTTTGTCAGATGGTTCGCCTGACGAATTCCATTTCCGCTCAGCTGCCCTACACTTGTATTTAAGGGCAGCCAGATCAGAGTCGTACCAAGAGTTGCACTATTTGGAAGGCTTCAGTCGGACCCTCATAACAGGGGCAAGAGTATCAAGAGTGTTGGAGATAGAGAGATTGAGGTTAGCGAGGGCTGTGTCAGGGTGGGAGTCAGCCGCAGGAACAGGAGGAGGAGAGTAGATGGCGGCAAAGGCAGCCACTGTCACTTTTTTCATAGATCTGGTGACTTTGAAGCTGAGTGGCTGTGCCAGGGGTGCTGCTGCAAGAGGAGAGGAGAGCTTCAGGTGTGTTGAGAGAAGAGAGTGGTCAGTCCAAGAGAGAGAGGCAGTGAGAGGGATAGAGAGAGGGATGTCAGTAGAGATGAGAGCATCCAAACTGAGGCCCGCAGTGTGCATGGTGCCATAGGGTAGGATAGAGAGGGAGAGAGAGTCGCATAGGTTGCACAAAGGTCCTGAGGAGGCAGGAGAGTCCAGGTGGATGTTGCAATCACCCATCAGGAGGAGTTTGGAGGAGGAGGAAAGTAGGGACGAGGCCAGGACAGCCCATTCCGAGAGGAAGAGAGTGGACTGTCCTGGTGGACGATAGAAGGTGGCCATAAGGATAGATGATTTAGGAGAGAGTGAGAGTCTGCAGACTAGGCACTCGAAATAGGAGTAGGCCTGAGTAGGTATGATGGACACAGGTATCCATTCTGGGAAGATCAGCGTCACCCCCTCCTCCCCCCACTGTCTTCTTTGGCAGTGTCCAGAGAGGATTTTGTAGCCTGCAGGGAGGAGTGTGTCAAAGCTTGTGACGGAGCTGTCTTTGAACCATGTCTCAGTGATGGCGAGCACATCAAGATCCATGAGTTTGAGGAGGTTGCAGATGTCAGGCGAGTGTTTGATAGCAGAGCGAGTGTTGAGCGTGGCAATGTCGACAAGCTTGCCATCTTTGAGGCACAGGGGACAGTGGTCCCCCCAAGGGTAGCAAGAGGGCCAGAGGGATAGTGGAGGATGGCGAAGGAGCTAAGGCTGACAAGGGAGCCGGGACAGTGCGGCAAGGCTGGGGCGCATGTGCAGAGGAGGAGGAAGGCACAATACAATGGGCAAGGGAGTCTGTGCAGAGGAGGAGGAAAGTACAGTGGGCAAGGGAGCCTGTGTAGAGAAGGAGGAGGAAGGCACAGTGGGCATGGGAGCCAATGCAGAGGAGGAATTAGGCACAGAGGAGCCTGGCCGTAGGGTGAGGTGAGGTTATAGAGGCGAGGGAGGAGCCTGCCAAAGAGAAGAGGGCTGGGTTGAAGACCCTGAGCCATGATGGTTCCATTGAAATAGACATTAATGATGATTGTGGAAATGGCGAAGAGGTCAAGGAGAACCTCCCAGCGAGTGCCACCGTTAATCGGAGAAGAGGCGATAGGAGAGAGAAAGCCGACAATGTAGCGAGTCCATAGATCAGGTGCGTTAACGAAGAAAAGGATGTCAGTGAGAGCCTCTCTGGCAGAAGCCGTGACCTAGGTTTCTGCAATAGGAACTTCTGTGTTGGAGCCCAATATGTCCTTCTTAGGTTTCTTCCGACCAGATTTGGTGATAGGAGAAGGATAGGAGATAGCGAAGCAGTTAGAGAAGATAGGAAAGATAGATAGTGACATATCTGGCAGCAATGGTGAGGGGGATACTTACCATTCTGAAGTACTGAGGCACAGGGAGGGTGGGGGGGCACAAGGCAGGGGAGGGAGACAAAGGCTAGTGTACACAGGTAAGTTCGATTTTAGCAGGACAAAATGCAAACACAATGCAGCCACTGGGCACAGCTAAGTTCATTTTAGCAGGACAAAAGGAAAACACAATGCAGCCATTAGGCACAGCTAAGTTCGATTTGAGCAGGACAAAATAAAAACACAATGCAGCGACTGGGCACAGCTAAGTTCGATTTAGCAGGACAATGTGAAAACACAATGCATCCACAAGGCACAGCTAGTTATGTTTGATTTTAGCAGGACAAAGTGAAAACACAATGCAGACACTAGGCACAGCTAAGTTCGATTTTAGCAGGACAAAATACAAATACAATGCGGCCAGTGGACACAGCTCAATTCAATTATAGCAGAAGAAAAAAGAAAACACAATGCAGCCACTAGGCACAACTAAGTTCAATTTTTGCAGGAGAAAATGAAAACACAATGCAGTCACTAGGCACAGTAAGGTATGAGGGGAAGTCCAGATGAGATGAGGTGAGGGATGGGGCAGTCACCGGTGAGGAGGTAGGGGATGGAAAGATTTTTGGTTAGGGAACTAACTTATAGAGAGATGATAAATGTCCAGTTGAATGTCGAAACACGTTCTCCTCAGCCTCCATATGCACATTTGGGGTGTAGGGGGAGGACCCCCAGACCTTGCCAGGCAGCAGACAGGCCCTTAAGATGTGGGCCTTAGGAGAGGGGGCCATCTAAAGCCTTTCGGTACCCAATAGGCCAATTTGTGAAAACTACCAGCCCAATCAGCAAGCATGCAGGTGGGAGAGACGGACTCTGAGGGTCCTTCTAGATTGCAGGGCAAGCAGCGGCCATCTTGGAGTTGCCACAAGTACCACCAGGCAAATGGGCAATTAATGTGGAGACTCCCCTTTGCCCAGAGTGCTCGCCTCCCCAGAGTGGTAGATGGGCAACGATGTGGCAGCAAGAAAGGAAGCAATGTTTCTTTTCTTTTAAAAGTCTATCCTACCTCGCATACGGAGTGCTGTAGGAAAAAGGACACTGCAGCATCAGGGAAAGCAGGGGCACCCTGGGGGTCTTAAGATTATGGCAGGCAGTGCAGGGAGTCACGTCCTTGTGGCTCCAGTGAAGGAGAGAGAAGAAGGCTGGGCCAGGTTGCAGGTCTGTATGTGGGCCTTAGGAGAGGGGGCCGCAAAAGCCTGCCGGTCCCCAATAGGCCAATTTGTGAAACTCGCAGCCCAATCAGCAAGCATGCAGGTGGGAGAGGAGGACTGTGAGAGTCCTTCTAGATTGCAGGGCAAGCGGCGGACCCTCAGAGTCCCCCTCTCCCACCTTGGTTCACAAGTAGTAGTTCTCTGGTCTTGGGGCAGTTTCAGACCACACAATCCACCCATTACAGGTCACGCAACCAGGAGCTTTCAGGTTTCCATCGAAGTTCAATATTAGACTAAATGGCCAGTTTCTTAAAGTGCAACTTCACAATTTTAACACATTTGTATCTTTCCTTCAGTTTAGCTTCTTTTTGATTTTTACTTCAATGTTCATCAAGGCTGTTTCATCTTATACCATTCCATTAAAATAAATAGTTCAGTTTGTTATCTGTGTTACTTTCAATGAATCAAATATCTATTGGCTTTTGTCTTTCAATTCTGTGTTAAAAAAATAAAGGTCAGATTAATTACTGTATTCCAAATAATGCTCAATAAATGCGAGTTTTGTTCAGTTCAATCAATATGGTATTCAAAATCAGTTATTTTCACTTGTTTTATTCAATTCAATCTTCAGTATGAGCAATGTGGTCCTTAATGTTCATTGCGATATGTTGCTTTTACTTATTCTGTTCAGGTCGATGGTCAATAAAAGTAACTTGATCTGTTTCATTCAATGCAGGAAGTTACTTTCACTTTTTCATTTGATTCAGTATATTTCATTCAGTTCTTTATTCATTACTAATAACGTGTTCAGTTTCGTTAATTGCACGACGTTACTTTCACTCTGTTCATTCATTTCGGTTTTATTGCATTGACCACCATTACCATTATCTGTACTGCCTCCTTTGAGCGCACCCGGTTTTATAAGTGGCTCCAACACTTACCCAGTCTCAGCAGCTCCTTTGTTTTGCTTCTTCCTCCAGAGGGACCGTCAAATAGCCAGGAGCTTCTCTTCGCACTGGCCGGCTAATGTATGGAGCTTCGCCTCTGCCTTCATGCAGCGCCTGCTGCTCGCCTCCCCATAAGTGGGACCTCCGATCCAGATTTACAGCCCAGCGGGATCCCAAGGGTTTCCTCTGACGTCCTGGAGTCTCAGCTTCTCCACTCCTTCGGCTTCCACTTTGGTTCTCCTGCTGTGAATCCAACATGTACTCTGGTCCGTGTTCTTGCCCGCTCTCTGACCCATACTCTTAGTTCTGCCTGTAGCCACGGCTTATATACATCTGTGTTGGACTCACAGGATACAGGTGTTCTTAAGGGTTTGCCTTGCCTGGCCATAATTAAGTCGATTGGTGGGACTTGCCTGACCTTCATGCCTCTTCTTCGTCCCAGTACTTGAATAAACAAATAATAGAGGTAATATTCATTGCTCCTAGTTGTTTCTTTTTCGTCTCAGTATTGTCATGCATTTTAAAGGGGGAGAGAAGTGGAACACATTTACAATTACCCATAAAGGTCGGGGAAAGATCAAGGTGACTATCCTGAGGATAATAGGGATACTGAGATGTATTCTTACACATCTCATCTCTACCCTTCCTCTTTATTTGCTTAACCTGTCCGCTGTAATGCTGGTTCCTACCCTTCTCAAAGATCACGGGACTAGATGAACAGTATTCCATAATCTTCTCTGGTATAGGAGCTCTTTTTGGAAAGGAAGGTATGGAATACCGTGTCTCAACCATGGGCATCCCACCTCTAAACCCAAGGGCCCTCTATCCAGGTGATCCTCCTTCGCTTGTCCACATCCAGGGGTAGGATCCAAATGCGATGGCCTTCCTCTGGTCACCTGCATAGAGGATCCAAAGGGAGTAGAAGTGAGAATACCCTCAGGTTTCTCACATAAACCAAAAGAGCACAAAGAGTTGTATGCATGATATGAGAAATCCAGCATTGGTCCAAGCCAAGAAAGTGCAAAGAACGTTAGCAGAGTGTAACACATGTGAACGAGGTACACCTCACTGCTGAGAAAAGCAGTCAAGGAAGGGTACCTGTTGCGTGACCTGTAGTGGGTGGACCATGTCATCTGACAACTGCGCCTAGACCGGGTGGCCCTGAAGGGAAAAGCCACTGAAACACCTATCAAGAAGCTTGTGTTATACAAAGATCTTGTTGTGATATTGAAGTCGAGTGTTGGTTTGAAAGCTGGAAGATTTGATCTCTTTTTGTTTGAAAACTGGAAGCTTTGAACTCAGGGGGAAGGGAGTCGCTGTACTTGATTTACTACTTTGAACTTGGGAAAGGGGAGCTGATCACAAGCAAAAGAGTTAGACGAAGCTCTGAACTTTACTTTGAACACTAGTCATTGATGCCGACATCCCTACACATTGGGCCTCATCACTAGTTTCGCGGTAGCCTTGCCGGTAAAACCGGCAGGCTGCAGCCAAATGTGCAATATTTTCTAGCACCCGCAAATGGGCAATTACTGGGTCAATATGACCTGGCCGGACCAGATAATTGCACATTCGTGGGCGCCCAAAAAAAGATGCTCCCCATTCTCATTTGGCCCCATAGGACCGTATGGGAATGGGGAGGTCGGATGCACCGGCACCGTTAATAAGGCCCGCCAGGTTGACCTGGCGGGCAGAAAGGCACCCGCGAGCACAACTCCTAGTTTTCCAGTCTGGGAACTACGGTACCAGCAAGTTTACTGGTATCGTAATTCCCTGACCAGCATACTTGTAATGAGGCCCATTATATACAGTTAGTTGTGAGGGCAAGTATAGGTTTTGGACACAGACTGATATCTTACTTTGGACTTCCTGACACAGACTATCCTTAGTTTTCTTTAGGTAGGGAAATCCCACCTTAGCATAGGGCAAGTTAGGCATAACTCCGCCCTTCCTTTTATAGTTAAATAAAACTGTGTGGAAAACCTGAACCTGTTGTCTCTGTCTGACTCATGATGCCTTCATAACATTTAAAGACAAAATACTTTATAAGTTGGGTGAGAAACCAAGAGCAGAGAAACCACAAGTAACAAGAGCAGATCGGATCTATAACATATCAAGAGATCAAGAAAAGCAAGATAAGGAAAAAAGGAAAGTCCCATTGAACAAATTGTACCACTTGATCAGAGACATTACTACAAACTATTTAAAAATACAGTATTGAATAAAGTTGCCCACCTGAGAAAGGAGTCATTTTCCTGTGCCTTAGTTGGTTTTGTTCAGTGGTGGGGCCAGATTAACTTTGTTTGTGAACAATAGACAGCCTTCATTTTGACTCATAGATGACTAAAGAGCACCCTAGATAGTTTCGGTAGGGAAAGAAACCCATAGAAAGAAACACACTGTTATTTACTGCTGATACACTGCATTTTGCTCCTTTTTTGCCAAATTGGAATCTAGGTAGAGTGCCACTGTTATCCATTGTTGATACACTGCATTTTGCTCCTTTTTGCCAAATTGGAATCTAGGAAGAGGGCCACTGTTATCCATTGTTGATACACTGCATTTTGCTCCTTTCTACTAAACTGGAATCTAGGTAGAGGGCCACTGTTATTTACTGCTGATACACTGCATTTTGCTCCTTTTTGCCTAATTGGAATCTAGGTAGAGTGCCACTGTTATCCATTGTTGATACACTGCATTTTGCTCCTTTTTGCCAAATTGGTATCTAGGAAGAGGGCCACTGTTATCCATTGTTGATACACTGCATTTTGCTCCTTTCTACTAAACTGGAATCTAGGTAGAGGGCCACTGTTATTTACTGCTGATACACTGCATTTTGCTCCTTTTTGCCTAATTGGAATCTAGGTAGAGTGCCACTGTTATCCATTGTTGATACACTGCATTTTGCTCCTTTCTACTAAACTGGAATCTAGGTAGAGGGCCACTGTTATTTACTGCTGATACACTGCATTTTGCTCCTTTTTGCTAAATTGTAATCTAGGTAGACTGCCACTAATATTTTGCTATGTACTCTCTTCCTGTCCACACCTGCTTAATTAGCACGCTACTCACCTTGATTACTTCACCACACCCCTCCACTCTAAAGCACCACCATCAAATCAGCCTGCACAATCGATCACACACAATAGACCCCGTTCCCATACCATCTCACACTCCACATAACATAGCACTAATGATACCTAGCCTCAACCTCAGACTAGACAGACTCCGAGCCCGCACCATCCCTACCCACCACTATGCCACTCCTACACACCTACCACTCAGAAACCACAGACTTAGCTCACGCACCTATAAAATGCACACACCCCACTTCCACAATAAAACATCCACTTGCCAGAAACTTAAACACGCACTCACCACACCTAGCAGTAACTCCTACTCTCATCGCACCATTGGACCTAAAACAGACTCCATCACCACACCCTCAAAAATCTCTTGCCTGTGCCCAACGCCGTACAAATGCGCATTAATCAATGTTCGGTCACTCAATGCCCACTCATTGGAAGTAAATGACCTAATAACTACTCAAAACTTAGATTTACTCGCTATCACAGAGACATGGCTCAACGAAGCCTCCGGCCCAGCCATTTCACTCGCCCTTCCACAAGGATATGCCATCCTCAGACAAGACAGGACAGCCAAAACAGGAGGGGGGGTAGCCATTATTCACAAAGAAACCCTCCCCATTAGAGCCATACCCCACCAAGAGGAAGGCAACCTAGACATCCTATCAGTCAAACTAACGCTCTCTCCAAATAGCACAATAAATATCCACACCATATACCGTCCTCCTGGCCCAACCGCTAACTTCATAGGTCAAATCAATCACCTCCTAAGAAACAACCTTAAAAAAACTACTAAATCACTTCTCATAGGCGACCTTAACTTAGGATTCAATGACTCTAAGGACAAAACTGCCATCTCTCTAGCCAAGGACCTCCTAGACTTAGGCTTTTCTCAAAAGATCACCACACCTACCCACTCTAAAGGACGCATCCTTGACTGGATCATTGATCACAACTGCAATACTACCATCACCGCCAATACCAGCCTCCCATGGACAGACCACAACCTTCTCCTATTTGACATCCCTACCTTAACAAGCGCTAAAGTGCCTATTAAAGCTCCAGCTACCTCAGCAAGAAGCGCAAAAAAACTCACTGCAGATAATATCATCGCACTCCTCAATCTACCCTGCCTAGCGCCTCCATTCTCCGATGACCCCAACATCCTCGCAGAAATTTTCAAAGACACCATCACTATGGCTGTCAACACTGCGGCCCCTTTAGAAACCAAAAAAGAAAAAAAATCCTTCCATTCCAATTCCTGGTTCACCCAGGAACTCCAGACCTTGCGCAAAGACAAACGCTTAGCCCTAAACAACTGGCAGCTTAACCCATGTGATGCCACAAAAACTAACTTTAAAGCCATAGCAAAAAAATACAAAGATACAATCCTCCATGCTAAATCAGAAACTTACAACAACCGCATCTCCAATGCCAACTCCCACACCAAAGAACTCTTCAATATATTCAAAGAGCTAACCGTACCACCCACATGCCCTGATGAGATCGTCAAAGACGAGGCATGGTGTACAGGCATCCAATCAGCCATGCTTACAAAAATAGACCTCCTCCAAAACAAAATATCCCACCACCTCAAAACCCTTCCCAAACATAATGAACAGGCTCAGATAAAACCTCATGCTAAAGTAAAAAACGGGCCCAAATTCACATTTACCGAAATCTCAGAAACTGAAGTCATTGACATTCTCAGACACCTCAAACCATCACAATGCAAGGGTGATGTATGCCCCCCAAAAATCATCAAAGACTGCGCAGAACCACTCGCCCCCCTTCTCACAGCTTTCATCAATGCATCCTTCAAAACCGGCATAGTCCCAAACAGCCTCAAAGAGGCTTGGGTCCGCCCTCTCTTAAAAAAACCGACACTAGACCCTTCCAACCCTAACAACTACCGTCCCATCACCACAGTCCCCTTCCTTCTGAAATTACTCGACAAGGCCGCCCATAAACAGATTCAACTATACCTGGAACTGAATGCAATCCTAGGTAAAAGACAATCCGGATTCCGCAAGGGACACGGTACTGAAACCGCCCTTCTAGACTTAAAAAATGAAATTACTAAAATCCTAGACAAAGGCAAGCCGGCCCTCCTCCTCCTCCTTGACCTCTCAGCGGCATTCGACTTGGTAGACCACACCACTCTTACCAGCCATTTGACACACGCAGCACACTTCTCTAAGGACGCAGCATCCTGGGTAACATCATTCTTAGAGGGAAGAGCAATGAAAGTGTTCTCTAACACAGCACATGCTGCACCCTCCATCATCCACTGTGGGGTACCACAAGGTTCCTGTACTGCCCCTACACTCTATAACCTCTTTACCAAACCACTATTTGACAAACTTGACACGCTAGGAATCACATACACAAACTACGCCGACGACACACAGGTACTCCTCCCCCTGACAGGAAACTATCTCCAAGACGCATCTACCTTACAGCAAATCTACTCCACCATACAGGCCTGGATGGCTACCAACGGCCTCTGCTTGAACGGGGACAAGACCGAAATCCTCATTTTAGGACAGAAATCGACCCTCGCCAAACTCAACCCACTGTACATCAATTTCAACATAGACAATTGCATCATCCCTGTCCTATCCTCAGTCAAAACACTGGGGGTTCACATAGACGCAACACTGTCCATGGACAAACAAGTCAGCGCCATAGTCTCGGCCTCAGCACTTACTACTAAACTCATTAATGCAATAAAACCATTCCTAACCAAGGATAGCTGCCTCTCCATCGCCCGAGCAACTATAGGAGCTAAACTAGATTATTGTAATGCCCTCCTAGCCGGAACCTCCCAAAAAAACCTATCTAGGCTCCAAACCACTCAAAACAATGCCCTCAGAGCAGCCCTCAGCATACCCAAAAGAGAACACATCACACAAGCCAGAATAGCTGCACATTGGCTCCCAGTTAAAGACCGTATTTCATTCAAAATCCTCACAACCACCCACAAATGTATCAACCGAACAGCTCCCTCTTATTTATCGGACACGATAGAGAGATACCAATCCACAAGACCTAGACGAGCACAATATACGAACCAACTAGCAATACCTCGCATCAACAGAACCAAAGCAGGAGGTATAGGCTTCCCCTTCCTCGCACCTAAACTCTGGAACTCCCTTCCCACTGACCTCAGAGCTGATACATCTCTATTCTCTTTCCGAAAAAAGCTTAAAACTGCACTATTCAATTAATCACGATTATATGTACTCCTGCTGCTTCTGCACATATGCAAAAAATGTATCTACTTGAACTGTATGTAACTAAGTAAGCAACCCTGTAACTAGCGCCACGATGCCTTCGGTCTGATGTGCGCTTAACAAATGCGAATAAATAAATAAATAAATAAAATAGTTTAGGGAGAATTAGGCATTTTCACCTTCTATTTAAATAAAGAAAAGTCACAAATGGAAGTAACAAGTCAGTCTCCTTCTACTGACCTGCTACAGACCCGACCACATAGACCAGAGCCAGGTCAAGAAGGGGGGTCCGCCCTGGCCAGTGATACCACCTCCCTTAAAGAGCACCTCGACAGAAGCAGGCATGACACATCCTACAAGGAACGGGGGGCGGTCAGGCCACAACGTAGCCCACTCTGGGCTAAGAATTCACCTGCCCCACAGGAAGGTAAACAAACAGACGCAAAGCAGGGCTGAGCATGCCTGTAGCCTACGCCGGGCTGAGAATTTGCCTACTCCACGAGAAGAGGAATGAACTGAGCAACAAAATAAGGTGGAGCAGACACATTGCCTATGCTGTCCTGAGAATACACCTACCCCACGAGAGGGGAAAATAACTGGGTTGAGCAGACCTGTAACCCATGCTGGGCTGAGAATCTGCATACAGCCACGAGAAAAGGAACAAACTGAGAAGAAAACCCAGCTGATCAGGCCTGTAACCCATACCATTTTACATAATCCTCTCGAAGACACTGTGAGGGATCAGAAATGGGAGGCGGACATAAAGTGGTAATATTCTCAACATTAGTCATTTTATGAACAGAAAGGGGTTTGGATAAAGGCTTAACTTTCCCTATCCTAAAGCAAATGTCCCTTCCTATGAAACTAAAACTAAAAAAGGCTGACTTTGTGTCCAAACTAAGTCTGACCTTCACACTAACAGACACAATCAAACGGTGCAAGATAAATGATTCAAATATCAGTTCAATAAAAATGAGTAAAATCCTAAAAATATAACTTCAACTAAAACAATCCTTGTGTCCACAGGTTGGTTCCCTTCTGCTGGATTATTTCAGGAAAATTGTTCAGAATATTCTGTTTCAAGACCAGTCTCTTAAAGATGATGCAAATGTATCTTTTACCTAATACTTTCATTAGGATGGCAAAACAAATGTCTCTCCCACAACCTTAGTTGGAATATAACAAAGAGGAAGTCTCTCCTAATCTTTCTGGATGGCAAAACAAAATTTCTTTTCAACAACACTGGTTTAAATATGGCAAATGAAAGTCTTCCCTACTTTTCAGGATGATTAAATACATGTTGTTTCTCTATTAGTGATTACATTATTGCAAAAGGAAAGTCTTTTCAAAGTCTCTGGTTGACAAAATGTCCAATTGAGACAACATTTCTTCAATATACCAATTCAGCATGGGTTTCCCAGTACACTCTCCTGCAAGGAAACCTCTCAACTGAAACTCTTGATATCCTGGTTTACTCTCCTGCCAGGAATATCTCCCCTTTTGGCTCACACAGATCCCCTGGTGTACTCTCATACCGGGTATCACTCTCCAAAAAGATCTTATTAGGTCTCTCTGCAACATTCACATTCTCCTTAGGTATCACACAATTGTATTTCTTAAACAGCACAACTTTGTTGACTTCAGTTATTACTTGTACCAATGTCCCACATACTGACATCCCATATATGAGGGTTTGTTCAAGCTCTGTTTGTCAACCTTTCTTTCAACCTCTCATGACTTTTGGCAATGCTTGTTCCAGGTTTCCCCAAAGAGATATTTCATGTCAGGAGAATTTTACAACTTTTGCCACTTTGCTTTCAAGCTCTGTCTGTCAACCTTTATTTCAATCTCTTTTGGCTTTTGGCAATGCTTGCTTTGGGTTTCCCCTAACTGATATCTCATGTCAGGAGAATTGAACAACTTTTGATGCTTATTGTCTCTTACAATGTCTTTTGGCTTAGGCAATCCTGGTTCTCGGTTTCCCGATCAACTGACATCTCATATTAAGAGAATTGTACCTTATTTGCCTTTTCTCTTCACTTCTATTTTCTCGGTATTCAAAATTGCTTTCCAAATAGTCTTTAACGGGTTTACACGTCCCAGGGCCCCCTACCTGACTCTGCTGACTCACCGGTTCATTGTGCTGCTGCTGTGAGAGGCTTTCACAGAGTCAGCTTCCCCGTCTTGACAGAGATTAATTTGGTTCCTGCGGCGGCTCCTGAGTCCTTCACCGCCAGAACCCATGCAGCTCTGCAGGACTGTGTCTCCCTTGGCCCCACTGCACACCTTTCATCTTCACCTCACAGGAGCTCCTCATCTCCTTGGAATTGCCTCTGCCACCGGTCTCGTTTCCTGCTCTATAGCCTTTCTCTTCTCTCCTTCAATCCTCCAGCTGCACATAACATCCAGGTTTAAATGCCCTGCACAGCTGACTTGGTTCCTGACAACTAGACTGCATACTACACTTGATGTCAAATCCCCTGCTCATTGACTCCTTGCTCCTTTTCCTCATCTCAGTACTTGAGGCTTTCTGGGACTTGGAGTCCAAGGAAGTTCCAAATGATCTCAAGTTAGATTCTTAGACAGTTATATGCAGACATAAATCACCACAGACATTAGATGTTAGATATGTTCTGGGCTTATTATGCACACATGAAAACTGAATATGATTTTGTTTGACCAAAGTAGTTTTCAGAGTTTTATAATCAGATGGTTCTGAATATTTTTTTTATTTTTTTTTAACTCAGGAATTAAGGGATCTTCCTTGCAAGAAAGAGTCCAATATCGCTTCTCTCTTAATGGAGTCACCACTCTCCCCTGACAGCCATCCCCTCCCATGTGATCCACCCGCAGAATACAACACTCAGAGTCAGGACCAGGTAGCAGCTGCGGTCCCCTGGCCACATGGGAGGAGACTTTTGGCTTGGGAGCAGTGATGACTCTGCAGGATTCATCACAACACACTCTAGGGAGATTAGCACGGCCATTGTTACACTTGAGGATTTGGGTCTAACATCCTCAGGATCAATAACTGGGGAAGTAAACATTTTTTTGGGGCTGGCAGGGTCCGATTCCTCTTCTCCCTCAGACTCACTAGGTAGTTGGCCGGTTAGGGGAATCGAATCAGTCTAGAGCCCACTAACCCTGAATGTTTTCGTACGGTCCTTAGGGAAGCTCTAATCCCTAATTGTCCTATCAGAGTAAGTTTGTCGATGGGTTTGGATATGAACGGGCCTGGTGGGCCTGACTCTGTCGGGTCAGTACGATCCCACTTCTGACACAATATATGGTAGGGCAGACACAGAGGCATAGTCAACACTGCTTTATTAAGTACATTAAAGGAAAAACCAGTGAGACTCGGATGTCTCAAATAAAAAAGAAAAGTTCTCGAAAGAAAAAATGTCTCTTAAAGTTCTTGTGGTGCTCAAAACATTATCGTTTTCCGACCATAGGATTTTGTCCCTCTTCCACAGATATACAGATTGGAACCGGGAGCATTCGTATGCCCAAGTCCAAGAACCTTCATTCCTGGGTCCTCCTGGGCTCCCAGGCTTGACATCCTCAGGTAGACACCTGCCTTCCTTGCTCTGATTCACTGCATATTTACCTTCTAGCTTTTTGCTGCTTTCCTTAATCCCGAATGGGCTCTGGGCGGCTCTTGCCCAATTGGGTATTCAGTTTCGTTGACCCCCTCCTGGGGTATACTTGTGGTTGGCCCCTCGTGGGCTGCGGCCTTCTCTAGCACTTTCCCTGATTTGGTTTTATTCGCCCTGTCCTGGCATATGTTCTCGATCTGCCCATCGCAGGCTATGGGCTTCTCTTGCCCCTTTCATGGCTCTTTTTCATTCGTCCCATCCTGGGGTATCCTCTCAATAGGCCCCTTACAGGGTACAGGCTTCTCTTAACCCTTTGTTTGCTCTCCTTCATTTTCCCTGTCCTGGGGTATTCTCTCAATAGACTACTCTCGGGCTTCGTCCTTCTCTTGCCCCTTCGTTTAGCCTGTTTCATTCTCCCCATCCCTGAGTATGCTCTCAGTAGGCCACTCTCGGGCTGCAGGCTTCTCTTGCCCCTTTGTTTGCTCACTTTCATTTGCCCCATTCTGGGGTATGCTCTCGGTAGGCCCCTCTCAGGCCATGTGCTTCTTTTGCCCTTTTGCTTTCTCTACTTTGTTCACCCTTTATTTATTTTATTCTATTTATTTATTTATTCCTATAGTGCTGGAATAAAGCCCATTGGCATAGAATTGCTCAAGACAAACGACAGACAAACAAAGAACAAAAAAAAAGGTTTTATTACAAGGTGGACATTAAACTCAGAAGAAGTGTATAAGCAAAACAAAGATTAGTCTATGACAATTATCATCGTAGGAACCAGTGGCAAATTGTTCAACATCTTATACCGGTTTAAAAAAAAACAGGCAGGTTGCTCTTACCACAACCAATAATGATGCAGTCTGTGTTACTTTCAGAGCACCAATCTGGGATTTGAATCTGCTGCAAAAGTTTCAACTCTTGCCGTCTTACACATCCCTGGACTACCTTTGCATGAACCCAGGACAAGTCCTTACTCTGTAATGCCTACCTGGTCTCAATCCTTTCTGACTTGGCCACATTAGTGATGATAAGATTTCGATGATCCATAATAAACGTTCTTTGGTGTGAAACAACAATCTGCAGCATTTTGGATTTTTTAAGACGTATGTCCCTCCACTGAGAAATGATAACTCGGTTGTCTCTAATGGCTACCAAATCCAAAGTTATTTACACTGGCGATAAAAGAGAGATGGCATCATCCGTGGATTTCAAAGGAGACTGCAGTGCCATTTCCACAACCAAAGATAGTTGGTTAAGATCTCCTGATTGTTTTTCGACAGGTGTTCCTCCATGCGAGCAAACTGGATTATTTTTACAAATTTGTCCTCTCTATCCAGTTCCAATCTACCCATAATGGAGGCCTGAGTGAGATCAAGTTCATCTTCAGGCAGCTCAATCCTCGCCTCAAGGAGCCGCTGTCTTCTGTGGATACGCCTTGCCATAACCTCAGCCATCCGCTTGTTACCTGAACCTGTGGGCACAGGAGGAGTATCAGATTCCGGGGGTGCCTCCTCCATAGGCCTAGATTTTAATCTTTACTGGGGAGGCACATTAGTACACCCCGTTTAAGCCATATTAGGTAGAGGAAGTGGTTTAGCTATTGTAAAAACATTCCATTAGCCGTATTGGCACTAGTAGACAGCATAATGGCAGCCTCCCAAGGGCTAACACGCTGCCCTCCAATGAAGGTCTCCCCAAAAGGCACTAAAGAACTGGTGTCCTGGGGTATGCTCTTGGTAGGCCTCTTTCATGCTACAGGCTGCTATTGCCCCTTCATTTGCTTTCCTTCATTCACCCAATCCTGGGGTATGCTCTTGGTTGACCCCTTGTGGGATACGGACATCTCTTGCTCCTTCTTCTTGCTTTCATTCATCCCTTCCTTGGGCATGCTCTCGGTAAGCATGCTTCGAAGAGATTGTGTCCTCCGACGTATTCCTTATCTATGATATTTGTATCTCCAGCTTGCTGGCCTCGGAAAAAAATGTTCCCCAGTAGAGGGCTCTGTGCGTCGACGTCCGTCGAGTAGGTGTTCCTCGACAGCCACCATATCGACGCCGACGTCATCATGCCTATAAATGGCCACGCGCAGCGTCCGTTGCTCAGTTCCGTTTTTCCGCGCTTCGTGTGCCTCGGAATACCGTTGCTCAGTTCGTCAGTCGAAATATATTCAGAGAAAACTGACTCGTACTCGATGGCTTCCTCCTCCGACCCGACGACTCCTCGGTCCGGCTTCCAAAAATGCCGAGACTGTGGGAAGAAAATGTCGTTGACGGATCCTCACAGGATCTGTTTGTGGTGTCTGGGAATCGAACACCAGTGTTCGGAGTGTGAGGAATGCCTATCCATGACGGCGAAAGCCTTGAAGGAGCGTAAGGGGAAGCTCGAGGAAGGTAAGTCAGTTTTAACTTCCTCGAAAGTTTCCGCGGTAGAGTCGAGACATTCCTCTCCTCACCGTCGAAAGCATTCTCGGTCTAGGTCTCGGCGTGGCTCCCACCACTCGTCGAGGTCTAGACACTCGAAAAAGAGATGTAGAAGATCTCCTTTGTCGCCGTCTTCTAGTTCCCCTGAAAGAGTACATTGCCCCACAAAACACAGCTCTCAGGCTGAGTGGGAGGAATTCAGAAAAAAGATGCTAAGCGTCTTCGAGAAAGCAGCCTCGACCTCCTCGAAGTCAGCTGAGGGTGATACCCCGGGTGAAAAGCCCAAAAAATCTAAACACTGCGAGTCGAGGCTCCCGGCGAAAGAGTCGACCCGAAAGCGCCATGAGCCATCAGGAAGTAAAGCATCTTCGACACCATCTTCGAAAGCCCCTTCGAAACATAGATCGGCGCCATCGACGCCGTTATCGAAGGGTTCTTCGACGCATTCGTCGATCGAGTCGACGCCAGCGTCGACGCCGACATCGACGCCGATAAAAGAAAAACCCACGGCTACTCCACAGCCAACGGTTACACCGAGAGCCTCCGACACGACGTCGAGAACGTCGTCAACATCCTCGAGCAGGATTCCGATCCTCTCAAGTTCTTCGAGGCCTCTTCCAGTTTTCTCGACGCCTTTGTCGGCGCCTTCGAGGATTTTTACATCGGCGTCGACGACATCGACCTTTTCAAGGCCACTGATGATGGCTCTCTCTGCTTTAGAGATGGGTTTTATACCATTTCACAGGCCAGAGCATCCCCCCTTAACTTCAATTTATGAAGAAAGGGAAGATTCTGATCAAGAAAGGCCTTTTGGGCTGCAGAGGACCACATCACCTGAACCAGAGACTTTTGCCTCTGAGGAAAGAAGGTTGAAAGACCTTCAGGATGAATTACAGGAAGCAAGTGGCCCAGACACTTCCCCAGAAGTAGAATTTGTCAAACCAGACCCAGGGGAACATGCTGAAACCCCTTATAGAACCCTAATGTCAAGAATTATGGAGTTCATGGGTTGGTCTGCGCCTTCACCTGTTTTTCAACAGGATGACCTCACAGATATTCTGGATAAAGGTCCACAGGAGGATCCTGTGGTTCCCTTTCATTCTGCTTTACAAAGAAAGATTTTAACTAACTGGGAAACTCCTGAAGTTGTCCCTGCGGTTAACAAGAAGTTGTCAGCGAAATATAGGGTATCTGCTGCTGACCCTGAATACCTATCTAAGCACCCTACTCCAGAGAGTCTGGTGGTCCAGGCTGCAACTTCATCAGGCAGTACATCTGCATACCCCACTGCTCCACAGGATAGGGATGATAAAAAATATGATGCCATGGCTAAGAAAGTCTTCTCGGCCTGTAGCATGGCTTTAAAATCTATTAATGCGACTTGTACGCTCGCTAGGTTCAGCCACACTCTTTGGGAGTGTGCTTCATCAGCGGCTGACTGCCTCCAGGAAGGAGAAGAAATGGACGCATTTTTAAATATCATCAGATTTGGTAAAGATGCAATGTGAGTCCCTTCAAACTGGCATTGAATCTGCTGACAGTATCAGCAGGGCCATGGCGGCAAGTACCACAATCCGCAGGCATGTGTGGTTGATAAAGTCCCGCTTTGCTTCTGACGTACAGGCCAGACTTTTAAATATGCCCTTTGACGGCTCTTACCTGTTTGGTAAAAAGGCGGATGACAGTTTGGAAAAACTGCAAACATCTAAAGCAGCAGCCAAATCACTAGGAGCTGCAATCCGCCAAACTAATTTCCGTCCCTCAGGATCCTCTTGGAGAGGAAGGTCCTTTCGCTATTATTCCTCATATGGAAGAGGCAGAGGACGGCCGGCTCAAAGAGGCCAAGGAAAATGTACCCGTGGTGGACGGAGTAAAGGAAAGAAAGCCGCATCAGCAGGAGCAGGAGCCGCTTTACCTTCGGCAACTGCATCAGCCGCTCCCAAACCACTCTGAGGTCTCCCATCACAAGACACCTGTAGGGGGCAGGTTAACTCACCATCTGACGGAATGGCAGGCTATTACGTCAGATGCTTGGGCATTGGAGACAGTTGCCCAAGGTTACTGCCTGCCTTTTCTACGCATCCCTCAGAGCCATCCATCGGGGAACAGCTCTCTGAGAGTTCCCGATCCGCTCCTCTTGCAGGAAATTGAAGCCCTGCTAGAGAAAGGTGCCATAGAACCGGTACCTGTAGCGGAGAGGAACAAGGGCTGGTACTCCCCCTACTTTCTCATACCAAAGAAAGACGGAGGACTGGGACCCATCCTGGACTTGAAATTGAACAAGTTCCTCAGGAAGGACAAGTTCAAGATGGTAACTCTCTCTCAGATCCTTCAGGCCCTCCAGCTTCAGGACTGGTTGGTATCGCTGGACCTTCAGGATGCTTATTTCCATGTGCCAATCCATCCCAAGCACAGGAAGTACCTTAGGTTCTCAATTGGCAACTCTCATTATCAATTTCGAGTTCTGCCATTTGGGCTGACCTCCGCCCCAAGGGTTTTCACCAAGCTAATGTCGGTTGTGGCTGCAAGTCTAAGGAGGGAAGGGATTCACGTCTACCCCTACCTGGACGATTGGTTGATCAGAGCAGTTTCTTCGGAACAAGCTCGGATCCAACTAGATTATGTCTGCCACTTCCTTCACAAGCTGGGCTTCCCCCTCAATTTAAAGAAGTCACAGATGATACCATCACAGAGACTCCAGTTCATTGGAGCAGTCCTGGACACGCCCCTGGGAAAAGCCTCGCCACCAGAGGTGAGGGCTGATGGTCACCAGGTTTCAAAATGCCCAACGTCTCCCAGCCTACGACTTTTTGAGGTTGTTAGGCCTCATGGCATCCTGCATATCCCTTGTGCCAGAGGCTCGCCTGAGAATGAGATCCCTACAGTGGGCACTGAGGACTCAATGGTCACAATTCCCAGGGAGGATGACAGATCTCCTTCAGATTCCGGTCAGACTGGCTCGAGACCTTCAGTGGTGGGCCTGTCGGGAGAACATTCTGAAAGGACAACTGTTTTGGCAACCATGGCCGGAGATAACAGTAGTCACGGATGCCCCACTCACAGGGTGGGGAGCCCATGCCAGCGACTTGACCATCAGCGGTCGTTGGTCTCCATCGGAGTCCAGACTACATATCAACCTGTTGGAGCTGAGAGCCATCAGACTGGCACTGAAGGCTTTTCTGCCGTCTGTACGGGGAGAAACGTCCTGATAATGCGTTTTCGCGATTTGTTCAGGAGATCTTCTCATTTTTTCGGTTAAATAGAGCCTCAAGCTCCACCGTTTCTACATCCGACCAACGGGGATCCGTTTCGGAGTTTCTACGCCCCTCAAGGGTGAAGATTTAGTCGAGTTACGCTTTTGGAGGATTCCAGACCGTCCAGCTGCTCACGGACCTGGGGTTCTCCATCAACTTTCCAAAATCCCACCTGGTCCCGTCGCAAGTCGCCCTGTTTCTGGGAGCACAGCTCGACACAGTGGCGCGGCGGGCCTCACCGTCGGAGGAAAGGATAAGGACCATCCTAGGAAAGGTGCAACGTCTGCTGGCCACGGACGTGGCCAGAGTGAGGTCTATCAAGTCCCTCCTCGGAATGATGTCCTCCTGCATTTATCTGGTGCGCCACTACAGACTTCGGATGCAGCCCTTGCAAGAATTCCTCGACGCCCACTGGATCCAGACGACGGGCAGCTTTGAGGACAGGATCCCGCTCGACGAAGCATTCCGTCAGGCTATACGATGGTGGGGTGTCCGCTCTCATCTGACGGCAGGAACAGGTTTCCTAGCCCCGGCCCACCAGGTGACGGTGACGACGGATGCCTCCCTGGAAGGTTGGGGAGCGCACACCGGGGGTCTCCACGCGAGAGGCCATTGGCTCTCGGAGGAGAAGACTCTCCACATCAACATCTTGGAGCTCCGTGCAGTGTTCTGGGCCCTCAGGTCCTTCCTTCCGTCCCTCAAGGGCAAGGTGGTGAGGATCTTCACCGACAACACCACCAGGATGTTTTACATTCGGAAGCAGGGCGGAACCAGAACCCCTGCCCTATCCAAGGAAGCCCAGGATCTGTGGCATTGGGCCATCGCCCAAGGGATGTTTCTGGTACCCTTTCATCTGGCGGGTATAAAAAACACCATCGCCGACTCACTCAGCAGAGAGCTGCGCTCGTGCCACGAGTGGGAACTGCGCAGGATCAAGTGGACCAACTCTTCCGACGATGGGGCAAACCCCAGATCGATCTCTACGCAACGGCGGCGAACTCCAAGAGCCGGAGGTTCGCCAGCAGGTTTCCCCAACCGAGGAGCATGGGCGATGCTTTCTCGTTCCCCTGGGACGGCCTGTTCCTTTATGCATTCCCGCCGTTGCCATTGCTACTCCGGCTCGTCAACCAGCTCAAGAGGTCCCGGTGCAGGATGATCCTCGTCGCACCGGCGTGGCCGAGGCAGATCTGGTTCCCAGACCTTCTGGACTTGTCAGCGTCCACACCAGTCAAGCTGCCGACGGACGCGGATCTTCTCTCCAGAGAAGGAGGCGCCATTCTTCATCACGAACCAGAGTCGCTGAACTTGCAGGCCTGGCTCCTGCAGCACTAGAGTTTGGAGGATACGACATCCCAGCCGACTGCAGAGAGATTCTCGCGAAGGCCAGGGCATCCTCAACTCTCAAGTGCTACGGACACAAATGGAAGAGGTTCTCTGTCTGGTGCCGTGCACAGAAGATTAACCCTCTGCGGATTACGGCCCCTCAAGTATTGCCGTACCTATTGTCCTTGGCCAAGGCTGGCCTATCTCACGCTTCCATCAAGGTACATCTGGCTGCCATCTCACGTTACACCAGAACTACAGGACGGGCGTCCTTGTGGTCTCATCGACTGGTGAAGGAATTTATGAAAGGACTGTTCCGATCATTCCCGCCGGTGAAGGCCCCTGCCCCGGCGTGGGAGCTCAACGTGGTGCTGACTAGGCTCATGGGGGCCCCATTGGAGCCTATGCATTCAGTGCCGTTGAAGTTTCTGTCATGGAAGACAGCATTCCTCGTGGCCATCACCTCTGCACGACGAGTGGGAGAGATCCAGGCCCTGTCTTGCAAGCCTCCATACTTGACTTTTCACAACACGAGGGTGGTGCTGAGGATGCACCCCTCCTTCATGCCCAAGGTGCCGTCGGACTTCCACCTCAACGAGCCCTTGGTGTTGCCAGTTTTCTTCCCGTCGCCTTTGTCGCCGGCTGAGAGGACTCTGCACTCGCTGGATGTAGCTAGAGCGCTGAAGTTCTACGTGGACCGCACAAAGAGTTTTCGGAAGACATCACAGCTGTTTGTGAACTTTGGACCTGTGAATCAAGGGAAGGCTCTCTCGAAGACTTCCATTTCCAGATGGCTTTCCGGCTGCATCATGCACTGTCACCGGTTGGAAAACCGACCGTTGCCAGGCCATCCGAGGGCCCATTCGACCAGAGCGATCGCTGCTACCACGGCGTTCCTGTCTGGTGTGCCCCTGCTCGACATCTGCAGGGCTGCTACGTGGAGGTCGACGCACACCTTCACGAGATTCTACTGCGTCAACCGGGATTCCAGGGAGGACTCCAGAGTTGGCCAGGCAGTGCTGCGCAACCTGTTCGCCTAAGGTGAGCCTGATGAGGAGGTAAGAGTTGCTTAATGTTGAGTTGTTGTATTGCTTGATATTGAGCCTTTTGCCACCTCCCCTGGTTGTGCATGTGTATACTGCTATGTATTCTTATATTCATGAGCATGTGAATCCATGCCAGACCCCATGCTGGAGAAGGAACAAGTTACTTACCTGTAACTGTTGTTCTCCAGCATGGGTCTGGCATGGATTCACATGCGAACCCTCCCACCTACCCCTCTGCGGCTCTTCACTTGGTCATACTGCCACTTCACGTGCTACCAAATCTGAGGTTGGCTGCCAGGGGCGGGGCTTAGGAAGAGGGCAGTCATTGGCTGGGGGCAGTATGACCCAGAGACCAGTGATTGGTTACTACTGAGAAAGACAGATCAGAAATGAAACTGATACTGATTTTTTCTATACCGAGGATTCCCGGCCTGACGACGGGGAATATTCATGAGCATGTGAATCCATGCCAGACCCATGCTGGAGAACAACAGTTACAGGTAAGTAACTTGTTCCTTCTCGATGGTGAAGTTACAATAACGTTTGTCAAGTTTGGATAATGTTTCTTCAGGGCCAATAAGGATAATCTCGGTTTTGTCTCCATTAAGACAAAGCCCATTTGCCGGCATCCAAGCTTGGGTGGTGGCATATATTGAGTGGAGGGCTGCGGCTTCTTGGTCATAAGAACCCGAGAGTGGTAGGATTACTTGCGTATCATCGGCATAGTTTGTGTAAGCTATGCTGAGGGTGTCCAGCTTGTCAAAGAGCGCTTTGTGGACAGGTTGTAGAGAGCAGGAGCTGTGCAAGAGTCCTGTAGGAATCTGCAGTGGATGGTAGTGGGAGCTGCACTCGCTAGTTAGAGAAAACCTTCATGGCCCTACCTTCTAGGAAGGAGGTGATCCAGGAAGAGGCTTCTTTGGAGAAGTGAGCTGCATGAGTGAGATGTGAAGTAAGAATCTTATGATCCACAAGATCAGGGCTGCCGAGAGATCCAGTAGTAGGAGAAGAGCTGGCTTACCTATGTCCATAATTTCTGTTATTTGATTTTTAAGGTCTAGGACAAGCGGTTTCCGTGAATGAGCCGGAGAGCGAGAAACGTTGGCTTGCGCAACTGTGCAGAGGATGGAGCCTCTCCCTCTCTGGACGAACACATCGGAAGAGCAACACAGTCGATGTGATGGGTGGAGACCCAAAGCAGCCCGCGGAACACTGCCACTTTGACAAAGGCGAGGATCCTGGAAAAACTCAGACCCGCTGAGGAAGGAAGCAAAGTAACATCAGAGAAGATGTATAGGTGTCCTGACTGTCTGCCGAAATCCCAGAGGGGAAGAAGAGACAAGAGACCTGACAGCACAGACCACAGCCAGATAAAGAACACATGCTCATGCTGGCCAGAGAGACTCTAACGAGCACCCCAGATGGAAAGCAGGTACGTGGCATCCTACCAGCAGTGAGTGGAAAATGGTGAGGCCGCAACGTAGCTACTGCTGGGCTGAGAATTCACCTACCCCATGAGAAGGGGAGCGAACTGTGAAGCAAAGCAGGGCTGGGCAGACCTGGAGCCCACACCAGGAGGAGAATGTGCTTACTCCACAAGAAGGGGAAAAACTGAGGAACAAAACTGTTCTTCATATTTGTCTCAAATTCTCTCCTCACAGCCCGCCACTCCAACCTTTCCTCTATTCTTATTCTTCTCAATCTATCTGCGCCATTTGACACTGTTGATCATTCTCTTCTTATTTCTTCCCTTTACAACTTTGGTATCTCGAAGGTCTGCTCTCAAATGGTTCCGTTCCTGCCTTTCGCTACAGACCTATTCCGTAACCTGGGCTGGTCATTCTTCTCCCTCTATCCCTCTCCCTCTTCTTTATGGTATCCCTCAAGGCTCTGTACTTGGGCCTCTTTTCTTCTCCCTTTACATTTTGGCTAGCCGGGCTGAGGCAAGATTGAAGCGTGGAGAACCTTAAAATTGTGCTCCATCGCCGCAGTGTACAGGCTCCCCGAGAAAAGGGATTTGAAAATAGCAGACTATGTTGCTTCTTCCACCTCCACCCCCAACCTGGTCTCCCACTGTCTCTTGAATCCCTGCATACTCTCTGCATCTACTGTAATAAGGTCCTTATAGAATCTAGACAATGAACCTCTTTGTGAGGGGGGAGTCTACTATGAGGGGTCAGGGGGCGGGCCAGCCTTTCCACCCACTGACTATCAGTGATGATTCCTTTTAAGCGAATATAATCAAAGACCGACATCGGCGATTCATCCATGGCCTCCCTCAGACTGGGATATTCAATGAACTGACCCTGTTGGAAAAGCTGAGCCACGCGTTCAAGATCCGTATCCGGCCAAGCCTGCGTCCCGCAAAAGATTCTACTGCCCAGGTCAAACAGGGGGCCCCACAAAGAGGACAGAGGGGATGGCCAGGAAGAGAGCATTACGGGTTCTCTATCCTCCTTCCATAGTTCCCAAAGAACAGCTAATGTAGGGTGATTCTTTATTTTGTAGGAGAGGACTTTGATCGGGGACTATAGAAAATCCCTCACCTTCTTGGGATGTACATGCACATCCTCTATGTAGGACCAGTAGGTCCTCAGATCGTCTCTTGAATGTTCCGACATCACTCTCAGCTGTGCGGCCTTGTGCGGCCTTGTGGTAAAGCCTAAAGTCTGGGAACCCAAATCCCCCATGTGATTTCGGGAGTGTTAAGGTACCTCTCACTCCTCTGATTGACTAATGTTAGCGGCTTCGTAGCTCTCTTGAGTCATCCCTGGGGTGTGGCGAAACCTCTGAAGGGCTTTTGCCCCGTCCACTGAGAGTGGGGTAAGGGGCGCAGCCATAGGGATCCACACAGCTTCCAGCAAAATTCCAAGGAAGGAGGCAACAAAGTCCACAAGGCACACCAGAACCTCTGAATTGAGGGTGTCCCGCGTTGTCGTGCTCCCCAGGCGGGGCCCAAACTAAATGGTGCTTCCCCCCACCTCAAGACTCGGCACAATGCCACCAGGACTGCAGCACAGGGAACAGGAGAGGCGGCTACACCTGTAGGGGAACCTCTGGAATCAACGAGGAGCGTACAGGTTAAAGCCTGGGAAGCAAGTCTGAGAATAGAGCAGTTTAATCCCCCAGCATGGAGGCCTCCCAAACGCCGACCCAACAGAATAAGGCACAAACTTGGGCAAAAAAGTCCAATCGCCAGAGGTAGGAGGAACAGGTCCACTCGAGATTGGTAGGCAGGTCCACGGGGAGAGCCTGTAATGTGGAACGCAGCTCTCACCTGGTACTGACACCAATCAGCGGCCCCTCGGTGGTTACAGAAATGGCGCCCTCCTCTTCAAGACAGGTAGGAACATCCCATGCAGCAGGTCGACTGCAGCCAGGGCCGTTGGGGAGCGCCGTCGGCCCGCGCCACTCCAAGGGCTATTGGGGAGAGGGGGTTGATCGCTCCCGCCACCCCGCTGGGCTCCCTCCACCAAGGAACTTCACAGTCCCCCGAGTCGTGAGGCAGGCTCGGAGGTCAGACCGGAGGGAGCAGCCCCCAGGATTCGGGGCGAGTAGTCCCCACCGTCGGGCCTCACCTCCCGGGCTGGATCTCTGCCGATTCCCCCGTCAGGCAGACAGCGCCTCCCCCTGCGGGCTCCAACCGGGGGCGGCAGCTCACTCGGGGTCCGCCACCTTCACCCCGCTGCAGCACATCCAACGTCGGAAGATCAAAGGGGGCCCCTCCGTACAGGCCCCGCCACGCCAAACATCAATCAGCAGCCAAGGGTTGTCGCAGACGCCGGAGCTCCGGGCATCGGACTCGGCGCAGAGAGCACCAGGTCCTCGCGCGTGTGCCGCGGGCTCCGAACAGGGCTCAGCCGGCACTCCGAGAGATAGGGTTTTCTCTATGCCACCGCTCCACTGTTTCAATTAGCTTCAGGGGGGGGGGGCAGAATCACACTCCAGGGGTCTTTTGGGGGGGGCTCAGACCCTAAATTCGGCCCTGGTGGAGGAGATCAGTTTAGAGACACCTGAACATCTCGGCGCCCCCTGGTGGCACTAATTCCTCTATTCATCTCCTTTTCTCTTTACCCCCCCCCCCCCGTCTTCCATTACACCCTCACTACTTTCAATGTCATTACTTCCCCTTGAATCTCGTCTTTTTTACCACTTTATCTCGATTGTTTTCAAATGCACTCATTGTCTGGCCTGCCTCCATCTTTCCACCTTACCCCCGTTCTATGTCCCATCTTGCACCTTACGATCACAGAATGCATTTCTTCTAACTGTTCCTAAGCCTCCCCGTGCTTTGTCTTGTTTCTGTTCTTTTACTCTCCTGGCTCACTTTCACTTTGTTCCGCCTCATTTCTTTGTATCTTTCAAACAAATCTCAAAACCTTTTCTTTTCTCTTAACTTCTCTGGCTTTGCTCCCTTCTGATATAACTTGTGCCTATGCAAATTTTTATCATGATGAATTGTACTGTTTTTTGATATTTTTTTATTATTCAGCGCCTTTGGCGAAAGGCACTCTATAAATTCAATAAAGTGAAAATGAAATGAAAACAGATTTGAACAGATGCATAGCCCATGCCATGCTGGGCTTAGAATTTGCATACCCCACGAGAGGGGAAAAAACCAAGAAGCAAAGCAGGGTTGAGCAGACCCGTAGCCCACACTGGGCTGAGAATCCACATACCTCAGAAGGGGAGGGGAAACAGAATACCAACGTAACGTTAGAGAAGCCCATGGCCCACACAAATACCCCACAAGACTAGATAGAAGTGACAACCAGAGCAGGACTAAGGGTAAGAGAGAGAATTTCATATTGTGAAAACCGACCAACCCAGGTCAGGAGAAACGGTTACTTCTAGAAGCTTACAACCTGAAAGATGGGATAAAATACAAAGAGCCTCATCACGAGTTGGGCGGTATTCCGGTGGTAATACCGCACCTGGTCCAGTGCTATTAGCGCCAGATCAAGGGTTTGACGGTAATGGGTAATCCCCATTGGGTCCATTGGACTCGTGATTGGGCGGGCGGGCCCTTAAATGCAGCGGTAATAGCATTACTGCCGCATTTAAGGGCTTCCGCCCAACTCGTGATGAGGCCCAGACTGTTCCAACTGTCTGACAAGGCTGCAGTTTTCACCAAAAGGGAAGCTCAGAGACATTTTTCTTTGTGTGAAGTACTAGAACAGGCTAAGCCCTGGAAAAGACTTTGAGAACTCTTTGGTGGGGTGTCTGATAAACAGCCACTACTTTGGTATAAATCATAGCATGAACTAAGGCTTATGCTGTTCTTTTTCTTTTCATAGTGGTAGGGCAGAGGATAGCATAGATTTGGACTGGGGACAGATTTTCTTTGTATGATGTCCTGACAAGCGCTCGTTTATTGATTTGTAGAATAGAGAATTCATCTACAAAGTAGGGGTTAGAGGAGGCATTCTTTCTCTTAATAAATGTCTCTTTTTCAAACATGTCCTCTTGTCTGTCTCGTGTCTGATCTTCCACAGTTGCTATGAAGCACAATCCATGTTCTCCAGGGCAAAGTGTCTTTTTCTGTTCTCCACCTATTGGGGCCCCTTCACATCGACTGCATGATCCTCGTTCCAGGGCCACAGCCAGCAGAGACGCCTTGGCCCACAGCAGCTTGCCCCTTCTGTTCCCTGTGGATGCGTGAGGGACATAGCTCGTCTCTGCCTTCTTCCTGGAAGAGGATTTTGGGATAGGCTGTATCCCCAACAGAGATCTAGTGAATCCTTCTTCATGTCTTGAGAGTCCAAGGAAGAAACAAAGAAAGAGGGGTACCTCCTCCATATAAAGGCAAAATGTCACATGAGACTGGTCCAAAGCAACCTTCCTGTAACGGCTCTAATCCAGGTTGTTATAACAAGTGCGCTTTGCCTTCTGACGTGCCTTGCCTACGGAAATTGGGGAAGAGGCAGGAAGTTGTAGAGAGCTGTGAGGGTGTAGAATAAGGAGACTGACAAGAAGGAGTCATTTGTGGGCTATAAACCTTTATTGTGCAATTCAAGAAAACCTATCTTTCCCTACGTCTAAGGGGCTTGTCCTGGCTCAACCTATGAAAAGTTTAGTGAGCTGTCAGAATATCTGTCAAAACTAAATGTTCTCCGTCCTCCGTCAAAATCCAACTAATCTAACACTATAAACATAAGTCTTGAACTGGGGGCGTGGCTAACCGTCATGTAGAGAGGACGCGACTTCGGCAAGCTCCGCTAGATGTGCCACTTATAAGCTGTTTTCTACAGCTCTGAAACATTAAACAGACCCTGCAAAGCACCACGATTGTTGGGGACGCCTGCGTGAAGCTCCAGGACCCTCCACACACGAGGGTGTAAGCCCGAAAGACTTGTTTTTGCCGCCCCCGGATAACCGCTCGGCAAGCAGCCAAGATGGCGGCTCTAACACACTGAGCCCGGGGAGCCCAGCGCCAGCCCAACGGACCGCGAAACTACAAACCCGCACAACCGCTCATGAGAGGAAGAGCGATTTGGTGGCACAGCTGCCGAACGGGGCATCGGCGGCGTTGCATGGGCCACCGAGACACCCGAGGGACCGTGGACGACAGGCACGACACAGGCCTCCGCACCTCGAAGCCGCGAGCCTCACCCGAGGCCACAAAGGAAAGCGCACATCGCCGAAACAGCCCTCAGCGACCGAAGCCCACAGACATAGCCAGAACCACGGGAATGTCGCGCTCGGACAAATCGACGGCGAAGGGGGCTAGGTCCAAGCAGCGCCAGACCACCATAGACGCTTTCACGGACAACAGACTCCCCAACCCCGAGGCCTCAGACACGGCATCTGTTGAGACGGAAACCGGCCCCACTGTAGCGGTGGCCGAACCCAGCAAAACCCAACTACTGGAGGCCATTAAGACATTCCAAGCAACAATGGTGAACAAAATCGACGCCGTGGCCACAGATCTGGGCCTCCTACGTCAGGATGTCCGCTCCTTGGCTGGCAGAACCGAAGCGCTGGAGACCCAGGTACGCAAAAATATGGAAGCAAAAACCCAACTCCTACACGACGTAGATGGCCTCCAGCAGAGAGTCAAGAACTTGGAGGACAGAGCGGAGGAGGCAGAAGGGAGGGCTCGCCGCAACAACATACGGCTTCTCGGCCTGCCGGAGGGCATTGAAGGCCCGGATCCCACCAACTACGTGGAGAACCTCCTGCTGCAGGAGATTGGCACGGAAAAGCTGTCGCAGGGCTTCTCCATAGAGAGGGCTCATAGGTCACTTGCGAAGAAACCACCACCAGACGGTCCACCTAGGCCTATGATAGCGAAAGTACTGAATTACAGGGACCGAGAGGTCATTTTGGCGTATTCACAATCAGGTGGCCAGATCAAGAGGGACTCTGCCAAGATTGCGATTTATCCCGATTACACCTTCCAAGTACAGATGAGCAGAGCTCAGTTCATACATACGAAAGCCAGATTGAAAGCAGCAGGATTGCGATACATGCTTCTATACCCCTCAAGGCTAAAGGTGATACACAACAACAGGGCCCTCCTGTTTGACACCCCGGAACAGGCACAGGACTGGATGGACGGACAGCAACTACCCGACATCGAAGACAAAAGGCGGAAGCCGCATCGAACCGCCTCCCAAAAACCGCAGGAGAACTTTTCTTAATACAACTGCGTATCAGCAGAAGGACCTAGCCTATTAAACGGCTGATATGATCCTACTATGCGGAAAGCCGAAGCAAGAGCTCCCACAACCCCCAGGAGTTTCTTTTTCAGGGTACGTTTACCCGCCCGTAGGGTACCCGAAGACCATGCCTGGTCCTAAGGAGCGGAAACGGGACAGTCAGAACGAGGGTCACCTCGCTGGACCAGCTCTATGTTTGGGAAGTTTATTAAATTGGAGGGAGAAACAGAGAGTTAGCACCCACGTTGGGAAATTTGAACAAAAAACACTGAGACCCCAGGATAACTTCACGACAGATACATCATTAACAGGACCTCGACCGAGGCCGAGGAGGAGCAACGGACACCACAGCGCCTTTGGCTGAAAAAATAAAAGTAATGACGTGGAACGTCGGAGGCATGAACAGCTTTGTGAAACAACGCTGGATACACGCATATTTGTGACAATGCAAGGTTGGAATTGCTATTCTTCAAGAGACACACCTGACGACGGAAAAAGTGAAGGCGCTAGCCAAGACATGGCGAGGGACCCTGATCGGATCCTCCTACTCCTCTTATGCAAGAGGGGTCCTGATTTGGATCGACCGAACATCCCATTCAGAGTGGTGAGCACCAAGACGGACGAAGAGGGCAGGATGGCACTTGTGCAAGGTACCATGGAAGGGAAGAAACTATGCCTGGTTAGTACTTATGCTCCTAATCATGATGCCACCGCTTTCTTCCACTCCCTGTTTTCGCGACTGAGCCCTTATGTAAATTGCACTATGATTTGGGGGGGAGACCATAATTGCACCCTAGATCCCCTCAAAGACAGGTCTGATACCAAACACTGCCGCCCACCCCCCCCAGCCAAAATATTGTCTAAGTTAATAAGCCAGCTGTCACTATGTGATCTGTCGAGGGAACAGGGCCCTGAGTGAAGAGAATTTTCCTTCTTCTCCCCGCTACACAACGTCCACACTAGGCTGGACTGTATTCTAGTCAGTCTGGGGCAGCAAGCCACGTTTAGCAACGCACAGTATTTGCCAAGGGTGTTGTCAGTCCATTCCCCCATGTTGGCCACCTGGGAGGTATACCCGCCCAGACCCCCAATTCCCATGTGGAGACTTAGGGCCGAAGCCCTGCTCGATGCAGCCTTTTGCGAACACATAAAAGACAGTACCGATGAATACTGGTAAAACAACCTGGACAGTGTTGAATGCGTCGGTACCGCGTGGGAGGCATATAAGGTAGTCATGAGAGGAGAGATGATAGCCGCGGTGGGGGGCGCCCAGAGGTCCATCACTAATTCCCTGGTGGGCGCGGAAAGGGAGTTGGGGGAGTAGGACAGATTCAACTCCAGAACATCTACAGGAAATCACCAAACTGCGACAAACCTGCCTGTCGCACTGGGAAACCTTGGGAAAACTAAGTTATGCTAAGCACACTGAAAGAACGCACATGCTGGAAATAAACCCGGTAAACTCTTAGCTTGGCTTTACAAGAGGGAAACCCCTAGGACTCCCATTTGCCACATACTCAGACCTGATGGCACCACAGCGCACACCCAGGCAGAGATTAACTCGGTCTTTTCCGAGTTCTATCGTGACCTATACTCCAAGACCCTGCCCCCACTGACACCGAGATAGAGGACGTCCTGGATAACATAGAGCTACCCAAAATAGATTCACAAATGGCTGAAGCCCTAGACGACCCAATCACCCCCGACAAGGTGAAAGCAATAATTAGATCCTTACCATCTGGGAAAGCGCCAGGCATGGATGGCCTACCCGGGGAATTCTATAAGTCATATGAGGAGACCCTTGCCCCACTGCTAGCACAGGTATACAATGAGGCTTACGAACGCGGTATCCTCCCTGACTCCATGAGAGAAGCCATAATAATCCCCTTCCTGAAGCCTGGAAAAGGTGGGACGGACTGTGGGTCATATAGACCACTATCTATGTTAAATGTAGATAACAAAATACTGACTGCACTCCTTGCTAATAGATTACGTAGAGCGATCCCCCTGTTGATTCACCAGGACCAAACTGGCTACATGCCAGGGCGCTCTATCACCGAAAACTTGCGCAGGTTACACCACATAATATACAGCATCGAGCGAGGGCCTCAGAAATATGCTGTGGCGTCAATAGACGCCACCAAGGCCTTCGATTCGGTGAAATGGGAAAGGTTATATGCCACCATGGTTAGGATGGGGATCGGACCCGCCTTCCTTAAGTGGACCCATTTGGTCTACACCAATCCCACTGCCAGAGTGCGCACCAATAAGACATACTCGGAGAAATGGCCCCTCTACAGAGGCACACGGCAGGGTTGCCCACTGTCCCCTAAGCTATATATTATTGCCGCGGAGCCTGTAGCTGCATATCTCCGGCAGGAGTACAGATACGAAGGCATTGAACTTGACGGGGAGACACACCTCGTCTCTATGTACGCAGACGACATGCTGCTGTACCTGCACAACCCGGAGCACCACCTGCCCTACATTTTAGAGACTTTAGATGGTTTCCACAAACACACAGGCATTCAGATCGACAAAGACAAGTCTTGTCTGTATCCCCTTGCTGCATTGTATAGAGAGGAGCACAGATCCCTGCCCCCTCTAGACCTTCAATGGCAGGTGACATCCTTTAGATACTTGGGTGTTACCATACACCGTAACCCTAGCACCAAACACATTCTTAACACGGTTAGGGCTAAAGATGCCCTTGCAAAGTCCATGGATTTTTGGGGTAAGCTCCCACTCTCAGTTGCGGGGCGGGCGGGTCTCCTCAAAATGGTTGCACTCCCCCGTTTACTGCATTGCTTCTCCAACGTCCCCTTCAACATCCCTCGCTCCTTTTTCAGAGACATAAACAAACTCTGTAGGGGATTCCTTTGGCTCATTTTTCAGAGACATAAACAAACTCTGTAGGGGATTCCTTTGGCAGGGAGGTAGGCACAGGGTGGCGCGGGACATTCTCCATAGACCCTATGAGAGGGGGGGGTTGAAGGTCCCTAATTTCAAACTTTACTACTTGGCTAGCCAATTAAGGCATGTGACGCAATGGATGGCAGATGAAACCAGCTCAGACACCCGACTTCTCCAACCAGCTCTGCCTCGACTGTTACTCCGAGACTTACTATGGGTTGACAAGGGGGCTCTGAGACATTACCCATACCTGGTTAGACTTGAATCCCAGCTCTGGAAGCGGGCCTGTAAATCAGTGGGGGCGACAGACCCGTATTCCCAGCAGATCCCCATTGCAGCAGTCATGGCTAAACTCTCATGGGGACACACGGAAACACTCACCCAGTGGGAACCCTATGGGGTGGCAGTATTAGGAGACCTCACTTACGAACAGGAGCTCATGACATTCACTGACCTCAGCGAGTCCACCGGCCTGCCCACAGGCCAGTTTTTGCTCCACATAGCAGTGACACAGGCCATGAAGGACAGATGGCCGGAGGCCACCGACAAAGTCATGGAGAACGATATCATTGAGTCGATGCTGGACACTGCTGAGGGGGGCCACGCAACCTCCAAACTATACAAAGCCCTACTGCAGGGCACGACCAAGAATGAACTTAAATGCAAAGAGAGGTGGGAGAGGGAATTGGGCCTTGAATTTGAGGACAAAGCATGTGAGAGAATAACTCACTACCATAAAAAAAATCTCTAGAAATGCCCGTCTCCAACTCATCCAACTGTACATTACCAACAGGGCCTACCTTACACCTGACGCCATATCGAGGTTCAAAGGAGCCACAACCCAAACATGCCCCAAATGCAATGAGCCGAGGGCGGGAATGACCCACATGTTCTGGGGCTGCCCGCCGACAGTCCAGAGGTTCTGGGCCCAGGTGAAGGTGAGGGTAGCAAACGCGGAGATTGAAGTGGAAATTCACGAACCAGCAGCCTGTATTTTGGGAAGTTACAAGCGAAACAGTAAGAATAAGCACTTCAATAGACTCAAAGACTTGATATACATCACAGCGAGAAGACGCATAGCCATGGGATGGAAAAGCAGCGGAGGCCTTAGCGAGGCCCTTTGGTGGGGTGAACTCAAAAGATGGGTAGCCGCTGAGACCGCGGCCTGGGAGACAGCGATTCAGGTACAGAGGCTGGACTCCAGTGATGAACTACTCCGTTGGGTGGCGTTAACAGTGCCATTGCTCCACCCAGCGGCTCAAGACAGCACCTCGGTCAGTACGGACAGTCCCGGCCCGACACGAGGTCCAGAAGAATAAGGTGGATGTACCTGAGGTCTCGGAAGGAGGGGGGTGGGGCGGGAGAGTCGGGAATGTTATATTATGTTGTTTTTTGGATTATGCATATTGCATTGACTAATCAATGATCCTTTGTTTGTCACTACTTGTTGAAAATCCAATAAAGATATTTAAAAAAAAAAAAAGTCTTGAACTAAAGTGAAGTTTGTGTGGCGGGTGCTAGCTTGCCAGCCAGGAATGGCAGACTCCCTATGAGCTCTGCCTGTCGACTCCCATTAATCCTGAATTCCTATATACCTGTGTTGCCTGAGAGTTACTAAACATGTGCCCGTAGTGTGCCATTGCTTTATGGAGCACATTGGTGGGGGCAAGAGGTACGGCAGAGTGGAGGATTGCTGTGGACTGCCTGTCGGAGCTGAGCGGTGCCAGGACCTGGTGGCTGCGAAGGCTGGCTGTGGCCGAGCTGGTCTGACGAGTACTCTGGCGGCCACGAGGTGAAGGAGGCGGCTGCCTTGGCCTGCTGGGAGGTGTTGGGAGCATCCAGCAGCCCCTGTGGAGGTTGAGGGAGCAAGGAATCCCCCCAACACGACCTGAAGGCGGCCACATCGTGGGCGAGGAGCGGTGGTGGCAGTGGAGTGCCCTCTCTCCCCCGGCGGGCTGGCGGCGGTTGGAAGAAGCACAGTACTGACAACGGCAGGCGGTGGAAGTTGGGAGCCTGCCCCCTGTTGATATCATCTACCCGGCCTCTCTGTGGCCGGGCCCGCTGCGATTGAGCCAAGAGCCTGTGGAGCGTGGTGAGCCAGTAAGGCGGCGGATGGAGGCAGTCTGGAGCCCGTCAGCCAGACTTTGTCCCTGAAGTTGTGCCTCAGCCGCAGATGATCTGGTGTGGGGCCAGACCCCACAGGGTCAGTGAGGAGCAGTGGGCGGAGGCAGTCTGGAGCCTGTTTACTGCCGTCATGAAATAGTCCATTGTCAGAGCCAGAGGAGGCGATAGGGTTCGCAGGTTAGCAAGCAGAAGCAGTCTGGAGCCCACCGTCGGCAGCATTGACTGGATTGCAGCCCGTGGCAGGACGGAGGGACATACCAGCCCATGAGCATTCTGCGCACCAAGCTGTTGCGGGTGGTTGGCACTCATTTAAGACTTCGCCCTCTGTGAGACGAAGAGAGTTCCCCCCATCCAAGACTGTGCTGCAAATGGGCCCGACTGGGGCTGAAGACTGTACGAGGCTTACTGGGTGTCCCTGGCTTGGACTATTCCTCTGGTGGTGCTCTGGGCTGCTTGGAATGGTTTGAGAGGCCAGCCGAGCCTGATAAGGGAGCCGTTGGTATGGTCAGGGCCGTGAAGGGTGCCCCAACGATTCCCTGATCCGGAGAAGTTGGCCAGGAGTGGAGATAGTTGAGGCACCCCTTTCTGTCATCTTGGGGGCTGGGTTGGCAGCAGAAAGTGATCAGAAGTTGGGGTGCTGGCCCCCACGGTGCTTCGGGGGGCTATACTGTGCATTGCGATTATTGATGGGTCCCCAAAGGTTAAAATCTGTTTTTTCTTTGCCCAGTCCCCTGTGGGCACAGCACGACCCTTGATGGGGAAGGGTGACAAACTCCAGAAAAAAAACTATTTTGTAGGAAGCTACTCGACCAGCATGCCCCATGCAATGGCGCAACCTGGGGCTGTGGAGCTGGGGGAGACAGCCAGGGAGGCGGCGGGGTGAGAGCCAGAAGAGGACATTACATCTACTCTTTTGGACCTCAAGGCTGGGGTTGGGGGCTGGATTTCAAGTTAGACATGCTACAACATACATTCGATAAGCATGGGGACCATCTTGATGAGATGGAGCAAAGAGTGTCCGGTGTTGAAGATGGTGCAGTGTCTCTCGTGGCCAGGGTCTCAGCGTTGGAGGGGCAGATTAAGTCAGTCAGTGCTAGAAAATTGTCATGACCCACAGAACGCACCCCTTCTGGACTTCCTGGTCCTTGTCACGGCGGGGCTTGCATTCATTGTTTCTCCCAACATGGCCGTATCACGTGACACGCCTCGCACCAGCCTTCACGGCATCCGTAGTACGTTCCATAAATATGCCACGCCCCCGCGGCCCCGCGCGGCTCAATGCTATTGCGAAGTAGCAACCAGACGTGTGCTCCGTAGCTCCCGGTATTGTTTCCCTTGCTTCTTCCACTCTAAGCCAATTCTAGTCCCTTTCCTTCCTTTCTTGATTCCTGGACTCGTGTGCTAGTTGCGCACCCTGTTATTTCCTGGATTCCTGGACCCCTGCATCCCGGTACTTGAACGCACGCTGGAGTCGGAAGAGACTTGTGCAGCCTTATTCAAGACTCGAGCAGTATGCAAGAAGGCATCGATCAAGGATCGAACTCAGGTGAGAAGGGGGCAACTCCTTGACAGTTTGAGACGCCAACCGACCGTACTCGATATGGACATGGAAGCGGCCGTCCAGGACCTGATGCGTGGCATGCAAGAGCCATCAACCGAGGTGCAGAATCTAAAGGCGGAAAACGCCGCTCTCAAACAACTGGTTCTATCCCGCAATTCTGCCACAAAAGAAAGTGTATTGCTGGGCAGTATAGTGGACAAATATGATGGCTCACCAAAAACCCTTTGAGGTTTCCTGGATTCATGTTTGGTTCACTTTACTTTTAAGCCCTACTAATTTTCAACTCCCAGGGCTAAAGTGGGCTTCATAATTTCCCACCTTTCAGGAAACGCCTTAACCTGGGCCACGCCCCTCGTTAATTCCGGCAACGTTCTTCTAGATGACTATGATGGCTTCATACAAGCCCTTAAAACCATGTTTGACCGTCCAGAACAGGTCTATAGTGCCCAGGAACGCCTGTTAGACTTTCAGCAAGGATCCCAGGATATGCTCACCTATGTTACTCGATTCAAGCAGTTAGTCAAGGAAGCTGATTGGTCCCCGGAGGCGAGTTTTACCCTTTTCAGGAGAGGACTGAATGAGGAGATTAAGGATGAGTTGGCCAGAGTGGCTCGCCCAAACTCATTCCAGGCACTAATGGACCTTGCCATGCAAATAGATTTTCGTATCCAGGAAAGAAAGGCAGAGAAGAAGAAATCCAAAGCTAATCCTCCGAAGCCGTCCTTTGAGAGCACCACCAAGGCAGACACAAACCCAGGCTCAATCTCTGAACCAGAACCCATGCAGATAGGAGCCTTCCGTGGACCTATATCCCCGCAAGAAAGAATGAGAAGGATTCATACGGGGTTGTGCATGTATTTTGCCTGAGACAAACACCTAGTTAGGGAGTGTCCTAGATGGAGCAGAGCTTCGGGAGAGAGATGTTTGCTCCACATCAATTCCATCCTTGAACTCTCCTGGACAAAACAATTTGGTGATACTAGAAGCCGTCCTGTCGCCCTCCATGAATAAGACCAATCCCATTCTGGCCTTGGTGGACTGCGGAGCTATGGGAATTTTCATTGATCAAGACTTGGTTGTAAGTCATCATATTCCGAACGAGACACAAAGCATCATGCAGCCGGTGGAAGCAATCGAAGCAATCGACGGAAGACCCCTCTCTTCAGGACCCATAAGTCTGCAAACAAAAGAGATCCAACTTTCCATAAACCATCACCAAGAGTGGATTACATTCGACATCATTAAGTCAGCCCATTACCCCAAGGTATTGGGTATGCCCTGGTTACAGAAGCACAATCCGTATATCAATTGGACAGCAGGATCACTATTCCTAGGCTCAGAGTTTTGTATGTCCCACTGTCTAATCCTGGATCCCTCCTCGACACCCCTTAAAGAACCACCAAGAGACCTAAAAACACCACTCCTGGTTTCTAATATCATACAAGTCCCAGAGGCCTATCAGGGATATGCTGATGTATTTTCAACTGCCATAGTCCAGGCCTTACCCCCTCACAGACCTGAAGACTGTGCCATAGATACAGATCCCTCAGCAGTGATTCCTTTTGGCAGAATGTACATTCTTTCCGAACCTGAGAAAAAGGCCCTCAGAGAATACCTGGATACCAACCTTGAAAACGGCACCATAAGACCCTCAAAATCTCCAGCGGGTGCTTTATTGTTCTTTGTTCCCAAGAAGGACACCAAGGAACTCAGACCTTGCCTCGACTATCGTGGCTTAAATCAATGCACCCTCAAAGATCGGTACCCACTACCCCTGATCTCGGATATCCTGGAAGCTGTGAGAGGCGCCGTAGTATTCACGAAGTTGGATCTCCGGGGTGCCTATCATTTGATCCGTGTCCCGGAAGGAGACGAATGGAAAACAGTCTTTAGAACACTATAAATATCTAGTCATGCCCTTTGGACTAGCTAATGCCCCCGTGGCTTTTCAACATTTTATGGACAGGGTGTTTTCTGACATGTTATTCCTTTTTGTCATTGTCTATCTGGATGACATATTGATCTTTTCCAAGGATCCTCTAAAGCATGAAGAGCATGTAAAGGCAGTACTGCAACAACTCCGTGAACACAAACTTTTAGCCAAACCCGAAAAATGCTTGTTTCACGTTACTTCTGTTCACTACCTGGGATTCATCCTTAGCCCAGAAGGAATTGGTATGGACCCTTCAAAGGTAAAGGCCATACTGGCATGGCCTGCTCCCACCTCCATGAAACAAGTTCAATCCTTCATGGGGTTTGCCAACATCTACCGGAAGTTAATTTCTACCTTTTCCGAGATTGTCCAGCCGATTGTTGCTCTCTTGAAGAAAGACACTCCCTTTATCTGGTCTACACCGCAAGACAAAGCATTCCAACGATTGAAGACAGAGTTCACACAAGCCCCCATCCTGGCCCAACCAGACATAAATCGCCCATTCCTGGTGGAAACGGATGCCTCTAACTACGACATAGGAGCGGTCTTGAAACAGGAACTTGAGGATAAACTGGAACACCCCATTGCTTACCTCTCACGAACCCTGACTCCCAGTGAGACACACTATTCCGTCCTGGAAAAGGAACTGTTAGCCATCCGCCAGGCCTTCACTGAATGGCGACATCTACTTCTGGGTGCTAGATATCCAGTTCAGGTCCGCACGGACCATCAGAATCTTCAAATTCTACAATCATTGGAGTGCAGGAACAGTCGTCGGGCGCGTTGGGCCTACTTCTTTGCCCAATACCAATTCCAAATCACTCATGTTCCCGGATCACAAAACATGATTGCTGACGCCTTATCTCGACATCCTGACTATGTAACTACTGAAGACAAGGCCTATCCTAAGATGTTTTCCCACACGATCTTTGTAGCTCAAGCAGTCAACCTCCTGGAAGAAATTCAAGTACAAGCCCAATCCTCTGACCTCTGGAAGGATATTTCAAGGAAGAATCCATGGAACCTAAGACTTAATGAAGGATACTTATTCAAGGACAATGCACTGGTCATTCCTACACAGAAATTACAACAAAGAATTATTTTTTTTTTTGTATTTGTTTATTACATTTAGTTAAATATACAACCAGCAGGGCCTTGAACTGGCCGCATACAACACCTTTAGAACCCCCCCCACCTCCCCGTACCTCCCTCCCACCCTCCCAACTTTCAAGACAATTTCAGACTGCACCGCAAGGTCCTTTTCTGTTTTATTCCACAGTGATCGTTCTTTCACTCGAGGAGTCCACCATCTTGGGGCTGAATAGCGACACCGTGAGTTCCACCCATTGGAGTAGGTCGTCAGAGGTGTCCAGTCTTTGCTGGCTTCCGGCGTTCTCCCAGGCCCCTGTTTCGGCTTGTCCATCTCCGGAGGTCTTCCCACCATGTTACTAAGCACGGGGCCTGGGGGCGTTTCCAACACATAGCGATGCATCGTTTTGCAAGTATGTACATTAGGTCTTTCAGCTTATTCAGTGGCTTATTCTTCCGGTTCCTGGGGTATCTTCCCAGAATGCATGCTGTGGGCGTATGCACCTCCAGGGTGACGTCAGCCTCAGCCACTTTAGTTTTGATTAGTGCCCAAAAGGTTTGTATTGCGGGGCACCCCCAGAACATGTGGGTCATATCCGCGTGGGGTTTGTTACACTTGGGGCATCCCCTGCGGTTGGCTCCATTGAATCTGGAAAAGATTGCCGGGGTGAGGTATGCTCTGTTCGTTATGTAGAACTATATAAGCTGAAATCTGGCGTTTCTAGATACCTTTTTGTGGTATCTTGTGATGGTTTCCCACTCAGCGTCTTCAAATTGCTGTCCAAGTTCCATTTCCTACTTTGCCTTGCACTTGAGGCTGTGCTGGGTAGTACTGTCTAGCAATGTTTTGTAAACCCTGGAGGTCTCGTGGCCCCCTTCCGCTGCCGCCAGCAGGCTCTCGATCCTTTCATGTCCGGTGTCCAAGTTTTCTACAGATGGCCAGCGGGCAGCAACCCTCTTCACTACAGCGTTGTGCAGAAGGAATTGACCCGTGTGTATTCCCGAGATTTCCTGCAGTTCAGCAAAGGTCAGGATGCCTTGGTCATCCACTAGGTCCCCAAGGGTGGCAACGCCACACAGCTCCCAAGTGTCTCTTATTATTTTCCGACTCCCCGGTCTGTTTACCATGATTGCGGCTATCGGGATCTGTGGGGAGTAGGGGTCCTTGAGGCTCATGGCTTTGCTGGCTCTTTTCCAAATCTGAGTTCCAAGTTGGACTAAGTATGGGTATTGGTGTTTTTGGCATGGCTCGACCCACAGCAGGTCTCTCAGTAGCGATTGGGCAATACTTGACTGCAGCAGGCAGGTGTCTGTAGAAGCGCCGTCTGCCATACACTGGATCACGTGTTTTAGCTGTCCGGCCAAATAGTAAAGTTCAAAGTTGGGGACCCTCAGTCTGCCCTTATCATAGGGTCTTTGCATCGTGTCCAGGGCCACTCTGTGCCTTCCTTCTTTACACAGGAATTTTCTGCAGAGCTTATGCCGGTCGTTAAAGAATTGATGTGGAATGTTGTATGGCACATTGGTAAAATTGTAAAGCAGCCTGGGTAATGCTACCATCTTGAGCAGCCCCACCCTGCCAGCCACCGAAAGCGGCAGCCTGCCGCCAAAAGTTCATTGATTTCACTAGGCCTTCCTTTGCCCTGACTGTGTTAAGGATGTGCTCTGTCTTAGGGTCTCTGTGGATCATGATGCCCAAGTATTTAAAGGAGGTGGGTTCCCATTTCATTCTAGTGTGGGGAGCTCGTTGGCTTCAAGCCCGCTCAAGGTCGCCAGGGGGAACAAGCAGGATTTGCTATGGTTGATGTGGATGCCAGTGACTCTGTGAAACCCCTCCAAGGTCTCTAGAATGTAGGGCAGTGTGTGTTCGGGGTTCTTCAGATAGAGGAGCATATCATCTGCGTACATAGAGAGCAAATGGGATACACCGTCTATCTCGATGCCTACGTCTCCATATTCATGTCTGAGGTATGCTGCAACGGGTTCGATGGCGAGAATGTATAGCATGGGGGACAGGGGGCAACCTTGTCTAGTACCTCGGGATAACCTCCATTTGTCCGAATAAATTTTGTTGGTACGCACTCTGGCCTCTGGGTTGGTGTAAATGAGTGTAACCCGTTTAATAAAGCTAGGCCCTATCCCCATTTTGGACAAGGTAGCTAGAAGCCACCTCCAGCGAACCGAGTCAAACGCTTTGGAGGCGTCCAGAGACCGCAACTGCGCATTGCTCTTGTCTACCCTCGGTACTGTAAATGACATGGTGTAGTTTGCGCAAGTTTTCCGTGATGGTTCTGCCCGGCACGTATCCTGTCTGATCTTGGTGGATTAGGATCGTGATGGCTCTGCGCAACCTCATGGCCAGTATTGCCGTCAGAATCTTGCTGTCCACATTTAATAGGGACAAGGGCCTGTATGACCCACAGTCTGTGGCATCCCTGTTGGGCTTCAGCAGCGGGATGATGGTTGCTTCTCTCATGGTGTCCGGGAGGTGGCCTAATTCATACGCCTCATTGAACACCTGGGACAATAACGGGGCCAGTGTATTTTCTTAGGTTTTATAGAACTCTCCTGGGAGTCCGTCTGGTCCCGGTGCTTTCCCGGATGTCTAGACCTACTGCGTCCCGGATTTGGCAGATGGGTTGTCTACGGCTTCTCGTTTATATAGCCACGCCAGCAACTTCCCAGGTTTGTCACTTAGGGCATGGCTTCTTTCAATGTGTTTGGCATAACTGAGCCTCCCGAGCGCCTCCCAGTGCTGCAGGCAGGCCTGCTTTAGTTCGACTGTTCTGCGTATTTGGGCAGGGTCCGATGAGGCTGCAGCCTCTAAGTGTTGTAGCTTGTCTTCCGCAAGCGTCAGCTGGGAAGTGATGGATTTTTGGGCGCCCCCTACGGCGGCTATCATGTCCCCCCTAATCACTATTTTGTATGCCTCCCAGGCAGTGCTGATATGCTGGACACTGTCGATATTTATTTGCCAGTAGGCGGATGTGCATTGCCCTATTTGTTCACAGAATGCCTTGTCTAGTAACGCTTCGCTCCGGAGCCTCCATGTGGGTATAGGGGGTCTGGGTGCAGTTAGGGACCATGTGGTCATCAGAGGGGAGTGGTCCGACAGCACTCTAGCCAGGTATTGAGTGTCTTTGAACGCGTCTAAGTGTTCATCGCTAACCAGTATGCTATCTATTCTAGTGTGTACTGCATGCGGTGGTGAATAGAAGGAGTAGACTCTGCCTTCAGGGTGCTGTGCTCTCCAGAGGTCGCATAGGGCATATTGTTGTGTAAGGGCCTTTAATATTTTTGCAGGCGGGGAGGGCTGAGAATGTTTACTGTCTGATCTATCCATGCATGGATCTAGAGTGCAATTGTGATCTCCTCCCCATATGACCGTGCCATTTCGGCTTGGGCTCAGTCGGGTATACAATGATCTAAAGAAGACCGTGGCGTCGTGGTTGGGGGCATAAGTGTTGACCAAGCATAGTTCTTTACCCTCTATGGTGCATCGTATCTGGACCATTCTACCTTCGTCATCGATGTTAGTGTGTGTCACATTAATGGGAATGTTAGGGGCTATCCATATTAGGCCCCCCCTGGCATAGCTAGAGTATGTGGTGCCTATTAGGGTCCCTCTCCACACCCCGGCCATCGCTGCTAATTTCCGTGCGTTCAGGTGGGTCTCTTGTAATAAGGCAATGCCTATCTTGTGGCGTTTAAGCAAGGTATAGACTCTGTGCTGCTTAATATAACTGTTCAACCCTCTAACAATCCATGTCATTACTCTAATCGCATTAGCCATGAATATGATGTGGGTGAAAGTACCTGGGTGGGCTGCCCAGCGGCGCCCGGGTCCTGGTCCGGTGGCCTGTCATGTGGCGAGTGAATCTGGTCAGTTCCGTTGACATCTTTGCATATTTTAGTGGTTTGCGGCGTATTCGTTGGTCTTGATCTTCTTTGTCCCCATAAACATGAACCGTTAACTGAACTTGTAACATAACTCGTCTAGCGGGGTATCCCCCGTTCTGACATTCCCGTTTCTGCCCCATGGACCTAAGTCCCTTGGTGCCCTAAGGGCGGGTAATTACCCAAAAAAATAAGATAGTTCTAGGGCGGGTGTAGCTTCACCTCCTGATGTAACAAATGCAAAGTATTTCCGTGGTCGGTGTGGCTCCGGTTGCATCTAGGTTGCCGCTCATTATCTAGTAGTTCTGAGTATGTGGTAAATGCTGCCTGGGGATGGTGTAAGCGATCTCCTATGAATCGGGCGGTTTAGGCTTGCGCTGTTTCGGTTCCCAATCAGGGATCTGTGCTCTGTCCATCCATTCGGTCACTTCAGCGGGAGTATCGAATAAATGGGCTTTGTTGTTGTGAAGGACCTTTAATCTGGCCGGATATAGGAGCATGTATCGCAATCCTGCATTTTTTAGTCTGGCTTTGGTTTGGTTGAACATAGCCCTGCTTCTTTGGACCTGTAGGGTGTAGTCGGGGTAAATGGTGACCTTAGCGGAGTCTCTCTGTATGGAACCGCCCAGCCTAGAGAAGGTCAGGATTGCTTCTCTGTCTTTGTAATTCAATACTTTGGCTATTATGGGCCTGGGCGGATTTCCGGGGGACGGCCGTCTAGCTAGGGATCGGTGGGCTCTCTCAATAGTAAAGCCTTGAGACAGCTTCCCCGCGCCATTCTCGTGTATAAGTAGGTTTTTGACGTAGTTCGTGGGGTCATTGCCTTCGATTCCCTCGGGTAGGCCGATGATTCTGATGTTACTCCTGCGGGCCCTTCCCTCGGCCTCCTCGGCTCTATCTTCAAGGTTCTTTACCTTCTGTACAAGGACGTCCACTTCCTTTGAGAGCTTCGCTTTGGACTCAGAGTGTTCCTTTATTTGGGTTTCTAGGGTGTCTGTTCTATTGGCAATGGAGCGCACATCTTGCCGTAGCAGATTCAAGTCTATGGCCACAGCGTCTTATCTTATTTTCCATGCTTTTCTGGAGTGTCATGAATTCGCTGGTTCGGGTGCTTCTGCATTTGGTGCCTCATTGCTGGCGTGGGTGGCGTCTGGGCCGGGTGCCCCAGAGGCGGCAAAGGTTTCCATAGTGGTCTGTCTATGTTTGCCTCTGGCTTAAGTGGTGAGGCGGCCTGCCGAGTACTCTGCGGGCCCTGGGTGGTGGTCGGAGTGATCTGCCTCGTGGGAGCGCAGTGCTGCGTTATATGGCCGAGTGCGTTGCCCACTATCCTTAAGGGCTGCTGCAGGCGGGTTGGGGTGATCCGAGGTAAAGTTCGGGCGTGAGGGCGCTTTTGGCGCGGAGGACCTGCGGGGCCGCCCACTGCAGGCTTGTTTAAGGAGACGCTCAGAGGTTAAGGCCGCTTGGGTATCAAGTCCGGGGGAAACGGCCCACTGATGCCGAGTTCGGCTTGGCTGGTGTCTTGTCTAGGTTATGGTTTGTCGTAGTGTCTTGTCACTCCGCTGCAGCCAGGGCGCAGACCGGGGCAGCCGCCAGGGAGTGCCCGAGGTTAGGCACCCCGGGGGTTCGCGTTTGTTTCCCAACGTGGCGGCCTCCGCGTTTGCCCGGCCCCGTTCAGCTGGCCGCCCCGCCCAGGCCGCCGGGGGTGCCCTCACCCTGTGTTGGCCACTGGTTGCGCTGGGGCCTACCACGCTGACCCCTATTGGTGTCTCACGAAAGTGTGCCGCTCCGCCTCCTGGTGCCAGGCCCTACGGGTCCAGGGGCCATGAGGGGCAGGGCTCTCAGTTTTGGAAGCTGGGGGAATAGAGACCTCCGCTCCCCCCCTCCGACACCTTACCGCCCTTCTTCAGTCGTTCCACTGCCTCCTCCTGCTCTCGATCAGGGTCCTCGTTGTGGAGCTGCCGCGCTCAGCGGGGGACGCCACCGGGTTATCCTGTGGCGGGGCGTCACGGCCAGCGCTAGCGGCGCCTCCCGCCTCCAGGCCTTGCGGTCGCTCCGAGAAGCCTCCTGGAGCCCCGTCCCTGGGTGCTGGGCAATCAGGGGAGCGCTGGGCTGGCTCCGCGCTCCTCCCTCCGTTCTCCGCATCTGCCGCGGCAACACCTCTGCTGACCGGGAACACCCGGGCACCGGCCTCCGCCTCAGTACGCCAGTGCCGATCGCTCGACACCCGCTCCCCGCAACAGAGGCTGGGCGCCCCGGGTCTGGTGGCGTCTCAATTCAGGCCGCTGGTATCCACAGAGCAGCGGATGTCTATGCGGCCGCCATTTTCCGGCCGCGGCGTCTCTCTCCTCTCATGCGTCGCAGTGTCGAAATCAGGGAACGGAGCCGCCCCAAGCCGCGGCTGCAAGTTCCCCAGGCATTCACAGTCCGATGAGTCTATTTTCAAGCGTTATTGTGATCTTTATCTATAGTTGGCGGCGGATCATTGAACGTATTGTACGGAGCTCATCCAACGTACGGCTTCCTCACATGGCGGTTGGCCACGCCCCCCCAGAAATTACAACAAAGAATGATAAACCTCTTTCATGATACCCTTCACTCCGGACATCGTGGCATAACCAACACCCTCCGTCTCATACAAAGACAGTTTTGGTGGCCTGGAATGAAGACCGAAGTACAGCAGTACATCAAAGCGTGTGCTGTCTGCAGTCAAAACAAACATGATAACAAGAGACCAGCGGGTCTTCTAATGCAACCATCGCTGCCAACAAGGCCATGGGAATTCATTGCTACAGACTTCATTGTGGAATTACCACCTTCCCGAGGGTACACGACCATCATGGTTACCATAGATTTGTTCACTCATATGGCTCATTTTACACCCCTGTGTAAGTTACCATCCTCGTCCGAACTTGCTGGAATCTTCCTGGAACACATATTTCGTTTACATGGACTCCCTTCCAAAATCATATCTGATCGAGGACCTCAGTACGTCTCTCAATTCTGGAAACATCTCTGTCGCATTCTGGGAATCCAACGCGCCCTCTCATCTGGTTATCATCCCCAGACCAACGGGGCCACAGAACGTGCTAATCAGACCCTAGAACAGTATCTTCGATGTTTCGCCACCAAGGTTCAGGATGACTGGTCGCTCCTGATACCCATGGCTGAATTTGCCTACAACAATTCTGACCATTCAGCAATTAAGACCAGCCCCTTTTATTGTAGCCAAGGTTTCCATCCATCAGTTCTACCCTCTGTTCTCCCTCATCCTACACCAGTACCTACTGTCGACTCCTGGATTGAAACCCTCATCAACGTACACCAAGAGGCCAAAGAAAATTTAGAGAAGGCCAGAACACAGACTAAGAGGTATGCGGATTTTAAAAGGAGACCAGGTCCTTCTTATGCAATCAGGGATCAAGTCTGGTTGTCCTCGAAATTACTACCCCGGCGTCTACGGCCAAACAAGTTGGCCCCTCGGTACTATGGTCCATTTCCCATCAAGGAAATTATCAACCCAGTTTCATACCGGATTAGTCTACCAGACTCTTGGAAGAAAATTCACCCAGTATTCCACACATCCTTATTAAAACCCTACCACCAATCCTCCCCGAAATCCCACCGACCTCCTCCTCTACTGGTCGACAACCAATTGGAATATGAAGTATCTCGAATATGTGACTCCAGGTATAAACGGGGTCAGCTTCAATACCTGGTTGAATGGAAAGGATATCCTCCTAGTGAAAGAACCTGGGAACCACTTTCTAATCTCAAGACCCCTCGACTACTCAGAAGATTTCACCTTATACACCCGGTCAAACCTGGTGGAACAGGTTTTCGGAGGAGGCATGCTGTCATGACCTACAGCACGCGCCCCTTCTGGACTTCCTGGTCCTTGTCACGGCGGGGCTTGCATTCATTGTTTCAACCAACATGGCCGTATCACGTGACACGCCTCGCACCAGCTTTCACGGCGGACGTAGTACGTTCCATAAATATGCCACGCCACCGAGGTCCCGCGCATCTCAATGCTATTGCGAAGTAGCGACCAGACGTGTGCTCCGTAGCTCCCGGTATTGTTTCCCTTGCTTCTTCCACTCTAACCCAATTCTAGTCCCTTTCCTTCCTTTCTTGATTCCTGGACTCGTGTGCTAGTTGCGCACCCTATTATTTCCTGGATTCCTGGACCCCTGCACCCCGGTACTTGAACGCACGCTGGAGTCGGAAGAGACTCGTGCTGCCTTATTCAAGACTCGAGCAGTACGCAAGAAGGCATCGATCAAGATATCCAGCAAGGATCGAACTCAGGTGAAAAAGGCGGAACTCCTTGACAAAAATTTGGATTTGAAAGGGTGGGCCTGCCGTAACAACATCCGATTGGTCGTGATCCGAGAGCACCAGGGGCAGGCCAAGATTGAGCAGTTAATTGCATCCCTGTGCAAAGCAGTCTTTAGCGATGCAGAACTCTCTTTGTGGTTTGTGGTCAAGAGGGCATACCGTATACTGGCCCAGGAGACCATCCGCAACCCATTATTGCCTGTCTGCCAAGTTATCGAGACCGGGACACCATCCTGCGACTGGCGAGGCAAAAAGGAGATCTACAATTCTATGGGGACAAGTTCCATGTGTTCCCTGGCTTCTTGTCGGCGGTACAGGCGTCCAAGAGATCCTTTGTGGGGGTGAAGCGCTAACTCTGTGACAATCATATTCAGTATTCCATGCTATTCCTGGCAAAGCTGAGCATCCAAAATGAAGGCAAGATGCAATTCTTCCTGTCCCTGGAGTCCGCCAGCTCCTTTCTCGACAGCATTGACAGGTTACATAGGCCGAACCATCAGCGACCCCGGAATGGTGCCAGAAACCATGGAAGGGAGGGCCAGGAGGGCCTGTGAGATGGATGTCCTGGTTTAGCCTGGGCTCAGTCTGAAGAACTGACCTGAGTCTTTGATGAAGCATACACACAGTGATCCCTTAGTGTGGACAGCCGGGAGTCCCCATGTAGGAGGCTGATGGATCCATTGGAGCGGAGCTGACTCTCTGCCTTGGTTGAGATTGGGGCGGATGGATTTGGACAGGATTCTTTGGGTGAGTTGGGGGTTGGTGAGGGGTATCAGGGGATTGGTGTGGGGGTAGTGGAGAGGGGGGTCTTGTATTGTACATCTGTTTGGAGTCCGGGTCCTACAAGATGGCCTGCTGTCTACAAAAGGAAGTATGGGCAAGGTCTAGTTGGGCGGGGATGCATGGCCCATGGTTCGTTTTGGTTTGCCGGGATGCCCCGTACGGTAGCTACTTGGAACATCAGGGGAGGGAATCAGCCATCTAATGTTAGAAGGGTGGTGCAGTATCTTCACCGGGCACAGGGTGGAGGTTGCCTTGGTTCAGGAGACTCATCTCACCCCTGCCTCGGAATCCCATTGGGAGTCTCAGTGGGGTTGTCATCAGTACGCCTTGTCCTTGGAGGGGGTGGCAGTGGCTCTCGTTTGTTCATATGGCTCAAATGTGGAAAGTGCTGACTCCTTCAACTGGGTGATATTCCAGGTAGCTGGATGACGGAGTGAGACGATAATATGGATTGGGGACCTCAATCTGATAGTGGACCCCTTGCTGGATAGGTCCAGGATTGGTTGGGGCGCTCCCTCCAGGGTGAGTCAGCAGGTACGTGAGATCTGTGCGACGTACAACTTTGTTGATGCGTGGAGGAGACAGCACCGGGATGAGCACGGTTACACCTTCCACTCATGGGTTCACAGGTCCAATTCCAAACTGGACTATCTACTGGTGTCCCGTGACAGGGAGGTGGACTTTGGCGATTGTTGGATCCTTCCCCGGACCCTGTCCGACCATTCACCGGTCCTTCTGGAGTGTGTACTCTGTGGGGGAGGTGAGGGGGCCTAATCCTGGTGCTGTAAACCAGCTGCGTTGCAGTAAATAGTATTCTCAATGTTCTCCCAAGAAGTGCGTGATGAAATTGGGGCATTTTTTGTGCACAATGAAGGCTCAGCCTCCTCTTCGGGAGTGCTGTGGTAGAGCTTCAAGTGTTTATAAGGGGGATTTGTATGGCCAAGGAAAACTGGATCCTCTGGCAGATCAGGAAAAAACTGGAGGCTACTGAGACGTGGTTGAAGCAAGCACACCCAACGGTGTTGGCTTAGTTGCGGCGGGAGCTGGACGTGTTCCGGGAGGGGGCAGACTGGGGGATAATGTTTTTGAATTGCGCCATGTGTTCCGCCATTGTGGAGAAGGTCAGAAGCCTGGAGCCCTGTTGGCCTGGCTGTTGATGGCCGATAGGCGACCCCCACAGGTAGATTTCATTATGGAACCCCATGGAGCTTCACTGTGCGCAGAGGAGGATATTGCAGCAGAATTATGTGCCTTCTACCAGCACCTCTATGGATCCAGGTGCTCCTAATGCATGGAGGATCTCCAGCACTACCTGGATGGGGTGGAACTGTATTGGTTGGACCCCCCTCTCCGTGAAGCACTTAATGGTGAGCTATCCCTGGAGGCGATTCTAGCAGTGATTATAGAGCTCCCGGGGTACAAGTCCCCCATCCCTGATGGCCTATCGGGGGAGTTTTATAAGGCGTGCGCCTCCATCGTGGCCCCTGTTTTGCTCCGGGTATACAATGAGTCCCTGATAACGGGGATGCTCCCCCCTCCCTGCGGGAGGCTAATATTATTGTGTTAGTCAAAAAGGGAACGCCGGTCGATGAGTGTGCATCCTATTGGACAATGTATTAATTAATGTTGGCAATAAGATTTTTGCCAAGGTATTGGCCAACCGACTACTTCCCCTGATGCCGGACCTTGTGCTGGCGGAACACAACATACAGTTTGTCATCTCTTCAGGGGTCTGGCGGCACTGGAACCAAAGGCACAGGTGACTGCAATTTCTTGGGATGCCGAAAAGGCATTAGACTCTGTCGATTGGCCCTTCTTGTTTGTGGTTTTACAGAAGCTTGGACTCGGGCCGGATATATCTCTCTGGTCTCCCTTCTTTAAGCCAATCCATCTGCGAGAATACTGGTGGGGTCGCAGCATTCCGATAGGTTTAATATGGGGCGGCGGATGAGGCAGGGCTGCCCACAGTCCCCGCTCCTCTTTGCCCTGGCGATGGAACCGCTAGCTGGCATTCTGCAGGAGCATCACATGCAGAGCGGCTTGCAACTGGGGCTGCATACATTGATAACCCTCTATACACAAATGATGTGGCCATATTACTGAGCGAGCCGAAACCCAATCTCAGCCCGGTGATACGGAATGTGATTAGATTTGGGGAATTTCCCAGCTGGAGAATTCATCACAGCAAATTAGTGATCTTTACTCACACGGACGAGTGTGGGTCACTCCAGGATAGGGTGGCGAGGTGGTGGTTGCTCCTCCTTACTTTGATATTTGATCGGGCACATGTCGATAATAAAATTGATTATTCTTCCAAGCTCCTTTACCTGTTTCTTAATATCCCACTGCTCCTCCCGATGGAATTTTTTTGGAGGTTGCAGTGACTTGTGCTGGATCTCCTCTGGGCGGGGAAGCCGGCGAGGGTGGCGTACTCTGCATTGAAAAAGCCTTATGGTCGGGGGGCCTGGCTTTAACGGATCTGGAGCGCTATTACTGGGTGGCGCAGGCTCACTATTTGGCACACTGGTATGCTACTAACTTCATTTGGCTGCATGTGCAGGTGAAGTGGGCGCTGGCGGCCCCCAGTTTGCTGCATGCAGTGATCCTTAGGCCTTCAAGGGTAGCACTGGGTTCCCTGAATATTGTAAAGGTCACCTATGAGATTCGGAGGAGGGTTGAATGTAGAATGGGAGAAACTGAGTGTCCTCACCTTTTTTTTTTTTGTAAAAGGTGAATTCCTCTTATTACATCAGACAAAATATAGGGGGGGCGGTGTACCCCATTAGACATCTTCATGTATTTCCAGGTGTGGAATGTCATGAAAGCAGAGTTTCCATCGTTTCCCCAACGGCCCCCCACCTGGGCATTACTACACAGGCTGATTCAGTCGCAGGGGAAGGGCTGCCTGGTCTCGCGGCTTTATAGTGGACTCATGGCGGAACTCCCATGGGAAGGGGACACGCCGAAGCGGCGGTGGGAGCGGACCCTCGGTAGGTCCATCGCAGATGAGAACTGGTGGTATGTGTTGCGCCACACCCAAAAAATATTCCTGAACTCCAGGTTCAAGCTGATCCATTTCAATTTTGTACACCAAGTCTATCACACCCCGGTTCATATCCATAGGTACTTTCCGACCACCCCGGTCAGATTTGCTCGATGTGGGGCTGATCAGGCCGGGTTTTTGCACTTGGCCTGGGAGTGTGTGGGGGTGTCTTGGTTTTGAGAAGACACCATTGCCAGGGTTTCCACGATTATTGGGGAACAGATGGAGCCTGTTCCCTTGGTTGCGCTTCTGGGATGTACTAGGTCCCTGTCTCAAAGGGTTAGATGCCTGGCAGGGCTGCTCCTGGTGGTGGCTTGTAGGAGGGTGATGATGTCATGGGGAAGAGGGCACCCGCCTGGTGTGCAAATGTGGCTGCAGGATGTAGCATACTCCCATGATGTGGTGACAGCATTCATTCAGCCTCTACCACTGCATGCCCGCCCGCCGGCTGTGTGGGCTCTGTATGTTAGATACCTGCTTACTGCATGTGAATAAGTATTTGTATAACAATCTAATATAATTAGATAATTAAAATACGTATGTCCAAAGTCCTGAGTACCTTGAACATGTCACAGCAGGAGCTGATTGTCTCTACAGGGAAAGCCAAAACTAGGTTTTATAGGAATGCATGGGCCCGCAACGCGGATTTAATCGCAGGCTACACATCTTTTGGCACATATGCTAAGTTTAGACATGCTCTTGCCCCACGCCTCCCCTATATCCTGTGTTTTCCGGACAAGAACGCCAGAAGGACATACATGAGATTCCGGTTGGATCTTATCCATACGGGATCCCGTATTAAGAACTGGTCAGGGGTTAAAGGGATGGGATGTTGGGACCATTGCAGGTTTTGTTCCAACAGTGAGGAGTCCGAAACTCTTGAACATTTGTTCATGTATTGTGTTCATTTTGAGCAACAAAGGCTCCTCTGCTTAGGCTCCTTTTTGGTGACCAAGTCTCAGTTTGAGCGTAACATGATTTGGCTGTGTTGTATGTGGGGCCAGTCCACCCCAATAATGTTGGCAACAGTAAGACTTGTAAACATGATTGAGGACGATCTCTCAATCTTAAATGATATCCTATATGCTGCAAAAGGTCCCATATGTGAAGTAGGTGTTTATTAACAACTGTAACTGCCTTTTTTGTGGTTCGCACCAGGTTGAATGTAATTATGTATGAAGTTGAAGTAATCTCGGTTTAACATGGTTAAGCCTTGGTGGGGTCCCCAATGTATCGAGTGTTTTGATTCGTTTATGGAACATACGGATGTGAGACCTCCACTGATGAACCCGGTGAAGTGGTGTTGGGATTTGAAATGATATTGGAATTGTAATGAAATTGAACCTGCAACTTTGCTTGAATTTTGTTTTAAATTGTATATCGAGGAATTGTGTGGTGAATTGTTGAAGATTGTAATGTAATGCTTGATTAAGGTATCTTGCGTTCTTTTAATTTGTAATGAATGTATATATTTGTATTCTGTTTTATATTTTATGTAGATATCACATGTATTATTTTAATATTGGTTTGGTATGTTTAGAAATGTTATTTCATAAAATCTTTTGTAAAGGTGTAAATTCATTTTTACTACTAAATACAAAATAATAAAAACAAAATAAAAAAAATAACAATCTAATCAGAACACTTGCAATGTACATTATTATGACTCGCTGGACTAAACTAAGGGTGGGCCACTGTGGAACGGGACTCCTTGTTTTTGTTGATGTTGGTCTATGTGTTGACAAAATGCAAAAATAAAGAGTAACAAAAAAAAGGTGAAGTTTGTGTTTCCTTCACCAGGAGAATGACTCCTTTCTCCAGGCCGCTTCAGTCTTATAGTAGAAGTAACTCCTTCAATATCCCATCACAAGGGGCCAGGGGAATGACTCCCTTTTCCTGGTTATTCTATAAAAGTTCCCCACAGTGGTCTTTAAGCACTCTTGCAGAAAACTCTTATTATTCTCTTTAACTCCTTCCAGGAAGTAGAACCACTCATAGCCCTGTTTGGCATCAATTTAACACTGATGATGGATATCTTTTCCAGGGTTCTCTATATCTTTCTTGTATGTCTCTCTGCTGGTTTCTATATTGTAATGAGGGGATTGTTTCCCAAAGCTCTCAGACTTTCCAATGACATTTGTTGGGCCACAGTGACAAGGGAGACAACTCCTGATGCTCTCTGTTTTAACAGAGGTATTTGGTGAATCACTGTGATGAGGGAGATGGCTCCCATTACACTCTGCTTGGGCAGCAGTATTGGGTGAACCACTGCAACGAGGGAGAGGACTCCCGACACAGTCTGCTTGATCATTGGTATTGGATAAACCACTGTGACAAGGGAAAAGACTTCCAATGCACCCTGCTTGGGCAGTGGTATGGAGCTGGCCACTGCGACAAAGGAGATGACTCACGATGCACTCTGCTTAAGCATTGGTATTGGACTGACCACTGCAATGAGGGAGGTGGCTCCCAATGCTCTCTGCTTGAGAAGTGATATTGGACTGACCACTGCGACAAGGAAAATGGCTCCCGGTGTACTCTGCTTGGGCAGTAGTATTGTCTCAGGATCTATATGTGAATCCTCAGTGACAATGCAGGCCTCCTCCTCCGACTCCTCACCTGGTTCTTCTGTGGATTTGTCTGGTGACTCGTCCTACTTTCTTCTTCGTGGTGCTGTCTTGTTGCCCTTTCTCTGGAAGAGATAAGGGCGAGCTCCCCGGAGGCCACTTTGCCTTAAAAACAATGCGCCAGGCAGTGGGGACTCCGAGGAGCCGATCCCAGCTCAGGGAAAAGCTGTCAGGCAGAAAAAACCTGGTGTTCTTGAGTGGTACAGGTAAGTTCTGGTTGATGGTCCTTGGAATCCATAGAGGCTGGGCACCAAAATGATCCAGAGAAGTCAGGCTGAGGATTTCGCAGGGCAGGCACTTGGGATGTGAGTGAGTCCCAGAACGTACAATGGGGAGAGAGGGACTCCAAATACCAGAATGTACCAAGCAGGAAGCAGAGGCAATGAGAGAGAAGTAGGCAAGGGAAAGGAAATGAGAGCGGTCGGGGACCAGAGATACAGGCACAAGAAGTGAATAGAAGCGGGGCAGCCCGTGCGGAGGCAGATAGTAATGAACGGCGCAGCCAGCAAAGCGGGTGCAGCGAAGTATCGCAGATGGAAGAAAGCAACCTACCGCAGCACGAGGCCACACCGGGAACAGAAGAAAGGGAAAAAGGCATCTCACCTAGCTAAAAAGCAAGGGTTGCAGCGCGCCAATACGATGCACTGAAGCTGGTTAAAGCCTGGTGGCGGCCATGTTGGATAGAGCACTAGACTGTGGAGCACGTTCAGGGAATAACGTGTTGGAACCTCAATGGCATCTCCAGTGACTCCAGATTTTCCACGGCTGCATCATGACATATTGGGCTGACCACTGCGACGAGGGAGATGACTCCTGATGCACTCCGTTTGAGTTGGGCCTCTTCCTGGACCCCACCTGGTCTTCCAATCGTTACTGTTACCTGTAGTATCTTGTGGACATGGCTCCAGTTCTTCAAGGGGTCGTCTCCTCCTGATTCTTGCTTCCTGTGTTGCAGGCTGGTGGTCTCTGTGTCATTTCTGGACCTGCCGGTGCACCTTTCTACAGTCACGCCACAACCAAGTGAGTTGGTTCCCCGCCAGCTCCCAGGATGCTCCTGTTCTTCTTATCCCCCTACTGGAGAGACACACCTTCTTTAGCTACAGCATTCCAAGTTTGAACTTCCTGGGACTTGTTTGCGTACTCCTGGCTTCCGCAGTGAGATCTTCTTAGTCCGCTCTTGCTTTCTACTTTATACTGTTGACTCGGCCCTGGCGTAACGTCAACACCATCTTGGAAAGGCACTCTTCGTGCCTCCAGTGAGCCACCTCGTTAGAGTACTTGGCTGTCTTTGCATATAGTTATTCCATATGCGTCTCATGTTCTTCTTCGTCCCAGTATATTTTACATTTGTCGCAGTCATGGCTTTACAATAACACATGGTTCCACTATCAATGGTAGGAGAAAAGGGTGACCATGAGGGAGGTTTGGGGGGGGTTATGTGACAGGGTTTCAGGTAGGCTTTTCCCCACGTGGATGTCCTTATCAACAGTAGGGGAGTCCCTCCCTATAAGGTCCTCCTGCATATTTCCACTCCTAGGGGGACTATTGCATAGCAGTCTCATCTGTCTAGCCTCATAGGAAAGGGCTTCACTGTGGGGAAAAGTGACAAGAAATGGTGAATCGTCACAGAGCCCTAGCAGATACCAAGATGGTAGAACCCCTCTCACGACCCACCTTCTGGCTGCTCTTCACATGCCTGCTGAATTAACACGGACTCCATTTATCAGCATCTTGGTATGAATGTGGCTTTAATGTTATTGAATCCTAGAAGATCTCCTGGTGTGGGTTGCTGTGTATAAAGGTAATCAGGAAGGAGACACAGACAACTGAATGAAGTTTGAGCTACACACTTTTATTGTAATTAAAATGAGGTTGGAAGAAGACCTAACTGAACCTATGCTAAGGTGGGATTTCCCTACCTAACTGAAAATAATGATAGTCTGTGTCAGGAAGTCCAAAGTAAACGTCTGTCAGTGTCCAAAACCTATTCTTGCCCTCACATCTAAGTGTATACAATGTGTAGGGATATCAGCATCAAATAAGAAGTGTTTAAAATAAAGGTTCAGAGCTTCTTCCAGCTCTTAGGTGGAAAAGGGGTTTTCCCTTCCTCAAGGTTCAAACTGTTCACGTTATCAAAAGAGGGGTTGCCTTCCCCAAGCTTTCAAGTCTTTGAATGTTTAAAAATAACACAATTCCTTGAGATAGTCAATGTTCCAAAAATAACATAATTCCTTGAGATTTTCGGGCTCATTACGAGTCTGGTGGTAACCGTGCCGATACCACCGGTGGGTTGCCACTGGACCAGTAATGATTTACTGGCACCTGACTTGCCGGTAACACCAGGGAATTACAACCCTGGCGGTCCGGAAAGTCAGGCACCAGTAAATTGTAAATCCCCCTATCAGACTCTATGGGAAAGGGGAACATAGAAGCACCGGCACCGTTATAAACGGTGCTGGTGCTTTCGTGACGGCCTGTCTACCGTCACCGCTGTGCCCGGCAAGGTCCAACCTGTTGGCACAGCGGCTCCGGCAGGCAGAGCTGTAATATGCTACTCCGGAAACAACGGTGCCAGTAAGCTTACCGGCACTGTTGTTTCCGGACTGGCATAGTCATAATGAGCCACCTCGTTAGAGTACTTGGCTGTCTTTGCATATAGTTATTCCATATGCTTCTCATGTTCTTCTTCGTCCCAGTATGTTTTACATTTGTCGCAGTCATGGCTTTACAATAACACATGGTTCCACTATCAATGGTAGGAGAAAAGGGTGACCATGAGGCAGGTTTGGGGGGGGGGGTTATGTGACAGGGTTTCAGGTAGGCTTTTCCCCACGTGGATGTCCTTATCAACAGTAGGGGAGTCCCTCCCTATAAGGACCTCCTGCATATTTCCATCCCTAGGGGGACTGTTGCATAGCAGTCTCATCTGTCTAGCCTCATAGGAAAGGGCTTCACTGTGGGGAAAAGTGACAAGAACTGGTGAATCGTCACAGAGCCCTAGCAGATACCAAGATGGTAGAACCCCTCTCACGACCCACCTTCTGGCTGCTCTTCACATGCCTGCTGAATTAACATGGACTCCATTTATCAGCATCTTGGTATGAATGTGGCTTTAATGTTATTGAATCCTAGAAGATCTCCTGGTGTGGGTTGCTGTGTATAAAGGTAATCAGGAAGGAGACACAGACAACTGAATGAAGTTTGAGCGACACACTTTTATTGTAATTAAAATGAGGTTGGAAGAAGACCTAACTGAACCTATTCTAAGGTGGGATTTCCCTACCTAACTGAAAATAATGATAGTCTGTGTCAGGAAGTCCAAAGTAAATGTCTGTCAGTGTCCAAAACCTATTCTTGCCCTCACAGATAAGTGTATACAATGTGTAGGGATATCAGCATCAAATAAGAAGTGTTTAAAATAAAGGTTCAGAGCTTCTTCCAGCTCTTAGGTGGAAAAGGGGTTTTCCCTTCCTCAAGGTTCAAACTGTTCACGTTATCAAAAGAGGGGTTGCCTTCCCCAAGCTTTCAAGTCTTTTAATGTTTAAAAATAACACAATTCCTTGAGATAGTCAATGTTCCAAAAATAACATAATTCCTTGAGATTTTCGGGCTCATTACGAGTCTGGTGGTAACCGTGCTGATACCACCGGTGGGTTGCCACTGGACCAGTAATGATTTACTGGCACCTGACTTGCCGGTAACACCAGGGAATTACAACCCTGGCGGTCCGGAAAGTCAGGCACCAGTAAATTGTAAATCCCCCTATCAGACTCTATGGGAAAGGGGAACATAGAATCACCGGCACCGTTATAAACGGTGCCGGTGCTTCCGTGACGGCCTGTCTACCGTCACCGCTGTGCCCGGCAAGGTCCAACCTGTTGGCACAGCGGCTCCGGCAGGCAGAGCTGTAATATGCTACTCCGGAAACAACGGTGCCAGTAAGTTTACCGGCACTGTTGTTTCCGGACTGGCATAGTCATAATGAGCCACCTCGTTAGAGTACTTGGCTGTCTTTGCATATAGTTATTCCATATGCTTCTCATGTTCTTCTTCGTCCCAGTATGTTTTACATTTGTCGCAGTCATGGCTTTACAATAACACATGGTTCCACTATCAATGGTAGGAGAAAAGGGTGACCATGAGGGAGGTTTGGGGGGGGGGTTATGTGACAGGGTTTCAGGTAGGCTTTTCCCCACGTGGATGTCCTTATCAACAGTAGGGGAGTCCCTCCCTATAAGGACCTCCTGCATATTTCCATCCCTAGGGGGACTGTTGCATAGCAGTCTCATCTGTCTAGCCTCATAGGAAAGGGCTTCACTGTGGGGAAAAGTGACAAGAACTGGTGAATCGTCACAGAGCCCTAGCAGATACCAAGATGGTAGAACCCCTCTCACGACCCACCTTCTGGCTGCTCTTCACATGCCTGCTGAATTAACATGGACTCCATTTATCAGCATCTTGGTATGAATGTGGCTTTAATGTTATTGAATCCTAGAAGATCTCCTGGTGTGGGTTGCTGTGTATAAAGGTAATCAGGAAGGAGACACAGACAACTGAATGAAGTTTGAGCGACACACTTTTATTGTAATTAAAATGAGGTTGGAAGAAGACCTAACTGAACCTATGCTAAGGTGGGATTTCCCTACCTAACTGAAAATAATGATAGTCTGTGTCAGGAAGTCCAAAGTAAATGTCTGTCAGTGTCCAAAACCTATTCTTGCCCTCACAGATAAGTGTATACAATGTGTAGGGATATCAGCATCAAATAAGAAGTGTTTAAAATAAAGGTTCAGAGCTTCTTCCAGCTCTTAGGTGGAAAAGGGGTTTTCCCTTCCTCAAGGTTCAAACTGTTCACGTTATCAAAAGAGGGGTTGCCTTCCCCAAGCTTTCAAGTCTTTTAATGTTTAAAAATAACACAATTCCTTGAGATAGTCAATGTTCCAAAAATAACATAATTCCTTGAGATTTTCGGGCTCATTACGAGTCTGGTGGTAACCGTGCTGATACCACCGGTGGGTTGCCACTGGACCAGTAATGATTTACTGGCACCTGACTTGCCGGTAACACCAGGGAATTACAACCCTGGCGGTCCGGAAAGTCAGGCACCAGTAAATTGTAAATCCCCCTATCAGACTCTATGGGAAAGGGGAACATAGAAGCACCGGCACCGTTATAAACGGTGCCGGTGCTTCCGTGACGGCCTGTCTACCGTCACCGCTGTGCCCGGCAAGGTCCAACCTGTTGGCACAGCGGCTCCGGCAGGCAGAGCTGTAATATGCTACTCCGGAAACAACGGTGCCAGTAAGTTTACCGGCACTGTTGTTTCCGGACTGGCATAGTCATAATGAGCCCCAATGTTCCAATTTAGAAAGTTCATTTCCTCAATTTCAGTTCACACAAGCTCCTTCATTGACTTAATCACAACAGTCATAAAGTGGCTTTTCCTTAGATGGGTGTATTTGGTCTAGGCGTACTTGTCGGATCACACAGTCCACCCATTACAGATTATGCAACCCCCACACCTTGCTTGGCACTGTTTCACTGTTTCATAGGTATTTTGCTACGGTTTCAGCTTCACAGTGAGTCTTGAGTTAATATCCTGTCAAATGCCCATGAAGCTTTATTATCACTGCTTTTATCACCATTCATTTATGCAGTAGCTTTCACTTGCCAAACCAACATAGGCTTCCAGTACACTTTCCTGCTCGGAAACCCAGTTACGGTAATATTTCTTCTGCACTAGGAAACTTATTTTCTGTTTCAGGTTTCTTGATTATAACACCTGCCGCTCTTTTCTCAGGTTTCTCTCGCATACAGGTTTGATTATTATTATTTTTTATCAATCTGTTTATTTTCATAAGGAACAGAACAAACACAAGCAAATGTACGACTTAAGCAAAGTACAGTATGTTCCATTTAGTATTATTAGTATTGACATGGGAGCACCACTAACATAGGATGCTAGCGAAGTACATTGGCCGCAAGAAGGTTCATTGGGGTGGTTCACCCTGTCAAACTCGGCAGCCATCTCCTTCCCACTTCCCCCATAGCTTCACGAATTTCCCTGGACAGCACCTGGCTCTGTAGACTCTCCTTTCAAAGGCCAAACAATATCTACCCATATTCCCAGCAATGCCAACTTCGGCTCCAAAGGGACCTGAGCCCCCATTACAGTCGACAGTTTTTGTGTACATTTCCCCATGAAGACTTTAATCTGGACACATTCCCAAAGTGTGTGTGTAAGGGGGCAGGGAAGCCTACACTGCCGAGTGACACAGACATGCTGAAGCCTGCACTGCTGAATGTGACACGGATCTGCCTCTATTGAACAGATCAGGCGTTGTCTGCAGCGGGAGTCAGGACTTTACGTGCTGGACATTGGGGAAGACGGAAGACATCAGAGCAGTCGGGAACCGGCCCGCTCACAACCGCCTGAACCCTGAGGACCCACTTTTGGCCGCACACGTGGAGTCCGCCATTGCGCCCGAAATGAGGGCTCATGAGGAAGAACAGCTAGCCCTACCTATTCCGCTCCAAGGACACTTGCGGAACAAAACCCACTTGCCCGACCCCATATACTTACTGGGGGCTCCCAGGGTGCACCACTCTCTCGGATGCGGACTGCAGTGCTTCACATCGGGCCGCATAGTGAGTTCTCATGGCAAGCCACGAACTGGGGAAAAGGGGGCGGGGCCTAGGAGGGTTTAAGTAAACGTTCTCAATCTCCTGATTTGGATGGGCTGAGGCCTCGCCAGCCCCTTTGTAAGTCTGACAGGAAAGAAGGACTAAAGAGAGTTTGTTATTCTTCTTGCAGAACAGACATGCTGCGGAGGACGGAACAGCGACTGAGCTACATTGGGCATACAAGGAATGACCCACGGGTCCTCACTGTTCATCCCTATTGCAGATCCAGGCAGCCAACCAGGACGCTTTGAACCAGGTCACAGAGGCTATGGCTGTCACACTCAGCCCCTGTTCTCACCTGTTTGCCCTTGGTCGTCTTCTTCTTTGGAGGTCTTTCAGCGTTCCGGGACATCCGGGATTTATACAGCTAAAGGCGGTGATCTTCCGTATCCAGTGTGGGGACCGTAGGCAGTCTCGGAAGGAGACAGGAGTTCAGGATTCCAGGAAGGTAAGAATCAGGTAGTCTATGTCCATGATGATGTGCGGAAACACGAAGGGAATAGCACAGTTCGCAGAGGACAGTGGCATTGCAGCGAGCTTGGAAGAAACGGGTTGGTTTCCAGGAAGGATGGAATGAGCGGCCTCAGGCGGAGGCAAAGGCCGCACTAGCACTTCAGGAAGGAAGAGGAAGGGAAAGAATATCAGATGGTTGGTTCTCAGAGAAGGAAGGAAACAGCGAGCACACTAGCCGCAAACTCAAAAGGGAGCGTTGAGATGTGCAGCGTCGCGGGGGCGTGCCCGTTTTCTAAGAAGTCAGAGTTCCTGTGTAAACGCTGCACCGCTACGTATCTGAGCCGGCGGCCATGTTGGGAGGATAGCGGCTCCAATGTTGCGGTGTACCATGGACCAGGAAGTCCAAAAGGGGCGTAAACGGCGAATCATGACCGCATGCCCCCTCCTGAACCTTGTCCCACCGGGTTTGCCTGGATGAGTTAGATGGAATCTCCGCACTAAACGAGGGGCATTCATGTGGGAGACAGGTTGCCATATTCGTTTGTTGGGAGGATATCCCTTCCATTCCACTAAGTACTGTAGCCAACCTCTTCTATATCTAAAGTCACAGATCCTGGAAACTTCGAATTCAATCTTGTTGTCGACAATCACAGGGTTAGGGCGATAAACTGATCTGGTGGACTGAACATAGGGTTTGAGCAAAGAAGTATGAAAAATGGGATGAATCTTCTTCCAGGAGTCTGGTAACTGAAGTCGATATGCCACGGGGTTGATAACCTCTTTGATAGAAAAAGGCCCATAGAATTTGGGGGCCAGTTTATTAGGTTGTAGATGTCGAGGCAAGAGTTTGGAAGATAGCCAGATCTTGTCACCAATTCCATACATGGGGCCAGGTCTTTGTTTGGCACCAGCATGTCTTTTGACATCCATCCTAGCCTTTTTTAAATGTTCTTTTACATCCTTATGTATAGTGCCAATCTGTCAATCCAGGAATCAACCAACGGAACTGGGATGGAATGAGGTAGGATTGTTGGCAGGACAGATGGATGGAAACCTTGACTGCAGAAGAGGGGGCTAGTCTTGATGGCAGAGTGTTCAGAATTGTTATAGGCAAATTCGGCAACTGGAATCAAAACCGACCAATCATCCTGGACCTTGGCTGAAAAACACTGCAAATATTGTTCTAGGGTCTGATTCACTCACTCTGTTATTCCATTAGTCTAGGGGTGGTATCCAGAGGACAAGGCACGTTGAATACCTAACATGTGACATAGGTGTTTCCAGAATTGGGAAATGTATTGAGGACCACAGTCTGAAATGATCTTGGAAGGATGACCATGTAGCCTAAAGATGTGATTCAAAAATATCCCTGCCATTTCTTGAGCTGTTGGCAATTTGTACAAGGGGATGAAGTGAGCCATGTGGGTGAATAGATCGATAGTAACCATGATGGTAGTGAACCTCTTTGAAGGGGGCAATTCCACAATGAAGTTGGTAGTGATTACTTCCCAAGGACGTTCTGGCAAGGTAGGTTGATGGAGAAGACCTGCTGGCTTTCTATTATCACACTTATTCTGGCTGCAGATAGGGCAGGCTTTGGACATATGCCCTTACAGTTTGGATCATGTTAGGCCACCAGAACTGTCTCTGAACGAGCCGAAGAGTGGCAGTAACGCCTCGATGCCCGGAATGGAAGGTATCATAACAGAGGTTTATAACCTTGGTTCTCAATTCTTGCGTGGGTACCGCCAGTCTCTTATCTTTGAAGAGGTACCCGTCTTTAGCGACCAAAGTCCATCGGTTTGCCTTGATGTAATCCTTCCAGAGATCAGAAGGTGGTGTTGCCGCACGGATATCTTCCAATAAGGAGTTGGCTTGGGCCACAAAAACCGTGTCGGAAAACATCTTCGGGAAGGCGCGGGCCTCAACCGGCTCGTAATGAGGGCGCCTGGATAGTGCATCGGCGGTTACGTTGTTAGTGCAGGGAACATGGTGTATGCAAAACTGATACTGAGCAAAGAAAAAGGCCCAACAAGCTTGGCTACTGTTCCTGCATTCTAAAGATTGCAGGATCTGCAGGTTTCTGTGATCGGTTCGCACTTGGACGGGAAATTTGGCACCGAGAAGTAAATGGCGCCACTCAGTAAAAGCTTGCCGGATGGCGAGCAATTCCTTCTCCAGGACTGAATAGTGGGTCTCGCTGGGAGTCAGTGTTCGGGACAGGTAAGCGATGGGATGTTCCGTCTTATCCTCAGATTCTTGTTTTAGTACAGCCCCAATTGCATGTTCTGAGGCATCAGTTTCTACCAGGAAGGGTTTATTGATATCCGGTTGTGCCAGGATGGGACCTTGAGTAAATCTTCGTTTTAACTCCTGGAAGGCTGTCTCTTGAGCATCTGACCAAATGAAGAGAATGTCTTTCTTTAATAATGCTACTATCGGGTGCACAATGTCTAAGAAGGTTGGAATGCAGGATTGGATCTGTTTCACTGTTGTAGGGGCTGGCCATGAGAGAATGGAGTCAACCTTGGCGGGATCCATTTCTATTCCCTGGGAACTCAGAAAGAAACCTAAATAATTAACAGTTTGGGCATGGAATATGCATTTTTCTGGTTTGACCAGGAGTTTGTTCTCTCGTAGGCATTGTAAGACTGATGTCACGTGTTCCTGATGTAACTGGGAATCATTGGAATAGATCAGTATGTCATCCAGGTATACTATGACAAAGAGAAAAAGCATATCCGCAAAAAAACCTCTGTCCATGAAACATTGAAAAACCGCAGGGGCGTTGGCAAGACCAAATGGCATTACCAGGTATTCAAAATGCCCAAAGGGCATCCTGAAGGCGGTCTTCGACTCATCGCCTTCCTTTATTCGGATGAGATGGTAGGCGCCCCGTAAATCGAGTTTAGTAAAGATTACAGCACCCCGGACAGCTTCCAGTATGTCGGAAATGAGCGGCAGTGGGTAACAATCTTTAAAGGTACATTGGTTAAGGCCCCGATAGTCCAGGCAGGGTCGAAGTTCCTTGGTGTCCTTCTTGGGCCCGAAGAACAAGGAGGCTCCGGCTGGAGATTTAGAAGGTCGAATAGTTCAGTTGGCGAGATTGGTATCCAAGTATTCCCGTAAGGCCTTTTTCTCAGGTTCAGAAAGGATAAACATTCTTCCAAATGGTATCACTGCAGAATCTTCTGTATCGATTGCACAATCTTCTGGTCGATTAGGTGGTAAGGATTGGACAATGGCTGTTGAAAACACATCTCAGGCCGATTCATGGAATTAATGTGCCCTGAAATTTTCAGCGCAAGCGTGCGAAAGTGTGCGAATGGCAGTGCCAGTGCGAAAATCGCAGCGAAACCCGCGCACAGTGATTCATGGAAGTCCGTGCACGTGTAAATCCCAGGATGTGCCCCATAATTCTGCGTGGCGCATGCTGGCGCACACGTCTCCAAACAGCGTGCGCTACGCGCACAGCAAAACCGCACATAGCGCGGTGCACACAACAAAGGTAGGAGGAACAGAGGGCGTGACACACGGAATGCGGAGCAACGCATGAAAATGTGGGCGTCACGGGGGAAGTGCAGGAGGCAAATGCGCGGAACGCCCACACGCACGTTCAAAACACATATTCATGGATTCGAACGGGGCTAACGCGTGCGCCAAAAAAGACACGCTAATCCGGAAACACGTACGCCAGCAGGAAGCAGGCATACGTGGACCCGCGCAGCATAAAAGTACGCGCAAACAACAAACAAGCTCAGACACCAGGATGAATATACCGTTCCTAGCAGCAGTGGTCGTGGGATACCGCAGGAGGAGGAGGATAGTCAGGCCCAGAATTTTCACACCCAGAACCAGCCTTTTTGGGATGTCTGATGACCAGGTGTATGGGAGGTACAGGTTTCCACCTCACATACTACTCGACCTGGTGAGTGAGTGGGAGGATGACCTCACATCACCCACCCTGTGCTCCCAAGCACTCAGCCCCCTGGAGAAGGTCCTCAATGTACTGCACTTCTTGGCCACTGGATCATTTCAGCGGACAAGTGCTATAGTGGGGGGGTGTCACAGGCCACGCAGTCACGCTGCCTACACCAGGTCTTGGCCATCATGACTGCACGCCCATCAGTCCGCAGGCACATATACCTGCCCAGAACACCTGCAGAAAGGCAGGCTGCCGTCCAGGATTTCTACACGGTGGCACAATTCCCCAAAGTCCTAGGTGCCATTGATTGCACCCATGTGGCTCTATGTCCCCCCAGGGCATCAGAGCACATCTATAGAAACCGCAAGCACTGGCATTCCATCAATGTCCAGGTAGTATGTGATGCCAAGGGAATCATCACCTCAGTATATGCCAACTATCCAGGGTCCACCCACGACAGTTTTATTTACAGAATGTCAACCCTAAACCGGGACCTAGAAGCTGGGCGGCATGGCGATACATGGCTGCTCGGTGAGTATAAATGCCAAGGCACATGCATGCATGTCAGATACTGAGTAATGTCACAACCCCACTAATGATACCCATCACCACCTCCCCAGGGGACAGTGCCTACCCTCTGAGCACCGACATGATGACGCCAATTCGGAACCCCACCACGCCGCCCGAGGTAAGATACAACACAGCCCACATTGCAACCCGGGGCATAGTGGAGCGCACATTCGGAGTGCTCAAGTCACACTTTCGCTCCCTTGACCGTTCTGGCGGGCAGCTGTTATACGCTCCCTCAGTAGTGTGCAAGATCATAGTGGCATGTGTCCTGCACAACGTTGCAACACGCCAGGGCCTGCCCGTGGACATGGTGGTGCCCCCACATCCCCAACCACATGCACGCCCGCTGCGCATGGGAGGGGAAAGGGCACAGGGTGAGGCAGCCCGTACGTAATTATGGCTAATTACTTCACCTAAAATCACACCCCTGTGGAGTGCACACAGCCCTGGCACATACCATCTGACAATCAATGATGATGACATAAGGGACAGTCAACTGTCACAACCATACCAGCCTGAAATTGGTCACTCCCTACCTACACAAACACCACCAATGCTGTGTCATCAAAAGACACACTTCTATGCTGCTAAATTCATTACCCCCTTGCAAAATACAACATGACAACAGTGCCATGCCACCCAACCCCTCCCCAGCACCGCCACCCAACACACCATGGCATGTCATGCTATGTGAGAGCAAACAAAGCAATCCCCAAAACCTGACACAAGTGTCACAAAGTACAGTGTCCAAAATGGAAACTGGCCACACACAATATGCTCCCAGTAATGTAGAACTAACAACACACATGACCAAATACTTACCAACAATACAATGCAGCTACACAACCTCAAACATAGCAAAAACATGACAGTACTAAGTCAAAGTAGTGGTAGTCTTACAACCTGAATATGCCAGCACATCGCCCCCTTCCAACTGTACAGTGTTGCTGCCACACAAATGTGTAAGTGCACTGCTTACAACATGAACTCCATCTCCAAAGTAGACGGCCTTGTGAAGACATGAGGAATGAGCCTGCAAATTAGGAGGAAGACATGGATGCACAAGCACATATCAATACACCATGCAGTGTACAATACAACAACAATATCCACTAGGAATGTATACACAGTATTGACTACAGACTGCCCACACAGCTCATGGGAGTCCAACGTCACTGTGTAAGTCACTGTCACTTGGGCACACCCTTTGGAAGCCCATGGAAACGGGAAGCAGGAGGGGTGTGTGTCTCATGAACCCAAGCATCTAACCCAAACTCAGGACAAGCCTGCATGTGCCCAGCCGGAATACAGTGGATGCCCACGGGAGCCACACAAGGCAACACACTGTAAAAATAAAATTCAAAAATCAAAAATGGCCATGTGGGGTACGGGGGGGGAGGCACCCAGGAGATCCGAGGAAAGGGTGCGCACCAACAGCCACCTGTGTGGATGTTGGGAAAAAAAACACCTCCATGGGCTCATGGCCTGCACGGCTATGCCAATGTGGGAGAACTGATGCTGTCGCTCTCATCACCCTGAGCTGCTGCATCAGGAGGTGGTGGTGCTATGGGAGGCAGCCCACACAAAGCCCTGGTGTGGTACTCCATGGCAGCAAGCATGCGGGTGTGGAAGGTCTCGTTCTGTAGGCTTATAGTGCGGAGATCCCCATGCAGCACCTGACGTGATGCCCGGATCTCCTCCCGAGTTGCCTGCATCTCAGCTGAGAGCGAACGTGTGAGCCGCTCCAGCTGCTGTTCTGTCCTCAAGTTAGTGTAAGCCTCAAGGTCAACAAGAGTCTCCCTGAGGTGATGGAGTTCTACCCTCAGGGCTTCCCTGTGGCCCTGGGACTCTATTGATATCGATTGGCTTAGAGTCTCCAGTGGGGGGGCGTGGCCAGCGCTGATGGCGTAAAGACGTGACTGTGTGGAGCTCCCGTCCCGATCCTGGCCCAGATCCTTTACTCGACCTATATTCTCGACCCGATCAAGAGCCAAACTCACACCCAGGATGGGGGAGCGACTCCGACCCCGCTCGGCGCTGGAACGAGGGGAATCGGAACCGGCGTTCCCGAAAACGCAGCTTTCGTACTGATGCCCCCGGGTGAAACAAGATGGCGGACGGCGGCGAGGCCTGACGGAGGGACGGACCGAGCTGGCAGCGAGGCAGCGGGGAGACAATCCATCGGGCGCCGCCTCCCCTGTCTCGGAGCGGAAAGACCGGACACCCTTGCACCTCCCTGCTCCTCGGGGACGTCCCGCTGCTGGGGGCCCCCGAACACGCGAGAGAACCTCCGCATTGCCCAGGGGAGCGGACGGAGCCACATCCGCGGCTCCTGGATCGCCGCGGAGGAGACACGGAGTGCGAACGGACCGCTGCCACCACGTGGGAGACCCCGTCGGCGATCTGCCGGCCGCGAGGAGCTCCGTGTGTCGGGGCGGCGGAGACCTAAGCAGGCCCCTGTCACCGCGGCGAGCTACACGGGTCCCTCCTCCTCTCACCCTGAATAGATAGCCGGGCGGCTGGGGAGTGAACAGTTCATGCACAGATGCACCGGTAAGCCTGTAGACCCTAACCCAGCGCTTGGGAGCCGGGACTCGCCTGTGCCATAGACGGCAGGGCCCAGAGGGGCTGCGGGATAGCGGCCCGGTGTGCCAGGGGATCGCAGAGCACCCCGTTGTCCTGCTGGGGGAATATTCTGCTTTGGGCCACATAATTACCTACACCCCCTTGTGCCCTCCGGCGCCGCCAAAGAATACCGCCGAACTTCACTGAAATACGCAGTTCTGTGTGGCTCACATTGTTTTTACACTGCCTAGGGGCCGTTTGGGGGCTCATCCCTGCCGTCACAATACCAGGAAGGACAAATGTCTACTTCACGCAACAAGAACAGGGGTGCAACAATCATGGACTCGTTCTCAGGGGCTAAACCCAAACAGCCCAGCCAATATGAGATCCCCACGCAGACAGAACCCCCAACAACCGCTGCCGACCCCAGCAATGCCCAAGTGCTACAGGCTATCGCAGCACTCCAGACGTGCATGGAGATCAGGATAGATGAACTCAAGGTGGACATGCAGCCCATCCGTCAAGACGCCCGCAACCTAGCGGAAAGAATAGACAAGGTGGAAATAAACCTACAGGACACCACAGACACTGCCAAGGACTTAAAGCAAAAAGTCATCACACTTGAGAGACAAGTGGCTCATCTTGAAGCGAGATCGGAGGAAGCAGAGGGGAGGGCTCGCCGCAATAACATCAGAGTCCTTGGCGTTCCGGAGGGGATGGAAGGCACTGACCCCACAGAATTTATTGAGTCCTTACTAGTGCAGGAAGTCGGAGCTGGCAAGCTCACACAGGGCTTCTCCGTCGAGAGAGCCCACCGCGCCCTACAAAAGCGACCCCCTCCGGGATCACACCCTCGCCCAATGATCGCCAAGATCTTAAACTTTCGTGACAGGGAGACGATCCTCAAATTTTCGAGGGACGGAGGTGAGATCAGACGCGATGGCTCCAAGATCGTAATCTATCCCGACTATACCCCGCAAGTGCAGCGAGCCAGGAACTCATTCATACCTGTCAAAGCCCAACTGCGGAAGCTCGACCTTAAATACATGCTCCTGTACCCCTCACGCCTCAAGATACTATACAAAGGCAAAGCCGTCTACATGGAGACCCCGGCAGCAGCCACTATGTGGATGGAGCACAACAATTTGGCTGAGGGAGAGGATCACATATTGACACCCAACGGCTAAAACCAAATAGATCTTTTTACAGCAACGATTGATTGGCTCTTTCCAGGACGGGAGCTCTACGGACCACCCCACAGACATCGTCACAACCCACCCCACCCCAAGCATGGCTGGCCCAGGGCCAACACCACAACCGCACCACATGACCTGGTCAGGCCGATGGGTAGCGGAAGCCCCCGAGCGTTGTCCTCCCAGTACAGCTGCTGGGGGCAACACACAGTTAACTTTCTTGTTCAATCCACCTGTTCGAGTGGAAGTTAAATTTGTTCACAAGTCTCCGATTAGCACATCAACGCAACAATCAAGGTCAGCAGGTAGATTGCAGAGCACGGACCCAGGGGGAAACCGCTCAGCACATGGAGCTGGCTCGTGGAGGGTTGAGACTGCCACGGGCTCAGCGCCCCGGCTCCTTTGCCACCATCATGCCCACACGCCTTAAAATCGCCACCTGGAATGTGAGGGGTCTGGGTACCTACTTACGCCGGAACAGAATAAAATCCTATCTGCACAGAAAAAGGATAGGGTTGGCCCTATTACAAGAAACCCACTTAACCAAGGAATCCATGGCGGCACTCAAATCGTACTGGGGTGGACAGGGGTTCGGGTCCACATACTCCAAATTCGCCAGAGGGGTGTTCACCTGGATCAGTCCTCACATCCCCTTCCAGCTTACTAAAGCTGAACTGGACCCTGATGGAAGGTATGTTATACTCTTGGGCCACATTGAACAAACAGAGATATGTATTGTCAATTCATACCTCCCCAACAATAACATCCCCGCGCACCTCACCATGTTATACACAAAGATTGCACTCTATAGAGATACATTCCTTATCTGGGGAGGCGACTTTAATTGCGTCAGCGACCCCGTGCTTGACAGGTCGGCTCCCCCCTTGGCGGGCCCGTCAACTGCTACCACCGCCATGAATACCATGCTAAACCGTCTAGACCTGGTGGACATCTGGCGGGAACAACACCCCGGGGATCGGGGCTACTCCTTCTACTCCTCGCCACATAATCTTCACACCAGAATCGACTATCTCTTCACCGGCAGAGAGAGCTTCCCCCAGATTGACTCTTCTAACTACCTGGGTCGCACCATCTCCGACCACTCTCCCCTGGTAATTGAATGGAACATCACTGGACCCAGTTCTCCCATACCCACATGGAGGATGCCCACCGAGGCACTTAAAGACTCAGTGTTCAGGGACAGCCTCAGAGAATCTCTAGAGAACTACATCAGTGAGAATAAAGACAGTGTTGACCACCTAAGCACGGTCTGGGATGCTCTCAAAGTAGTCGTAAGGGGAGAGGTCATAGCAAAGGCTGGAGGCATGAGGAAACACCTAAGAACCGAACTTGAATTATTAGAAACTGAAATAGAACAGCTAGAATCCGACACCCTGGACCCCCAACCACAGGAGGACAAGCTGGCCAGTACTAGGGCCGCCTGCAAGGAAGCCTGGGACAGACTGGCCAAATTTGATTACATTACCAGAACCAACAAAACACACGCCCACGCCGACAAACCTGGTAGGCTACTCGCCTGGCTGTGTAGGAAAGAACACCCTAAGTACTCGACCACAGCCCTAAGAGATGCTGATGGCACGCTACAACGGTCCCAACAGGGAATTAATAACACCTTCGGGCAGTTCTATACCCAACTATACTCCCATACTGATATGGTGCCTTCCGAGGAAATCTCAAACACCCTGGACGAAATTGGTCTGCCCCCACTCCCGCTGCCACATAAGGAGGCTCTGGATGCTGATATCAACATAGATGACATAAAAGATGCCATCGAGTCCCTGGCCACCTGCAAGGCTCCGGGCAGTGATGGGCTACCCGCCGAATTTTACAAAACCTACGAGCCGGAACTGTCCCCGCTGCTGCACGAGGTGTTCCTAGAAGCCTATGAGTCGGGCATCCTGCCTGGGAGCATGCGTGAGACCTTGGTGGTTCCGCTCCTCAAGCCTGGTAAGCCTGCAGATGACTGTGACTCCTATCGCCCTCTTGCTATGCTCAATTATGATGTTAAAATCCTCACAACCATCCTGGCCAAGCGGCTGTCCAGGGTGATCGGAGAGGTGGTGCACCCCGACCAGAGTGGCTTTGTGCCGGGCCGTAACACCACTGCCAATCTACGTAGATTACAACATGTATTGTCACATCCAGCTCATACAGGTAAATCCCACGCTTTGCTTTCTTTGGACGCCATCAAAGCGTTCGATTCAATTTTCTGGGAATGGCTGATTGCGGTACTTAGGGAGTTTGGTTTCAGAGAACGATTCATTCGATGGATCACAGTTCTCTACACCAAACCGCGAGCTCGGGTGAAAACTGGTCGGCTCATCTCCACGGCATGGGACATACAAAGGGGCACAAGGCAGGGCTGCCCGCTCTCCCCCATGCTATATATAATCGGGCTTGAACCCATTGCCATTTTCTTTAGGAAACAATTCTTTGATGCTGGTATAAGGATTGACGGGGTGGACCATATAATTTCCCTGTATGCGGATGATGTTCTCCTTTATGTGAGGGACCCGCAGCTGAATGTCCCAACCATGTTGGAGGTCCTCGGCAACTTTGCCAAGGTATCAGGCATACACTTTAGCAAACACAAGTCTTGTTTGTTTCCGTTGGGCGCCCTCCGGAACACACACGTTGATGACCTCCCCTCATTGGGCATAGGTTGGTGCCCCACCACGTTCCGCTATCTGGGCATCAATATTTATCATACGCCTGAACTCATGCATGCCAACAACACGGTAGCGGCGCTGCCTCCCTTGCGCAAGTCAATTGGGTTTTGGGCTCGCCTCCCCCTATCCATGATGGGTAGGGCCTCCATCATTAAGATGATTGTTCGCCCCAGATTTCTCTATGGTTTCCAAAATATTTTTTATTACATTAGAACTCCCTTCTTCCGTCTTTTAGGGAAGATACTTAAAGACTTCCTGTGGGGAACTAGTAGGCACAAATTTGCATTATCCACGCTGACCCTCCCCTACGAACAAGGAGGCATTCGGCTTCCTGATCTGGAACGTTACTACCTGGCTGCCCAACTAAGCTTTGTGGCTAAATGGCTAGCCGATGATGTTACCCCTAAAAACGCTGCTTTTACAGCACCCGATTGCTCCAATCCGGTTAAATGAACTCATTTGGGCCCCTCAACGTCTTATGGATGGGATTCCTTTCTTAGCTACCCTGGGTTGTCAGGTATGGCAAAGGGTTATGAGTCTTCTTCACTTGAAACACAGATACAACCCGGACATACCGCTCTTAGCCGACCTATGCCAGAACTCGGTGGACCTTGCCTCCATTCGACACTGGGAAAGGCTGGGAGTATACACTTGGGGGGGACCTATACAATGAGGGCACCTTCCGGGATTTCTCCTCCTTGCAATCTGATGATGGCGTCCCGGCTGGTCAATTCCTTTGGTACATAAAGATCCGCAAATTGGCTAGGACTAAATGGGACACATGGCCCGAGGAGCCTGAAACTGACTCCTTCATAACACACCTATATAGCTTGGCGGATGGATGGAGGCCTGTGTCCCGCATATATAGTCACCTAATTGACAGGCCCAACCCCCGTAGTCAGGACCTCAAAACCAAATGGGAGAGAGACCTGGGTCACGAACTGTCTGAAGCCGAATGGGGTAGAGCACTAGCGTTCCCTAATGCGGTATCCAGAAATTCTAGATTTAAATTGATACAACTCAACATGCTATACCGTTCGTACTTGACACCACTTAGAATAGCCAAAATATATAAGCTACCCCAGCATAACTGCCCATGGTGTGGCAGAGACGAAGCAAACCTCTTACACATGTTCTGGGGATGTGTCCAGGTCCGGCGACTATGGGCGAGAGTGGAACTCCTATGTAGCGAGGCAGGCATGACCAGATATGAATGGACCCCGAAAGAGTGCCTTCTTGGAACGTATCCCAGACTGGCCAAGTTCAAACACTCAGTCAAGCTCATGGACCTGGCATGCATTCTGGTCAAAAGGACCATTGCTATGGCTTGGAAGCGACCTGGAGGCCCACAATACCAGGTATGACACAACGAACTGGAGCGCTGGATAGGGGCAGAAACCTCAGCTTGGGAGAACGGCCTCACCACATCCCCTGAAAACACGAGCTTGGGACTTGCTGCCTGGAAAACTCTTACCTGGGCCTTACTTAACCCCTCCAACGACGATAAACCCCCTTGAGCATCTAGCCCCCGTTGACACACGATATCTGGAATGGAATACTGGCGCAGTACCTAACCTGTGCTCGCTTGCCGCTTGACCCCCCCTTGTTGCTTACATCATCGACCATATGGAGACTTGTTAATGTTGTTATTGTTTTGTTATTTCTGTTTAATCGTTAATTCACAAATGGCCTATTTTGTGTATTCCTGACTATTACTATTGTGATTGTTTGATTCAGTGATGCAACTGTTTTATTACATAAATCCCAATAAAGAAATTTGAAAATAAAATAGAGTCTCCAGTGTCACCCGTCGGTCCCTGTTGGACGCCAACATGTCCTCCCTGTGTGATTGGCAAATGGAGTCTGTTGCCTGCTGTAGTTGCTCCATCTGCCTTTCAGGGGGGACAATGGAAGTGGCCACCCTCTCCATTGCTTGAGCCATCATCTCAACTGATGCTGCCTGTTGGGTTGCCATACCGTACATGAATTGTTCCCATGCGGTAATGCCTGGTGGCGTACGGCCACTGCGTCGGCGGGCACCACACCTGTTTGGGGCAAGGCGATCTGCGCCTTGCTGTGCCGGCACTGCCTGAGGCTGCAGGACTGCATTCCCCCTCTGATCTGCTGGCCCAGGAACAGGATCAGATGTTGTGGAGTGTGACCCTCCATCCATAACCGCCAAAGGCGGACTTACCAACACTGACATCCCCATAGAGGGTTCTACCCCTGGTGCAGGTGGGTTGGACAGAACAGAATCCCTGCCAGAAACACTTACCTGTGACGGCACATAGGTCTCATCATCCGAATCAGCACCTGAATAGAGGTATGGGGAGGTGCACCCAGAGACACCCCTGGACAGAATGGTCTGCAGCAAGATTGGGTTCTCACCCACCACCACACCAAGTCCCCCACTGGTGCCCGGTCGTGCCTGAGATCCCTCCTGGGTCTGCACCATCTCCTCAACCTCCACAGCATCAAGTGCGTCATCCCCTGCAAAAACGTGAAAGACAAAAAATGGAAACAGGCATTAGCACCACAGCACACAAATAGGCCTGACAAGCTACAGAACCACTACATGATTTACACATGTCCCACATGACTATAACCCTCCCATGCATGCACTGGGGAGGCAAAAGGCAGACACTGATGACACCAAGATGGAAGAGCAACACATTTGCTGCATGCTGGGTAGCACTGCCATCACACATTGGCCTGTGAGTGGCATGTCCAATACATATACATGACACATGCCATCACAGAGATGGCATGTACCATAGCCATGGTACATTCCAAAAGTACATCCATATGTCAGTGAATGAGTACTGTCAGCCATCCATGTGAGATGGACATGATGAGATGAAAAATGCTAAATAGTGTGACAAAATACACATGTGCCACACACTGCAACACATCCAGTGTACAAAAATACAGTGATTGCAGGCTGATGTACACATCAATGGTTGTGCACTTCAACATGACAGGAAACAACTATCATGTTCCACATTCAAACAGGCCCCAAAAATGTATGTGATCAGGCCAATACTCAATCAGCCTGAATGGTCAAATCATTCACCTAACAAGGTAACACATGTGGGCCAATTTGGGGTTCATCAATGACAGAAGCATGTCACAAAATTGACAATAGGGCTGAGGAATGCGTAGCAAAAGTGGGAGAATTGAAACAATCAGCCTGAACGAACACTGAAAAATACAAACAATGTTGCAAGATGCCACTTCAAGGGCAACTGCCGTAATGTTGTGCTAAATTACTACTGTGGGCAGAAGGGATACTGTCACACCCAAATCCAAGGCCGCTGAATGTTTTGGATGAAGCACATGGGTGACCCATACCACTCAGGCACACACACCCTCACCTGGCACTCAATCAGAACCCGTCACCCAAACAACATACACATGCATTACACACACATGCATGGGCACTCACCAGACAATGCATCATAATCAGGTAGTTCTCCCACACCTTGGATCTGTTCCTCTGTGACGAAGGCCCCAGCAACAGACTCATGTTCAGTGAGTTTGTTGTCCTCTTGTGGAGACCCACCGTCAGTCACCAGAGTAGCGGCATAATTTGAGGCCAGCTTGTTCTTTGCTGTGCGTTTCAGGTCATTCCACCGCTTGTAGCAATCATCAGCTGTGCCCCTCACAAATCCAAGGGCACTTATGCGGTCGGCGATGATCTGCCAGTGTGCCTTACGTTGACCAGTTGTGGTCTTGGACCCTGCAGTCACCAGCATTTCGTGGCTATGTGCCGACACATAGGACACAAGTGCATCAAGTTCCACCTCATTAAAGCAAGGCTTCCTTGAGGTACCGGAGTGTGTAGCCGTGTCTGGGGTCTCAGCCTGTCGTGCCAGAGCACCCTTCTTCCTCTTCTTTAAAGGTGGAGCAGAGCTAGAGTGGCTTACGCCGCTCTGGTCAGTAGGGGCAGAATCACCGGTGGACTGGGTAGTAGGAGTGTGGGAATGCACAATGACGATAGGTCTTGATGCAGGCATTGGTTGCAGGGTAATGTTGGCAGGGGGAATGTCCGTTTGATGGACCTGGTCTGACACTGTCCTGGCTGGGAGAGTCAGAGCTGGGGCGGATGGAGCTGCAGCTGCGCCTGCAGCCTCCCCACCCTGCATACTTGGGGCAGCAGATGACATAGCTGCCCCAGATCCACGTGGCTTGGTGACAACAACTTGCACCGCCACACGTGGCCTGGACTTGCTGACCTGGAAGTCAGCCAGGGAGTCATCCTGTGCCAGGTCAGGTGCCACAATGGGCTGGTCCAACAGGGGCTGAGCTGGGATGGTGTCAGCCATGTTTCCCTCAACCATGGGGGGGAGGGGCATGGGTGTCCCTGATTGTTCCTCCACACATGGGGGTATAGCGGCACCCTGCAAATCCCGGCCACGTCCCCTACCGCGCCCACCACGCCCACCTTTTGAAGGTCGGCCACCTTTGTCTCCCTTACCGCTTGGTCGCCTCCCAACCATGGCACTGATGTTGTTGTGCGTATGGGAGTTGCAGTAAACTATTGTCCTGGGCAATTGGGGGTCAAAGGGGTAGGATACTAGATGGAATTCGTAGCCTAGTGCTCTAACAAGGCTGTCTGCGACCCCTGGGGGAAGATGACAGGTCACGCATCGGACAGGCAGCCCAAAATCAAAAATTAACGTGCACGCAACCCCTTGTACACCACGTGCGTGAAAAAATGAACCCGCACTATGCTGTGGCACCCAGAAACACAAAAATAAGCATACGCGTAATACACGCAGCCTACAATGACCTCTGAAGGGGAATGCGACACACGGGGCAAGCACAGTTGCTAAGTACGTGCGGAACTCACCGTCTGCCTGGAAAAAGAACATGAAAAATACGCGCGTGTGCGCGTTGGCAACACCCCCGCCTAAAGAAGATTGTACGCTGTCTGAGGAAACAGGACAAAAGGAGAAGTGAACTCTGTTTGAGGAAACAGGCCCAACAAAAATTCAGAAAAGAGCTGTCAGAGGTAACAGGGTGTACGAACTGGAAACGCTGTGAAGTAATCGCGTGTGAACCGACAAGAAGTACAGATTTCTCCCACTCGCCCTCCACGAAAAGCATGTACAAGGAAATGGCGTGCTACACGTAGCTTTTAAACGCGTATACACGGCGCTTTCCTCCAGTTACACGCAATGACACTCGGACGTGCAGTTTTTCCACGTGTGCTCTGTCATCACGTGCTATGAGGGAATCACCCGCGCGCGTAATGTAACTTACGCGCTTACGCGATAAGGGCCTTTGGTCCAATGAAATCGCGTGCGTGTGCTGACACGCTTACGCGCTAAGGCCCTTTCCTCGAATTACACGTTGACGTGCAATTTTTTCACGTGCCAAATCACTCCGTATCAAGCTGGCCACGCGAAAACACGCGGAAGACCACGCTCCTACCCAGAAGGCCGAATTACTGCCCCCCAGAGCCCCGAGCACGCTCCCACTTGCCATCTGCTGCTGCCTGACTGCCTGCTGCCCACGTGCCCTGCCATTTGCTGCCTGCACGTCAGCCAGGGGTGTAGTTGCTGTGACCACCCCTGCTGGAACCGAAGACTCCCGACTGGGATTCCATCATTCCACAGCCCAGCCCCAGGACCCAGTTGCCCACCCACTCCTGCCTCTGGGGTTGCCATGTCCAGCACAACACCATCTGGCAGCACTGGCAACCCCCAGCCAGAGAGGCAGAGGGCCACCAGTTTCACTGCCACTGAAGTTGGTGTCCTGGTGGAGCAAGTCCTGGGGCAGTATGATGCCCTCTTTGGAAGTTTGCGCGCCGACAATGAAGGACGGACCAGGATCTGGATGGACATTGTGACTGCCATCAACGCGGAGGGGGTGGCAGTCTGCGACTTACATCATGTCAAGAAGCGTTGGGAGGACTTCAGGTCCAGGACCCTCAACAAGGCACGGCGCCTCGCTAAGGGAGCGGATGCCAAGGGGCGCCGGGGCCAGCTGTCGAACCATCAAATGAGGGTCCTGGAACGCATATGCCCAGTGCTCTACGTCCAGATCCTTGAGAGGCAGACCCGTCTGGAGTCGAGCGATAAGTGTACATGCATGTTGATAGTACGCTGTGCGTGTCGTGGTGTGCCAGTAGTGTGCAGGTTGCACATGTGTTTATGTAGGGCCATGTAGGGATGTGTATGAACAGGGGCGTGAGGCTGCCACATGTGAGTCCTCTCAGTTGTGAGACACATTGATGGTGTATGTGTTGGTAAGCATGCTGGGCAAATGCAGGTGTGGGAGCACACATGTTTGAATTTCTGTGTATGTACATTGGCATGGTTGTGGCATGGATGGTGGTTCATAATGCATGTATCTGCAATGTGTACATGTGCATGTATGTGTATCTGACAAGTGTGCAATTGTGATGCAACATGGATGCACGTGACACTGATATGTAGAAGGATGAATGGCAGATGTGACATGTATGGCGTTCTCATCACTGCAACAGTTGGAGGAGATGTAGACATGCATGTAAGTGTGGTGGCGTGTGTGCATGTCTAGTGCACTCTTTGTGTTTCATGTGATGTCAGGCTCACCTTTGGCTGTTCATGCTGTTGTATGTGTATGGTTGGTGCTGCCTGGTGCAATATTGCTGTTGAAATGTTCATGTGTGTGAGTTAAAATGATGTGTGTCGTGGAGTGTGATGCCGTGTCTGTAGTTAAACAATGCCACTCATGTGATACTGTCATGTGTGTGGTATCAGTCCATTGTACAGTGCCCTGATGCCTGTGTTTTATCTCTCCCTGTCTGCAGCGTCAACAGAAGAAGAGGGCGGAGAGGGTGCTGTAGAGCACAGCGGCAGGGATCATCCCGCCAGCCGGAGACACAAGGCCCGGCTCCCCTCCCAGGTTATCATCTTGTCGGGGAGTGAGGAGTCCGGTGCCGCGTCCCAGGCCGCAGCTGCCGAGGGAAGGTCCAAGAGGCGGAGGTCGGAGTTGAACTCCTCGGCAGCTGAGACCCCACAGGGTCCTACGGAGGAAGATGGCACGGAGTCATCCAGGTTGGTGGGGGGTTTGGTGGAGGAGGAGGCCGTGCAAGGGACAGACACGGGGTCTGGAGGTGGGGATTCCACTGGTGCTAATGGTGCAGTGCAGGGGCAGGGACAGGAGGCAGCACAGGCCACCGCGGAGGTGCCTGTGTATAATCCTGTCCCCGATCCTGTGACTGCACATTCCCTCACCAGCAGGGATGCCTACGTCCAGACCTGTTTTCAGGGAGGGGATCTGCTTACAACAACTGGCCTTCCTCTCCCTGCGGACGTGGCTATCCGGGACCGGGTTGAGCCTATCCTGGGTGGGGTGGCGTTGCGTCAACGGGCCATGCGAGGTGACCTGCAGTCTTTTCATGAGGAGACTGCACGTCATCTCGAATGGCTCGTTGACCGCGTTGACCTACTGGGACAGCTCACCAGGGCCGGATTACTCCGTTTGTTGGACCTTGTTCCGACCCCCTCCTCAACTGAACCCCATATGCGCCAGTCGTACTCCATGCCATCTTCCCACCCATGTATCACCTGGGTACCCTGTGGAGCTGCCTCTGACCCTGCGGCCAGGCTGGTGGAGGACACATCCCTGCCACAGTTGGGAGTCGGACGTCCAGCAGGGGTGGCCACATCAACAACTGCACCCCAGCCGGAAGAGGATGTGCAGGCAGCAAGAGCCAGGGCACAGGCAGAGGCACAGCAGCAGCAGCAGCAACAAGGTAGGAGCCATGATGGCTCAGGGCCTTCGTCATCGGAGGGGCAGGCATCGGCCAGAGGGCAGGAGGACCCAGGACTGGAAGTGTCTTCTGTGTGGCAGCGGTTAGGCCATGCTATAGATGCGGAGCGGCAGCGGGCAGAAGAGGCACAGCTCACGATGGTCAGGGCGGAGAACTCCATGCGGAGGGCCCTGAGGCGGGCAGAGTGCCTCGAGGCAACTCGCAGGGAGTTGGAACAGGCCATGAGTGCCTCCCTGCGAGGCCTCGGGGCCAGGACAAAGGCCCGCCTCCAGGACATTGAGCAGGAGTTTGATGATGCTCTGGCCCGGGGCATCCAAAAGTGAGCCGTCGGACTAGCCCACTGCCATTGTAAATAGTTTTTAGAGTTAGGTTTCCTTTTCGTTTTCCTTTTATTTGTGGTCAATGGACAATGCCACACACATTTGTATATAGTTATATTTTTAGCTAGTTTCTTAGGTAGGTTTCATTTGTTTAGTTGGGCTCATGGACCCTTTACATCGTTGGACAATGGATTGATTTTTTTTAGTGATTTTTGCACATGGATTAATGGATTTTTATTTTGGACAATGGATTGTTTATAGTTACATCATGGATTCATTTGGATTTTTTTTTTCATTATGGACATGGAGTAATGTTTTTTTTTTTCAGGACAATGTATTGTAAATAGTTGGACTATGGATTGCTTTCGCATTTTTTATTTATCATTATGAACATGAAACAATTGATATCTTTTTTTACCTTTTTTGGATTTGCGTTGGTGGAGGGAGAGTTTGGACTGTTTTTCTTTCAAATTTTTGCATTGCTTATCATTTTCATTCTTTCATCTTTTTCACATGCGTTTCATTTCATGTTTGATATTTTGGTATGCTTTCATTTCATTTATTTATTTATGTACATAATACATTTTCATATTTTAGTTCCATGTGTGGGATTTGCTCATTGGGTTGATGCATGTGAAATTGTGGGTTTACACAGGCAATGCCAACCAGTGTATGTGTGTGATGGACATGTGTTGATGTACATAGTTGAGTTTTGATTTGTGTCTTGAGACAGGCATGTCAGTGTGGGGTGGATTGGGAAATCATTGCGTCTCAAGAATGGGGTGGCGTGATGTGGTATTTTTTGGTGTAGAAGTGGGCCATGACTGTGCATCATTATTTCGTGTAGAGGGGACATGAGTGAGGGCCTGCTGGCAGGTGCCCTGCACTGCTGGGGTGTGGGGGTGCAAGGGGACATGAGTGGGGCCTGCTGGCAGGTGCCCTGCACTGCTGGGGGGTGAGGGTGCAAGGGGACATGAGTGGGACATGAGTGGGGGCCTGCTGGCAGGGGCCCTGCACTGCTGGGGGGTGGGGGTGCAGGGGGACATGAGTGGGACATGAGTGGGGGCCTGATTGCACGTGCCCTGCACTGCTGGGGGGTGGCGGTGCAAGGGGACATGAGTGGGACATGAGTGGGGGCCTGCTGCAGGTGCCCTGCACTGCTGGGGGGTGGTGGTGCAAGGGGACATGAGTGGGGGCCTGCTGGCAGGTTCCCTGCACTGCTGGGGGATGAGGGTGCAAGGGGACATGAGTGGAGGCCTGCTGGCAGGTGCCCTGCACTGCTGGGGGGTGTGGGTACAAGGGGACATGAGTGGGACATGAGTGGGGGCCTGCTGGCAGGTGCCCTGCACTGCTGGGGGTAGGGGTGCAAGGGGACATGAGTGGGGGCCTGCTGGGGGGTGGGGTTGCAAGGGGACATGAGTGAGGGCCTGCTGGCAGGTGCCCTGCACTGCTGGGGGGTGGGGGTGCAAGGGGACATGAGTGGGACATGAGTGGGGACCTGCTGGCAGGTGCCCTGCACTGCTGGGGGGTGGGGGTGCAAGGGGACATGAGTGGGGGCCTGCTGGCAGGTCAGCGTGTAATTCGAGGAAAGGCCCTTAGCGCGTAAGCGGGTCAGCACACGTACGCGATTTCATTGGACCAAAGGCCCTTAGCGCGTAAGCGCGTCTGTGACGTACCCCACTCGCACAGGGCCCTTTCGCGTGTAAAACTTCACGCGAACCCCCAGGATTACACGTACCCCACTCGCACAGGCCCTTTCGCGTGTGAAACTTCCTGCGAACCCCGTAATACACATAGCCTGCTCCAATCGCGTGTGAAACTTCCCGCAAACCCCAGTAATACACGTACCTCGCTCGCACAGGGCCTATCGCGTGTGAAACTTCCCGCGATCCCCAGTTATACACATTCCCCACTCGCTCATGCCCTTTCGCGTGTGAAACTTCCCGCGCACCCCCGAAATACACGTACCCGGATCCAATCGCGTGTGAGACTTCCCGCGAACCCCCGTAATACACGTACCCTGCTCCAATCGCGTGTGAAACTTCCCGTGAACCCCAGTTATACACGTACCCCACTCGCACAGGTCCTTTCGTGTGTGAAACTTCCCGCGAACCCCGTAATACAAGTACCCAGCTCAAATCACATGTGAAACTTCACGCGAACCCCAGTTATACACGTACCCCGCTTGGCGTTTGCTGTTTGGCAGCCCTGTAAACTGGTCCAGGGTTAGCGCAACCCTTTTTGTGCTGGATTGGGGATTTTGATGGCTTTGACTTGCACGAGGGCGTTCTTGGGGGCGTAACTGGCGCTGCTGCAGGGTCGCTGCGCCACTCTGCACCACGGCTGGTTTTGGAGGCTAAAATCCATGAATACGCTGTGCACGGAAATCGATTTTAGTGCACGCGGCTGGCGCAGACATTCACACGCGCACACTGTGCGCCAGCCACGTGCGCCACTTGTGCGCGAAATTCTATGAATTACCCCCATCTGAGTATTGTTGGTAGATCTCGGGGACTTGGGCAATGTTTGAAATACGAATGGATGGTTGTCAAGAGTCTGGGGTTCCACAGATAAGGTCTGCACCATGTTTTGGGATAAGCAATGAGACAAGCAGAATTCAGAGCCTAGAAATAGAGATCCGGCTGCCCAATTGATATAAGGGTTATGTTTTTGTAGCCAAGGCATTCCCAGAACCATGGGGTAGTGTGCTGCTTTGATGATATCAAAACGAAGCATCTCCTGATGGTTGTTTATTGAGAGCACCAACTCTGAGGTTTGCTGGGTTACGGGGGTCTTGAAGACAGTGGTTTCCCATCAATTCCTCCGACAGCTTGGATTGTTTCTTTGGATTCTCGAGGAATGTTGTGCTTTAAGGCCCATTCGTGGTCCAAGAACACTCCTATGGCACCGCAGTCCACTAGGGCCAGGATAGAATGAGTTTCCTATTGGTGGTTGTCAATGATGTTTGCAGGATGACCAAAGTATTCAATCGAGGAGAATTCAAGGAAGGAACAGAAGCGGAGCAAGTATGTATCTCCCGAGGCTGGGCTGCGCTCAAGATCGGGAGCTGGCATTTAAAGAACGCCTGAGTGGAGCTATAGGACAGTTCCTTACGAGATGTTTGTCTGAGGCGAGGCATAATACATACAGAGTCCAGTATTAATCCTACGCATCCTTTCCTGTGAAGATATCAGACCCCGCAAGGAGCCCAATTGCATGGGTTCTGAATCAGGAGAGTGCTGTGCAGTCATTTCTTTTGGGCACGGCAAATCCATGGAAACTTTTGGAGAAGTAGTCTTTGTTTTTCTTTTCTCTGCCTTCCATTCCTGGATACGAAAGTCGATTTGGAGGGACAAATCTATTAAAGCCTGGAAAGAACTTGGACGGGCTACTCTGGCTAGTTCGTCCTTGATTTTGTCATTTAGCCCTCTTCGAAACAAGGTAAAGCTCGCCTCTTGGGACAATCGGCCTCTTTAGCCAATTGTTTGAAGCGAGTTACATAAGACAACATGTCTTGGTTCCCTTGTTGAAACTCCGGGAGATTTTGCTGAGCACTGTATTCTTGTTCAGTGCGGTCAAACATGGTTTTAAAGGCTTCTACAAATCCATCATAATTGTCCAGGAGTGGGTCTCGCGCATTCACCAGGGGAGTTGCCCAGGCCAAAGCATTACCGGCGAGATGTGATATTATGAATCCCACCTTGGCCCGGGGTGTAGAAAAACAGTAGGGTTTAAATGTGAAATGCACCAAACAAGAATCAAGGAAGGATCGCAGCGTTTTAGAGGCACCGTCATATTTGTCCACTATGCCCCCTACCAGGGCACTTTCCTGGAACGCCGAATCTCTGGAGAGCACGAGTTGTTTTAGCGCAGCATTTTCGGCTTTGAGGTTTTGCACCTCTGTGGTTAGTTCTTGCATTCCTCTCATGAGGTCCTGGACAGCAGCCTGTTAGGCAGAATCCAGTGCAGTTCCCTTAGGAAGCACTACACCAGATTAGGACTACAGGTGGGAGCAATAAATCCCCTTTGGTATCAGTCCGCACCACAAAGATTTAGTTGGTAGTTGTGGCTAAGCAGTCAGACTTATCTCAAGAGGGAGATGAGCAGTATTCAGGGTTTACACATTAGGCCCATTAGACTATGGAACAAGGAAACACTGACCAAAGCTTTGTAGTTAAAAAGTATATATATATTTATTTTATACACTTCTAATAAACACATATATAACACGTATCAATCACGTTAAATTAAGTCAATAAAAAATATACACATTCCCTATATGAATTGTAGACCAAGTGAACCAGAGTGAAAACTGAGCAAAACGGCACAGTGAAAACTACACACAAGGGATCCTCTAACAATTCCTCACAAGGGAGAGAAAGCACAAGTTATTCAGAAATATGTTCTTATACACCCTAACAACGCTTCCCATCAGTTGTAAACCAGTTCAGCAAGACAGTGCATCAGTATAAGCAATACTTAGAATGTAAACGGAGCAAAATGGCATTTCACAATGAATATGCAGTGGGAAGAAAGAGTGGTTATAAGAAAGGGGTGCACCACACAGTTCGAATGGAGAATCAATCTCGAGAAGGCAGATCTAACAAATGTGACCAGAGTCAGTGGCCTGTGCCAGAGTTAGTGGTACAGGGCAAGGGCCCAGAAGCAAAATGTTCTTGTAGCTGCAGTCAAGTCTTTGGTTAACGCTAGGTGAAAAGGTGGTTGCAAAGGTTGAAAAGACAATGTTAAGAGAGAGGGGCGGCCAACCCAACAGGTAGGGAAAGGATTTAAAACACCTTTAGCACTACCGCGAAGAAAGGGTAGCCTGGCGGAACAATGTACCTTCGTATGAAGAAGTTGCTCCTGCGGTGGCGGTTGTTCCTGGTAGTTCCTGCAGTTCGGGTGATCCAGCAGAGGAAGAGATGCTCTCGTTGTGGAGGAAGGTTCGAGTTACTGCACTACCCAGGGATGAAACCAGCCGCGGTGCTGCCCGATGAATAAAAGGTACGCTCCTTTAAATCGCGGTCCGGGTGGACTGGTGCCTGGCTATCCAGCCTCCGAGTACAGGGTATGGAAGATTTGACCAAGGCAGGTACGGGAAGGCGATTGGCAAACTGGTTGGCCCCAACAGCTCAAGGGAAGAAGGCTCTTGCAGATGAAGATCTTCTCTCGTCGTGTGGAGAAAAGTGGTGAGACGCTGCAGCAGGGCTTCACCGGTGGTTCAGTCGTTGCAGATGTCTTTGGCTTCTCTCCTCTTCGGCTTCTTAGTTCCAGTGGTGACGTCTTGCTCTTCCAGTCCTCAGGACCCTGCTTTTATGCAAAAAGATTCCCATTCATACAGCCTAGCTGTCACTCATACAGGGTGGTAATCTTGGCGGGAGACCCTCCAGCCTATCAGGATAGAGTGCGACATGGGTTGCTGAGGCAACCCTGTCCAGGGGTCCTACTCCCCCTCCCACACAATGGACCCACCCCAGACTCAGTGGCGCCGGCAGGAGGGCTTCTGGGCAGTAGCCCGCCAAATGGATGAACAAAGGATCCCCGACCTGGGCTAGGATTGTAGAGAAAGACACGAGAAAGAAGTTATATTAAAGTTCTGGCAAATAAGACCTACCGGAGCAAAGTTAATATTAAAATGCACCGGCGGTATGTTAGAGGCTGTCAAAAAAAGTGGTAGCCTCAAACAATGGGAAAATCCCATAGGGAAATATTTGCGGTCGAATATTTATGGTAGTAACCACTGCCACCAGCCAGAAATTTTTGAGATGGGTACTGTAAGGTACACTCTCGAAAATGAACATAGGGGAAAAACTATGAAGCCCTTCCAGTACCTCCATAGTAAGATGGGTTTACTGGTTTAGTTCATAGGATTTGACTAGTAAAGTCAATGGGGACTTTACATGCCCTGGGGGACAGTAGTCAGTCCCAGGGTATGGAGTCTAAGTTTGGGGGTCGCTACGACACCCCTGTGTCACTGCAGTGAGGGTGCTGTGTAACACAAGTGAATAAAGATGGTTCCTATGAGGGAGAGAAAATCCTGTAGGCATTAAACACAAAAATAGCCTAGAACACACATAGCAAAAATGCCTAAGAGTGGGAAAGAGAGCCTCACTCTTAGCAGGTAAAAAGAAACAAACCCTTCATATCCAGCAAAGCTGCTGGGGGGCTCTATAGGTAAGGGAAATTAGCCATCGAATGAGAATATTGAACTCCGTATCAGGTCTTTGGCGTCTCAAACTGTCACACTCAGCCCCTGTTCTCACCTGTTTGCCCTTGGTCGTCTTCTTCTTTGGAGGTCTTTCAGCTTTCCGGGACGTCCGGGATTTATACAGCAAAAGGCTGGATATCACACTGGATATCTTCCGTATCCAGTGTGGTGACCGTAGGCAGTCTCGGAAGGAGACAGGAGTACAGGATTCCAGGAAGATAAGAATCAGGTAGTCTATGTCCGGGATGATGCGCGGAACCAGGAAGGGAACAGCACAGCTCGCAGAGGACAGGGGGATTGCAGCTAGCATGGAAGAAACTGGTTGGTTTCAAGGAAGGATGGAATGAGCGGCCTCAGGCAGAGGCGAAGGCTGCACTAGCACTTCAGGAAGGAAGAGGAAGGGTAAGAATATCGGATGGTTGGTTCTCAGAGAAGGAAGGAAACAGCAAGCACACTAGCCACGAACTTGAAAGGGAGCGTTGAGACGTACAGCGCCTCAGGGGCATGCCTGTTTTCTAGGAAGCCAAAGTTCCTGCGTAAACGCTGAACCGCTATGTGTCTGAGCCGGCGGCCATGTTGGGAGGATAGAAGCTCCAATGTTGCGGTGTACCATGGACCAGGAAGTCCAAAAGTGGCGTAAACAGCGAATCATGACAATGGCGACCTCACAAGGGCAACCCATAGCCCCTAACCCCGTTCTGCAAAAGTAATAACCTGGGGAGGATCCAAGTTACGTCTTTACAAACTTTGAGCAAGTCGCCCGCAATGCACAATAGCCAGTTCAGAGATGGGGACATTACATCGCCCCCTTGTTGACAGGCGGTTTGCAAGGAGCGTATCAGGCTGCTAATCCCACGGGAGACACCTCCTACCCAGACATCAAAAGAACAATCCTGGAGCGAATGGGGATTGACGATGAAGCTTACAGGATTCGACTAAGAGACACCAGGTTACGTGCTGGTGAAACTCCAAGACAGCTTTAATACAGGATCCAAGATCTGACAAGTGGTTGAAGCCCTCGAACAGCAGTATCCCAGAAATACTAGAAAGAATCAAGTTGGAACAGTTTATAGACGCTCTTCCGGGACCCATGGAACGTTAGGTACAGCAGCCTCACCGGCCTTCACTAGCCAAAGCTATTGATATTACCTCCGCTTTCCAGAAGGCCGGCACGGCCAGAGCACTGATTGCTGAGGTACCTAAGACTGGAGTCCTAGGTGGTCAGGCAGCTGTCGAACAAAAACCAGCTCGGCCTGAAGCCATTGGGGCTCCCTGGCCCAGTGTACCACACCAAACACAATGCTTCGACTGTGGAGAGTGAGGCCACATCGCCAGGTTCTGCCCACGTAAACCCAAGCACGAACCAATGGAGATCAGTTACCTGCAGGGATGGGAATATCAAAGAAGCAGAAATCCATATCTGGTGGAGGTCCGTGTCGACGGAACACCTAGTCAGGGTCTATTGGACAGCGGGAGCCAACAAACGGCCATCAGATCCAAAGTAAGTGGGAGGGGGATGGCGGGGAGCCTCTTAGACCTGTCAAATGTGTGCATGGGGACACCAAGACTTATCCTTCAAAATGGGTAACAATGGAAGTGAAGGGGATCATTTCAGAGTTAAGGGTTGCCATCATGCCTCACTTTCTTGCACTGGTATTGTTGCGGACCGACCTCCCCGCCTTCCAAGAATGTGTTGAGGGCACTGAATGGCTCTTGAGTGCCTCCTTCTCCCAGGTCGAAGTAGCAAGACCCCTTCAAAAACCCTTGAAGAAGAGCCGGGGGGAAGTGAGAAAAGAAAAAAAAGCAATGGGCAGAGTACAAACAGTGTAGTGATCTCATAGACTGGTTAACAGAGGACAAGAAGCCTACTTTTGGAAGTGAAACCTGGACGGATCCTACACTAAAGGGAGCAAGGGAACAGGCTTTCACAGATCCAGATAAAGACTCCCTGGTTTAAGTTACAGAGTGGACTCCTGTATGGTATAACGATGGATCAGTCAAACCAAGAAATGGAACAGCTACTGGTACCCCTAGGGTTCTGCCAAGTGGTCCTTAGACTGGTCCATGACGAGGCTACCGGGGGACATCTGGCCCGGGAGAAGACCCAAGATAAGGTTTTGAGAAGGTTCTACTGGCCAGGGGTGTACAGAGACATTACTAAGTACTGTGAGGAGTGTCCTGTGTACCACAAAACTAACCATTAAGCTACCAGCACGCGCTCCAATGCACCCTATGCCTCTCATCAAGGAGCCTTTTCATAGAATCAGGGTTGATATTGTAGGCTCTTTGGAACCCAACAGTCATGGCCCTCAGTATCTCCTTGTTGTGGTGGATTATGCAACCAGATATCCCGAGTCCTTCCCAATGAGAGGAACTAGCGCAGCCTATGTTTGCAACCAACTAGTACCCTAGTTCTCTAGAGTGGATTTACCAAGTGAAATCGTCATGGATCAAGGGAGGAGCTTCATATCCAACGTCATGAAAAGGGTTTGCCAACAACTCCGGATCAAGCAAATCCGAACATCTGTTTACCATCCCCATACTGATGGCTTAGTCTAACGTTATAACAAGACCATAAAGCAAATGTTAAAAATGGGTCACGGCTCAGACTGGGGCGAATTGGGACCGAGTAGTCCCCTGGGTGCTTATGTTATTAAGAGACACACCACAATCCTCAACCGGTTTCTCCCCTATGAACTACTTTTCAGTCACAAACCTAGAACTGTGCTCGATATTGCACGCAGCCAATGGGAAGATCAGGAAGAAGAAAGCACCCTCACTGATTATGTCGGGTAACTAAGATCTCATCTCATGAAATTGCGGGAGCTGGCACAGGAGAATCTTGGGAGGTTCCAACTGGCCAGAGAAAAATATGATAACCGGAACACTAGGGTTTGTACCTTTCAGGTGGGCGACAAGGTGTTGGTTCTGTTACCTACTACCCACAACAAAATGCTGGCCCAGTGGAGAGGGCCATATACCGTGTCCGTTGTGTTGGGACCGGTTAATTACATGATACACCAACCAGACAGAAGAGACAAGGAGAAAAACTGCCATGTCAATCTCCTAAAGGACTGGAAGGACCCCGTTGTTCCTATGCCTGGTGTGAACTTTGCCATCCGAGAAGAACCAAGGGAGGATTGGACTGGCCTACAATCAGTACAGTGGAGAACCAATCTCTGAGAAGCCGAGAAGGAGGAACCTAGGACATATCTTAAACCACTAGGACATGTCTTTTCGCAATACCCCAGCCAAACCTCACTAATCGAACCTTCCATAGACACGTTACCCAATCGCGCTGTACGGATACGTCCATACCGGCTTCCCGAAACTAAACGGGTGGCCGTCCAAGAAGAGGTGGAGGAGATGCTCCGACTGGGTATTATTGAACCATCTACCAGTCACTGGTCGTCCCCAATAGTTCTCTTGCCAAAACCAGACAGGTCCACCAGGTTTTGCATGGACTTCCGGCAACTGAACTCTATATCTACATATCAGGCATACCCTACGCCACGTATCGATAAGCGCCTGGAAAGATTGGGTTCAGCAGCCTACCTAAGTACCATTGATCTTACAAAGGGGTATTGGCAGATACCTCTACGTAAGGAAGAGAGACTGGAGAAGGCTTTTTCTACCCCTTTTGGCATGTATCAGTTCACTGTTTTGCTGTTCGGCCTGCATTGAGCTCCGGCTATGTTTCAGTCACTCATGAACCTCGTTTTGGCCTCACACAACACTTATAGCTCTGCTCATCTCGGCAACATCATTGTGTTTAGCAACAGCTGGAACGGACACCTAGAACATCTTGGGAAGGTGGTGACTGCGCTTGATTGCGCTGGGCTAAAAATTAATCCTAAGAAGACTACTCTAGATGAAACACAGACCTGATACTTGGGATACCTGGTCGGTGGTGGTGTGATCAGACCCCAATTGGACAAGGTTGAGGCTAAGCTACGCTTACCCATGCCGGTAAACAGGAAACAGATCTGGGCCTTCTTAGGCTTTGCAGGTTACTACAGACTTTTTATCCTGTTATTCTCTTCTCTGGCTTCTACCCTTACGGACGCTCTCAGGACTTCACACAAGGGAGATCTGCTCTCTGACGAAGATGCCATTTGCGCATTTGGCAAACTGAAAATGATTATTTCGGCTCTACCCGTCCTGCGGTGTACCAACTTTGCTGAGTGGTTCTATCTGCAAATCGACACCTCTGGCACCGGTTTGGGGGCTGTACTATCGCAAGGCCTGGGGGACGACCTGTATCCTGTGGCAAGCTGTTGCTGCATGAACTAGGGTATTCAACAATTGAGAAAGAGTGCCTCGCAATTAGGTGGGCTGTGGAATCCCTAAGGTACTACCTGCTGGGCCGGTCGCTCACCATCTTCACGGATCACGCTCCCTTGCATTGGCTCTCTGTACAGAAGGACTCTAATCAGCGCATCCTGTGTTGGTTTCTCACCCTCCAACTGTTTCACTTTCTAACTGTGCACAAACCGGCCTCCTTCCAGCTGGTTCCGGATTACCTGTCTCGGAGTGTGGATCGGCCCGATCAGCTCGAGTCTTCAGGGGGATGTCTAAGGGGGCAAGGAAGCCTACACTGCCGAGTGACATGGACACGCTGAAGCCTGCACTGCTGAGTGTCACGGACCCGCCTCTATTGAACAGATCAGGCGTTGTCGGCAGTGGGAGTCAGGACTTTACGTGCTGGATATTGAGGAAGACAGAGGACATCAGAGTGGTCGGGAACCGGCCCGTTCACAACCGCCTGAACCCTGAGGACCCACATTTGGCCGCACACGTGGAGTCCGCCATTGCGCCCGAGATGAGGGCTCATGAGGAACAGCAGCTAGCCCTACGTATTACACTCCAAGGACACTTGCGCAACAAAACCCACTTGCCCGACCCCATATACTTACCAGGTGCTCCTGGGGTGCACCACTCTCTCGGACGTGGAGAGCGGTGCTTCACATCGGGGCTGCATAGTGAGTCATCATGGCAAGTCGCGAACTGGGGAAAAGGGGCGGGGCCTGGGAGGGTTTAAGTAAACGTTCTCAATCTCCTGATTCGGATGGGCTGAGGTCTCGCCAACCCCTTTATAAGTCCGACAGGAAAGAAGGACTAAAGCAAGTTTATTGTTCTTCTTACAGAACAGACGTGCTGCGGAGGAGGGAACAGCGACAGAGCTACACTGGGCATACGAGGACTGACCTGCAGGTCCTCACTGTTCATCCCTATTTAAGAATCCAAGAAAGTAAAGGATATCCAAGAGACTCTGTAGTGATAAAGGGAACCTGCACCCCCTGGGAACCAGCCCTTAGTGTAAAGTAATCACTCATAATCACCTTCCCACACAAGTAAGGTTATACAAAGCACGATAAACTCAGTCTGGAAGAAAGCCAATCACACAGAATTTATGATGCTTTGTCATGACCACGGGTATCCCTCTTAAAAAGATCTCCAAGGTTTCCGGGGTGGTTGCCTACAATTCCTGGTCCAAGAGTAGGCAGAGCTTAGTGGATTAGCGGATCTAAAACCACTTCCTCATCTTCCAACATGGCGGTCTGAATATGCACCTTGAATTTCAGGCAGCAGTCTAGTTGATGCAGCTCCTAGAGTATTTAAGCCCCTCCCTCTGTTTGTTCCGCGCTTCGCGTCTCTTGTTATCAGCGACGCTTACCGCGGTCCGGATTCCTGTCAGAGATATTCTCTTATTCCCTAGTTGTTTCTGTCATAGTTCTTGCCCTCAGTTGTCATAGTAATTTTCCCTGTCCTTTCACAGTGCCCAGCCCCTCCACTGTCCTGTCCTTTCCCGGCTCCTGACGTGTGTGAGATTTCTGAGAGAAAACCGTTCCACTTGTTTTCTCGACTACCTCAGCGAAAGGCAAGTACCATGGTGTTGTGAGGAGTTTTATGGTTGTCATAGCGTTCGTGGTGGCATGCAGTTGTTACAGTAATTCTTCACTTGTTTTTACGAAGTGCTCACCTTTCACGACCTGCATGCGCTGTTACGAGTCGCGCTGCCTCACAAAACGAACTAGCGTTCGATAAACCTGCATCCATGTGTCTTTAGGCGCATTGTGTATTCTGACAATTGTTGTATGAATGTGAACATTTTCTGCTTACTTTTTCTGATGAAAAGAGGCATATTAGGTTGCTCTGTATTTTCTTTAGAATTCACTGTGGTGTTTACATTGCCTTGAGTTTAGTATTAGCCATAGGATTTATGGTCACGGAACTCTCCTTTATAGCAACCTCCTTGTCCCTCTGTCAGTAAAATACTATTTTTCCAGCTCTGTGCGCTATCAATCCCATCTTCAGAACCTGTGCCCAGGCATCGAGCTAGTATCCCATCTTCAGAACCTGCGCCCCTGCATATATTGCAGGATGGATAGTTCACCATACCATAATTCAAGGTAAGGGGTTGGAGTCATTTAAATTCAGAATAAGATTGAGATAGAATCACTATTCCTCTCAGTTATCAGGGAAAGCCGCTTAAATAATTCCTGGTATTTTCTCTAGTTGTTTCTTAGACCTTTTGTGAACTTGAAGATAGTTTCAGCCAAAAGAGAGAGAGAAAGGGTAACAACGCACTCTGAGAAAAGAGAAGAGGTCAGTTGGAGTGGTATTCCCGCAGAGTCTAAGGTAAGCGTTACATGCTTGCATTTATTATCTGCAGTGTCTAATGAGAACTAAGCAGCAATTTACAATAATATGGAAATGAAAAGTGCAAGCTGTATAATGCCAATTGTCAATCACAGATGAATATGCAATTATTTTGTCTTACGCTCCTATAAAATGTAGATGAAGGTACGATCAGATCACACCCGGGACCCTCGCCGCTACTGGTGCCCGGCACTCCTCGAGAGAGGAGGGGAGGACTGGCCAAGCCCCCCACAGTCCTACACCAGAGAAGGGGTGTGATGCTAGGAGTCTCGGCCCAGATAGTGCACAGCTGGTCGTCCAGGCACTGTTCCTCTTAGTACGCACGTCTCACCAACAGCCCAGGATGAGTCCCTCCTTCACTGGTCCAAGTATAGTTCTCTTATTAGGGGCTGCACGTCAATCATCATGACGTATCAGCCCTTCGAGAAGCTTCTAGACTCACCCTTTCGGGCAGTAAACATGTTTTCGCTTGGAAAGTTACAAGACTGGAAACAGCCAGTCTTGGCTTCCAGGCTTCGTGCACGGTGTTTTGGGAAGATCTGATATTCTTGCCTTATCAGTGCACCTGACTCGCAGAGCGAAGACGAGCAAGGCTGTGCAAAGCTGTGCCTGGCGTCCAAGGGCTGCGTAGAGCCTCTTGCAAATGCTAGATGTTTATGTCTTCAGGAAAGGCCTTCGCAGTTAACCCCTTACAAGCATGCAGGCTCACCCAGTTCGAGAGGCCTGGTTGATGTCAGCATTTTCCTCCACGCTTCGAATAAGCTCTAATATACACAAGATAGCTCAGTGGGTTAGTGCAAGTGCAAGTTACTGCAAGCGCCTAGAAGCTTATCACGACAGACTGAAACAAGTCCACGAGTTTCTGTGGAAAAAAGAAACTCTTTAATTTCCATTTTTGAATAAAACAACCATTTTTGTTCAGGCAATTGGCGTCTTCCTCCTCATTGTTACAGTGTAATAGAATGTACCTCCTTCCCTACCGCATCTAAGACATACCACAACTAGAATCCCCAATCCAACTGGTAGATAATGCCCCAAAGGATAGAGCATGGTGTACTAACATACAAAACGCTCTATCGAACAAAATCCCGTCCTTACAATGTAAAATTGCTAAAATAAAAAGGCCTCACTGGCACCCCCTGACCAACAAACCACTCAACCCTCGGTGACTAGGACAACTACACCCTTTAGATTCAAGACTATCTTCATAATTGAAACAGAACAAATAATACTCTCCCTTAAACCTTCTAACTGTAAAGGAGACACATGCCCAGCACAGATAATAAAGGATGCAGCTAGAGACCTAGCACCTTTTATCTCCAAGCTTATAAACTCCTCGTTCAAATACAGTACCGGCCAATCTTAAAGAATCATGGGTCCTCCCGTTACTTAAAAAACAAACTCTGGACCCTACTATCCCCACCAATTACAGACCTATCACTACCGTGCCATTTCTACTCAAAATCTTAGGTAGAATTGCTTACATACAAATCCAGGACTATCTGGAAGCAAACCATCTACTTGGCTCACGACAGTTGGGCTTCCACCCCCTCCATGGCACTGAAACAGCGTTGCTAGACCTTAAGACACAAATTGAAGAATTAAAGGATAATGGAAAAATAGCTTTGCTACTCCTACTGGACTTGTCGGCAGCGTTTGACTTGGTGGATCATGCAGTTTTATGTAACCACCTCCAATCTGCTGCCAACTTCACCAAAGATGCTATAGCTTGGGTCCAATCCTTCTTAGCTAACCGGACCATGAGAGTCTTCTTTACCTCAGCCGCTGCCAACCCTATCAAAATAACCTGTGGGGTCCCACAAGGTTCCTGCGTCTCCCCTACCATGTATAATATCTTCACTAAGCCTTTGTTTGCAAGTTGGACAGACTGGGTGTCACCTACACTAACTGTGCAGATGACACACAGATCCTCATACCCCTTTCGGGCAACTTCGAGGCGGACTCAGCCTTGGTGAACAAGATTTACACCCTCATTCAGGCATGGATGGCATCCCATGGCCTCTGCCTGAATGATGAAAAAACGCAGTTACTAATCTGAGGCTCTGAAGCCAACATCCAAAAACTCAGCCCAAACTACACAACCTTTAACATTGATAACAACCCTATCAAGGTGATGTCTGTAGTTAAACCTTTAGGATTCTATCTGGACTCCTCTCTCACTCTCAAAAAGCAAGTCAACTCCCTTGCCTCATCCACAACTTATACTTGCAAACTCATCAGAGCTTCCAGACCATACCTTTCGAGCGATAGCTGTGTCACACTAGCCAATGCTCTTATCATGTCAAGATTAGATTATTGTAATGCCCTGTACTCAGGAGCCAACAAATATATCACAGACGAAATTCAAAGATTGCAGAATAACGCCTTGAGGGCAGCGTTGAACAGAGAGCATATTACCGAATTCAGGAAAGAGGTTAACTGGCTCAAAATAACGGACAGAATTCTCCTCAAAACAGCATCCCTCACGTCCAAATGCCTGAATAACCTAGCACCTCCATACCTAGCGGATAGAATTACTAGGAGAACAGCTACCCGTCCGACGAGATCTGCCAACTCATTTATGTTGGAGATTCCCAGGTTCAAACGCTCGACAGCGGCAGGAACCAGTTTCCCTGTTAAAGCTGCACAATACTGGAACAAACTACCAGGTCACCTCAGACTAGAACAACCCTACCCTAAATTTAGACATAAGATACTCAATTGGCTACACACCAATGACACCTAACTGACGAATTACACCTCTACCTCTCCGGACCCTACATGACCCTTGCTTCTGCTAAATCACACTGTACGTTGGTTAACCGTGCACGCATGGTTATCTGCTCTGTCATATATGTATGTACCATGGATATACGACGTAGACATGCAAGGTTGTATATACATATGTGTATATGTATGTGTGCATATACTGATACCCATGTTAATGCTTCCTTGATTTACCAAGGCTATTGCTATGTATTTTGGTCCTATTGCAATCACTTGCTCTATGTATTGATACCTTGTACTGTAACTAAGTCATAAGATTTCTTGTTTCTGTTGTGCCCGTCTACCTATGGGTTTGGTGCGCATTACCAAACAAATAAACAAACAAACAAACAAACATGTGTCACTGTCTACCCTGCCCCATCTAGTCAGCACTGTCCAAGAGTAGTATACTCTGTGGAGGATCTTGGATTGTATTAACCACAGCCGGGCCACTATTCCCACCTTCTTCAGGAACATCAGAGCCTCCACCCATTCCTCTGATTCCAGTCTTCGCAAATCCCGCTCCCATTTCTCTCTCAGGCGGGTGAGCTGTGCGGTCCCAAATGCTGTGAGCACTTGGTATAATGTTGACATGACCTTAGCAGGGATGCCCGTTGAGAATAAGTTAGCCTCCAGCGGGGAACTACTTGGGACCTCTTCCAGGGAGGGAAATTTGACTTTCATGGCGTGAGACATTTGCATATAATGGAATCCCTCCCCTGTTGACAGGTCATATTCTCTTTGCAGCTCTTCAAACGGCCAAAGACGCCCCTCTTGTGTTATATCTGCCAGGGTGTCTATTCCTTGCACCGCCCAGCTCTCAAAGTACCCCATCTTCAGCAGCTCCTTCAGGTGTGTGTTATGCCAAATGGGCTGGTCAAGAGTCGGTTTTCCGCCCCACCCCATGTCCTGGTGCGCCTCCACCCACACTTGGCATGTGTGCCTCATCGGCCCTTGCAGGGTCTTCGTGTATCTTGTCCCCCCATATAGTGTCTGTCTGGGTGTTCGGCCTATCATTCTTTTCCATTCCGCTGTGATGCGTGGGAGTGTCTGGTCTCTGTGTAGCCAGTCATTCGCCGTCCCCAGTTGGGCTGCCCAATAATAGCTGTGCAAGTTGGGCAAGCCTATTCCCCCTTCCCATACTGACCGCTGCAGCGTTTTCAGTGCCACCCGCGGCTTCCCCCCCGCCCCCACCCATGGGAGCCGCCTTAAGGATCCCTCAATTTCTACAAAAGCCTTCTTTGGAATCGGGAGCGGGGCGTCCGTCAGGACATAGAGAAACGTGGGTAACGTCAGCATCTTAAATAGGGATGCTTTGCCCAGCAGGGTTAGTGGGAATGATTGCCAGTGTATGATATCCTGTGCAAATTTGTTCACTACTGGTGTGAAATAGAGCTGGCTATAGTTCGATAAGCATGGGCTAAGGTGAACACCAAGGTATTTCAAGCCTGAAGCTGCTAGTGTGTTAGGGCATTGATATTGGTATTGATATTGATATATTAGTTGTATCGCTTGGTTCACAGCGCGACAAGGCAGGGGAGGGAAACAAGGGAGAACAAAACAACAATCTTTCTAGGCCCTGTCACATTGAGATCGTGCAAGTGCATGTGAGACGGAAAGGGGAAATTGCATTGAAGGGGGGAGAAGTGGAAAAGCAAAGGAATCAACATTTATAATAAATAAATAAATAATAAAAAGCAACAAACAGTGGTAGTGCAGCCAGCAGGTGGCAAGTGCTAGGTTTAAGGCAACAGACAGGGTCTGTCTGATCAGTGGAGAAAAAGGGTAGGACAAGGACTGTAAGGTTACAGATACGGAAGGGGGTGGCTGTAGGAGGGGCAGGGTTCACAGAAGGAGAGGGCAGAAGAGGGGGTGGGGGCGAGAGAGTGGACAGGATATCCTGGGTTTCTAGGATGACCAATTCCTGGGAAAACAATGCAACCTCTCCCTGCACTGGGAAAACTACTGATTTTTGCCAATTTATTTTAAGCCCCCTAAAGCTTTGGTATGACTGTAGTATTCCAGTCACGACCGGACATGAGGTCTTTGGGTTACTTATATATTAAGAGGTTGTCTGCATAGAGCGAGACCCTATATCCCCACCCCAGAGCCATTTCAATCACTCCCATTTCAGGCTTTCCCTGAGTTATATTGCAAGTGTTCTATTGCCAGATTAAGCAACAATGGTGAAAGGGGGCATCCCAGCTGCGCTCCTCGCCCCAGTTCAAAGGCCTGGGAGATTACCCCGTTTACTCTTATCACCGCCTCGGGGGAGGTGTATAGTATGCAAGCCCATGCCAGGAAGTTCCTGCCAATTCCCATGCGGCCCATAATTCCCCAAAGCGAGTTCCACGGCACAGAATCAAACGCCTTCTCGAAGTCTATGGCAAGGTGTGCCAGAGTGTCTGGTATTTCAGTTGCCAGGCCAATGGTGAGCTGTGCCCGGCGTAGGTTCATTTGTGTGGATCTGGAAGGCATTGGTCCGGATGTATCAGCGATCCGATCACCCCCAGCAAGCGGTTGGCCAGTACTCAGCCAAGATCTTAGCCTCCCCATTATTTGGGATATTGGCCTATATTATGCACGTTGTTCCGGGGATTTACCAGGCGTCGGGAGAACCACTATGCTAGCCCTTATAAGGTCAGGTGGCAGACCGTCATCTTGTTTACATTGTAGATAAAAGCGATGCAGAGGACCGGTCACGTTCTCCCCCAGCGCTTCCATGTCTCTATTGGGAACCCATTGGGCCCTGGCACTTTCATCGTCTGTAGCTGTGCGATTGCTGCTAAAATGTCCTCCTCTGAGACATCTGCTTCCAACCCCAAAGCTTGTTGAGCAGAGAGTCTTGGGAGAGGCAACTGATTCAGTGTGTCCGGCTCGCCTACCTCACGGTTCTCATTGCCTGCGCTATATAGCGCCTCGTAGTATTGTTCAAAGGCCTCGGCTACGTCTATATCATTGGTGATTAACTGCCCTTGGGTGTCCCGTAAGGCACGCACAAATCCAGTCCCTCTATCTTTCCTTTCAATCCAGGCCAGCATTTTCCCTGCTTTATCCCCGGTTTCATGGATTTGACTTTATCTGGCCGAGTGCACTTCCCTGGCGTTGTCCAGTGCCACATTATGCAGTGTTTCTTGCATTGTGACTAATGTTAGCTTGGCCTTCTGTGACCCGGAGGAAAAAAGTTCCTGCTCCGCCTGTTGCATTTCCCTCTCTGCTTCCTCCACCTCATGAGCGTGCTTCTTATGCTTAGCTGCCACCAGTGAAAGCGCCTCCCCCCGCAACGGAGCCAGCCTTATACCCCTCCCAAAGTATGACTGGGCTGTCAACCGTTCCCGTATTTATTTCAAAGCATGTCCCGGTTTTTGCCGCCAGGCCGTTCACAAATTCAGGATCCCCTATAATAAGTGTTGAGGCGCAAGCTCCCTTTGGGCTTTGTTATCCCGTACTTTAGCTCCATGACTAACGGGGAGTTGTATGATATCCCTCTGACTAGATATTTGGTGGATAGTAGCCAATGGGTCATGTTCGCTGGGACAAAAAAGTAGTCAATTCTTGACATAGATGCGTGTAACCCAGAGAAAAAAGAATAGCCCCTCTCGGTTGGATGCAGCCATCGCCATGTGCAGGGGTGTTGCTAGGTCTGGAAAAGACCCGGGGCTTCGCTAATGTCAGAACTGTCGGGACTGGGGGCTAGCTAGCCTTTTGGTTGTAGCTCCTGAGATTCTATCCGGGGCTACAACCAAAAGACCAGTGGCTATAGCCCCCTTTGCCCGCCCCCTAGCAACGCCTCTGGCAATGCGTCTACCCACCCCAGAGCCTCCATGACTGAGCGTAATTTGGTGCAGGCCGTCGGGTTCCTGGTACCCACTACTACTACTAGTGTCAGGTATCCTTGGGGACACCTACAGGCATCCTCCACCACCACGCCCCGCTAATGAGTACCTCCTAACCTTAAATACAATCATGACCAAAGTCCTGCCCTCTAGGATCAAAGCCACCTCCTTCCTGTCCTCATTGAATCTAGATATACCCAACACCTCAATCAAGCCTACCACATTTTTGCCGAGACTATATTTTAACTCACAAGGTACGAATAAGACTGCAGCCCCCAACATCACAGTCTTAAACCCACCTACAAATAAATGTACTCCTATAGCAGTAACATTCACTAACTGCCCGTGCCTACTCAAGGACAGAAACTACTGACTCTGCTCTAGACTCCCATCACCCAACCAGCCACTCCTCAAAAACTATCAGAACAAACCCACTCTAAACACTAAGAAAAACCCTGCAAGGGGGACCCCTGAGCTGCAAAAGTAACCCCAACTAGACAATATGAGAACCGGAAACAGCCAAAAACTACTACCACTACCCCTAACAAGGCCAAATCCATCATCTCGGGAGCTCTAATAAATGCTAGGTCTCTGATAGCTCACGTCATTAACATAGCAGACACCATCCTAGACAATAACTTGGACTTCCTAGCAGTAACAGAATCCTGGCTGCATGCTGCAGCGGGCCCTTCACTTCTACTAGCGATACCAGATAACTACTCTATCATCAGAGTGGAAAGACCTGACTCCAGAGGAGGGTACATTGCCATCATCTTTAAAAATGCCTTAGATATGAAAATAGTCAATACTTCCTCACTCTCTTCATGTGAACTACTCACAGCCAAGCTGCAAACATCGCATAAAAGTACCATCACAATTCATGTAATTTATCAACCTCCAGGACCCATAGGCTCTTTCGAGGAAGATTTGATGACCCTTCTTTCAGACAACATCAAAACTGCCTCCCAAATTCTAATACTAGGGGATTTCAACGTAGGCTTCAATGACCCTAATGACCTCCATGCATTATCAATAGCTGACACACTGACTGAGCATGGATTTAGCCAAAACATTACCCAGTCCACTCATGAGAAAGGGAGGACCCTTAATAAGTAGTACACCTAAACTGTAATATCACAGTGAATAATATCCTCCCTCAACCATAGACTGATATCGTTCGAGTTCAGCATTATTACACCTCTGAACAACACTAGCCCCATAGTACAACCATGCCCAACTAGGAATAAACAAACTATCATGGCCGAGGCAATTATGCCTCTGGTAATACCAACCTTAAACTCTCTCCCAAACACTTTGGACCCCAACCTATTGGTAGACACCTACAACTCTACTATGATTAAAGCATTAGACATAGTCGCATCCCTCAAAATGTGCAAAAGTAAACCAAGAGCCCACTTAAACTCCTGGTTTACCCCCCCCCCCGAGTTAAAACTTCTACGCACTGAAAAAAGAAAACTTGAATCACTATGGAAACATACCCCCCTCCTTGGAGAACAAAACCAACCTGGACACCCTCTCCGCTAAATACAAAGAGGAGATTATCTGTACCAAAATGGATACCTACAACAACAGAATCAATCAAGCGTGGTCCAGTATTAAAGGGCACTTCACCATCCTGAGAGAAATGGAAACGCCCAACTCCCCATTGATTCATGCCTTAAAGATAAACTCTGGTGCGCGAACATTCAAAATGCTCTCACCAATACAATTGCCACCCTGCAGACTAAAATAGCAGACAAACGTCGAAACCTAACCAACCTAGCCTCTACTCAGCCATCGCATGAGCCTCTCATCCAACAACACCTAGGCTTTGAATTCTCCAAAATAACTGTACCAGAAGTACAAAATATTATAGCCTCTCTGAAACCTTCAAAATGCCAACGCGATAGATGCCCAGCACAGGTTATAAAAGATGCTGCCAAAGACCTAACCCTCTTTATAACCAAACTAATTAGTGTCTCATTCTCAACGGGCAGTGTACCCAGTAATCTGAAGGAATCATGGGTACTTCCACTACTCAAAAAACAATCCTTAGACCCATCTATACCTACAAATTACAGACCAATCACAACGGTCCCCTTTCTGTTAAAGATTCTGGATAGGGTAGCAAACCTGCCAATACAAGAACACTTAGAAACAAATCAGCTTCTGGGAACCCGACAATCTGTCTTTAGACCCCAACACGGGACCGAAACGGCCCTCATTGACCTCAAAAGTCAGATTGACGGACTCAAAGACAAAGGAAAGATGGCAATCGTGCTCCTCCTGGACCTATCGATGGCCTTTGGTTTGGTCAACCATAGAGTACTCTGCAATTACCTCGCCACTGCTGCCCACTTTTCCCAGTCTGCAATTACCTGGATCTAGTCATTCCTATACAATAGAACCATGTGGGTTTTCTCACCGTCTGCATCAGCTGACCCCATACTGATCACGTGCAGAGTGCCTCAGGGCTCATGTGTATCCCCGACATTATACAATATCTTTACAAAGCCACTGTTTGATGAACTAGACCGTCTGGGTGTCACCTACACGAATTATGCAGATGACACTCAGATCCTCCTTCCTCTAACGGGCACCTACAAGTCGGATGCACGGCTTGTGAACGAAATCTACCAAGTCATTCAGACATGGATGGCCACTCATGGCCTCTGCCTGAATGACGACAAAACAGAACTCCTACTGGAGGGCTCTCCAGCCAACACAACCAAAATTAGTACGAGCTATGCCTCCTTTAACATAGATGGGACTAGCATCCCAGTACCCAAATATGTAAAAACACTAGGCTTCTATCTGGACGCCACTTCCAACCTAAACAAACAAGTCAACATGACTTCCTCAGCTACTGCTTACACGGGCAAACTATTAAGGGCCTGTAGACCACTGCTCTGAACAGAAAGCTGCCTCATCCTGGCTAGAGCACTCATATTGTCTAAGGTAGACTATTGCAACGGCCTATACTTGGGTGCTAGCAAAACTGTGCTCAACAAATTACAAATATTGCAGAATAATGCACTCTGAGCCGCATTAAATATACCAAGAAGAGAGCATATCTCAGCAACAAGAAAACAGTTCAAATGGCTCTCTATAAAGGAAAAGATCGAGCTGAAAACACTGTCTCTCACCTTCAAAGCATTGAACCGCACTGCCCCACCTTACCTCACCGAAAGGTTCACTATCAGATCATCAACATAGGTCACCAAGTCATCCAACACCTCAAGCCTAGAGGTCCCAAGGTACAAATCTAAAAGAGCAGGAGGGAGCAGCTTCCCTGTCATGGCGGCCCAACTGTGGAATACCCTCCATCTGCACTCAAGACCACCTAACTGTTCTCCAACTTCCGGAGAAATGTCATCTCCTGGCTACTTAGTAAGGAATAACTGAGCCCAATTGATCAAGATTCTGACCTCTTTACACCAACCTGAGTTAACCCCCCCCTCCACTTGCACTTATTGGCTCTTTTGGCAATCCCTGCCTTCTTCTTCTGCATGTTCACCCTATGAATATGTTCTGTTTGCTCATGTATCGTCACCTATACATTTGTACACTGACCACACTGTATCAGTAATGTGACTATGTCTGTAACTGTATTTTGATTACATTGTCTGTAACAACCTACCTGTAACAAACAAACAAACAAATACGTATGTCCTGTCTAGGCCCCGGTCCATCACCTCATTGAAGTCCTACCCTAATATCCAAGCATCCCTGTGGCTTTGATGTGTGAGCCCTTGACATTCCGTTAAGAGATTGGATGTGAGTGGAAGGGGTGCGTATACCGCTACCATTCCCAGAGTGTCACCCCTTTACGCCCCTTTGGCAAAACATAGAGGCCCTTAGGGTCGGACTTGATCCTTTTGTGCAAAAGTATGAGCGTCTCCCTGGAACCCTTATTAAAACCTGCGTGGAAAGCCACCCTGTAGTTGGATCTGAGAAAGAATTTACGCTCTGTGCCTGCTAAATAAGTCTCAGTAAGAAATGCAATGTCAGGGAACAGCCTATTGAGAAACTGTAGGACTAACCTTCTTTTGACACTGGAGCACAACGCGTTTATATTCCAGGTCATCACCGAGACTTTCCCATTATGAGCCATCATCCCAGAGAAACCATGCTTCAACCCTGATAGTGCTCCCCCTCCGCTCCCGTCCCTGCCGCCAGTTAGCTCTCCCCCTTCATGCCTACCCCTAATAGGGTGTCCCTATACGCTGCGTACCTTGCAAACACAACAACTGTAATCAGGCCAACAACGCTTGACCAACTCTTCCCACATCCCACCCTGTACTCCTCCCCAACTTAAAGCACCTGTCACCCTAACACCACACCAAACGGTTGCGAAAGAACCATGTCAACCATTTGCTGGGAGCCCGCTGTTGCTGTTCGTCCGAGCTTCCATTTCTGATCTACAGCCTCTAAAGTTGTTTACCCCTGAGTGTCTTTGCAAGAATGTAGGCAGCGCCATGTCATCCGTTGCCCTCTGCCCCGGCATGGCATCTAAGGGCGCTGTTTGCTCTGCTGTGTGCGATTCCAACAATGTTGGGTTGTGACCGGGATCCGGTTCTTGTCTGGGTCGCCCTTTCGGTGGCTGATGTCCAGGCGATGAGAGCACGTTTGTTTCGAGCCATGACCATGCCTCCTTTGGATTATTGAAGAGGTGCACTGTTCCTTTGTGGTAAACTTTGAGTTGCGCTGGGAAGAAGAGCGTGTATTTCATGCCAAGTGAAAGCATCTTTCTTTTTACCAATTCAAAGGATTGGTGTGCTCTCTGGACCTCCCTGGTATAGACTGGAAAAATCTGATCCGGTAGCCATTATACGTTATGGGACCGGTGGCCAGCACCATTTTACAGCAGGGCATCACGGTCCCTGTAGTTCAGAAGCCGTGCAATTATGGTGCGGTATGGGGCGACCTGCTGGCATCCTGTGTGCCCTTTCCACTGAGAAGAATTTGGAGAGCTTCTTCGGGTGAAGAGCTCCGTTAGCTATTGTTCCAAGAAGAGCTCCATGCTTGGCCCCTCTTCCTTTTCCGGCACTCCAGGAATGTGCTCTTCCCTCGCTGTCTTCTGCCGTACTTTCCAGGTGTGTAAGCTTCTGGGTGACCCCACCGTCAGTTTTTTTTCTCCATTTTCTTAATGGCGTCCTCTGTGTCCAAGATATGCCTCTCTGCGTCCCCGACCCTCAAGGCCATGTTTTGCTTGTCGTTCCGGAGAAAAAGGCCACTTCTGATGAGAAGACATTGATTTTCTCCTCCATAGAGGACCTAGTTTCCCCTATGGCTCCCATTGTGTCACAAAGGGAATTTGGAAGTCTTGCAGCTCCCGTCTGTGTCTGCTGTCCCAGAGGCGCTAGTCATGAGGAGTTGGGGCGTACCCACCGTATACTGCTCCATCTTACACAGGAGCTCTGTCTTCTTAGCTTTATCTTTGACCATGGTGCTGCACGGTCGGCTCCCTTCCTTACTGCACAATGTGGATGTTGATGCCCCTTTGGCTCTGCTCCGCCAGTGGCCAATGAGGCCCAGGCTTTGTCCCTTTGTTCTGGTAAGTAAGAAATACACAAGGGATCACAGTTCGAGGGTGATTATTCAACAATGAATGCTGTATGAAGGTTGGAAAAACGCCTAATCTAAACCTAATCTAAGGTGGGAGCAAGCGTCGACCATCAAATGAAAATAAGGCAATCCTAGAGTCGGCGTGTCAAATAAAAAGGGCCTATTCTAAGTAACCTATTACCAAACCTAACAACAAATAAAAAGAGAGCGTCGGATGGTTTTCAAGAAAAGAAAGAAGTGTTCTCAAATAATATGTCAGGATGCGGTAGCCTGGGTCTCCCTTCCCCATGTTTTGACCACGGGGTAAGGTGGGATCTTGGAGCCCAGTATAGTCTCGGGCTTCTCCAGCATGAGACGACAGTTCTAATGGCAGCTCTCAGGACTTTTGATGGCCAAGTCTTGTTTCCTTGAAAGTCTCTTGCCTTTGAGGACCTGACGTATTCAAATAACAAAACAAATACACAGTCTCTTTTCCATGTGCTTTGGGTGATGACTTTCACCCCACAAATCCCCTTTTCTGGCTGCAAATCCCTAGAAAGTTCTGTAAGGATATCGAGATAGCTATGTTCTCTCGCTTTCAAAGGCCTCTCAGGTTCCAAAATAAAGTTCCTTTAAGAAATGAAAGTTTGTTTCCAATGTTCGCTGGGGGATGGATTCACCCCAGGCTCCCCCTCTTCTGGGCGCTGACCCTTCTCACTTGCTTACCACAGTTTCACGTAGGGTGATAGTTTCACCCCTGGGTCCCTCTCTTCTGGGCGCCGACCCTTCTCAATCCCAGCCGGATCTCCCTCGGTCGGGCTCGGGCCCTTCTCTTCTCTTTAGGGGGTTTCACTTCCCTTGATTTCTCAATGTCTTTTAAAACAGTTCATAGGACATCCCTCGCCCGTGTTCACCTCTGTCAACACACTGTTTCTCAGGACTTTAGACTTTGTCCATCTCGTCAGCATCCCTGGGTCGGGCTCACTCTTGCCAACTTCACATTCACTTGAATTTGCGGGATTCACTTCCCTTGCTTTCTCATGTGGCAGGATTCAATTCCCTTGCTTTCACACAATTTGTAGATCAAAGTCTTTCGATTGTACTGGGATTTTGCTCCTCCTGTATGATCACGTTGACCTCATTTGGTGACTTTCTTACGACCCTCTGGTACCTGTACTGTAGCTTAGATCGGGATTGACCAGAGTCTCTTGAGTTGGGCCCCTTAACACTTTTTAGGGTTCTTTACACAGTTCATTAAACTTGGCTCAAACTTGCCAGTTTGTGCTTCTCATTCAACACTGCCCAGCTCTTACCAGTTCTCCCCTCAACTCACCAGCTGTGTTGAACCGCTTGGCTTTCCTCTTCATTGGAGTCAAGCCCGGTACCACGGTCGCAGGAGCTGCTGTCACGATCCATGCTCCTGGCCCCCTCAGGTATAACAGCCTCCTGGCAGCAATGAGGTTCAAGCCCTTCACACTGGACCCAAGGGCCTTAAAACCTCATCAGAAACATACATGGAGTCAGTCCTGGCGCCTTGCGCCAGGCTCATTATCAGGAATAAAGTAATACCAGTTTTGGACCTTAATCCAACATGGAGGCCTATTACACAGCTCAGTTCTTTAGAACCAAGCCATGCGGTCTAGTGTTTTGGGTGTGGCTGGGCCTGGAACTACTTGGCCTAAAACTACATTACCTGGGCTATTTAAACCACACCCAAACAGCAGAACATGCTTTGCGTTATTCTGCACTCCTGCAGCGTAATTCTCACCGTGTCCAGCTCCTGCTCATCTGCTTCTCCAGTGGCCCGATCCTGAAGCCCTTGATCCGAATTCCATTAATAACCTGGAAGAACAAGAACAGCATTAGCGAGCAAGAACACTTACCTGTGAAGTAACCGGCCTTGAATCCATCCTGCGCTTCCCTTACCTTGCCCATCTCCGGAGTTCGCCGCAACCTGCAAAGGTAAAGAAACAAAGACAGCATTAATAACAATTCTTACCTGGGTAAGCAGCGAGTCTTGGTAGCACCCTGCGCTTCTCTTACCTCGCCCATATTTGGGTTTCACTGCAACCTGCAAGGGAGAAGAAACAAGATCAGCATTAACAAAGCACTTACCTGGGCAAGTTGTGCTTCGATTGCTCATCACTCCGGAACATCACCGCAACCTGTACAAAGAAGAGAAGAGAACACAGGTTAGCAATTAACACCAATAAACAGCGCAGCGCTTCGCACATCAATAACTCACCGTGGTCTTCGCCATCGGCGCGGCATCACCGAGATCGCAACCATCCCTGTGAAAACAAAAGAGACATTGTTTTTTTGTCAAAATCTTTTTATTGAAACGTCAATGCACATTGAAATCATTAGCGAGACAAGTCAGTGGCAATCTTCCTTGATTACAATTTGGCGGTATCCAACCCAATGACGCTCGTCCATTGGGTGGTCTATCGAAATTCATAAACTACATAAACATCGGCATTTGTCACTGTGCTTCCAACTTCAATTAATTTAATTTAAAACCATGCGTAAACGTTTCATTTTAACATCTTTGTAATTCTATTGGTAAATGTATTTCATAAGTATCCTTGGGGGTGTAGTATTGCCGCTTTGTGTTCTGTAGCATTCTTCATTGAGGAGGGAAAGGGAATAAAAGGAGAAAGAAGAAAAATAAAAATAAAAAATAAAAAATAAGCCAGCTTCACCAGAATTACCCTTGGTTCCATGTATTTCCCCCAGTGCCCTGCAGCATCTCCCCATTCCGCTTTTAGTTCAGTAGGTCCTTCCTTCATTCCCAGGCTATTCAGGGCTGGAGAAGATATTTAACCAGTCTTAGTCGAAAGAACATGTGTTCCTTCTCCTCCACATGACCTAGTAATGGACCCCAGATATTCCGGAATTTGTCTGTCCGGTTTTCTATTGCGGCCGTTAGCTTCTCCATTCCCAAAAGCTCCCAAACCTTAACCCACCAGTGTACAATGTGGGGACCCTCCAGTTCTTTCCAGAACCGTGCGTCCGTGAGGCGAGCCGCCATCAGTAGTTGAGTGATTAGCCAGGCTCTGGGGCCAGATTGTGGATAGGACCATCATCTGGGGCGTCGCCCAACACCATCACTAATGGGTCCATGGGGAGGAGGGTGTCCTTAATTTTGGACCTGATCTCGAGCCAGAAGCCAGAAGGATTGGATGATCGGGCAATGCCACCACATGTGCCCCAAGTCTCCCTTTGCCCCACATCCATGCCAACATACATCGGGGTAATCTACATTCATTGCGTGCAACCTTTGGGGCGCAAAGTACCATCGATAACATATTTTAACTGCGCATTCCCTAACTGTCGTGCATCTAGAGGACCTATGTGTTCTGCCCCAGATTCTCTGCCATGATTCTGGAGCTATCTCCCTGCCCAGCTCCTTCTCCCATGCTAGCATGTAAGCAAGTTTTTCCCATGCTTCTCCCATGCTAGCATGTAAGCGAGTTTTTCCCCTTCTGGAGCGTTTTCTAGAAGTCGGCAGCATGTTGCCACTTTGTGTGAGCGTTGTCCTTCTGATGCAGTTATCTCTAGGCCTGTGGGAGGCCTGGTGGCAGCTTTTTTAACAGACGGGTTGGTGACCCAGTGCCTGAGTTGTATGTATCTAAATCTCTCCATTTCTGGAAGGTTGAATTTCTCCTTACACTGAATGAAGGTCAAGGGGTTGTTGTCAATGTATATCTCTTGTAGCCTCAAGGTCCCCGTTCTTGACCAGTTTTGGAATGATCTAGGCTGAAGCCCTGGAGTAAAGGCTGGCTTCTGTGTGATTGGTGTGAGGGGTAAGAGGGCCTAATCCCGGGGCAATCCCCCTTAGGGTGGTCTGTCTGTCCCAGCATTTTAGCGTGGAGCTCGTAGTTGGTAGAAGGGGTTTCCGGGAGGCCCGTGCCTCCCGCGGCAGGAAGGGGAGGTGAGAGAGGGGAGCCCCAGCAAACAGTTGCTCAATATCCTGCCATTTGGGGGGGTCCTCTCGAATAGCCCAGCCCAGGATGGGGGTGACTTGCGATGCTCGATAGTATTTTAGGATTGAGGGGAGCCCCAAGCCTCCTGCTTCTAATGAGGATCTTGCGCTGGATTCTGGGTGTTTTACGCTGCCAGATGCATCAGCATATCTCTTTCTGCAGGTCTTGTAGGACACGCTCTGGAATATGGACTGGGAGCACCTGGAAAGCATAAAGAAGCCGGGGTAGCAAGGTCATTTTGATGGCTGTTATGCCATGATATCTCCTGGGGAGCCCATTTTAGTAGAGATTCCTTCGCGTGTTTTATTAGCGGAGAGATATTGGCTCTCACCAGTCCTGAGTAATTTGTAGTTAAGTGCACCCCTAGGTATGTTATTTTGGAGCTTATCCAGCTAAGGGAGTAGGTATTCTGTAAGGCATTTATCACCTCTGGTGTTTCAGATAGATTCAGACCCTTTGATTTGACCATATTTATCGTGAAGCCCGATATCTGCTCAAAGCAATCAAGCAGGTTCATGAGCGTGGGGACCGAGGTCTGAGCCTCTCTCAGGAAACAGAGCACATCGTCCGCGTATAATGCTACTTTGTGGATCTGGTCTTTTACCTCGAACCCCTGGATTTCGGGGTGAAGGCGGATGTGTTGGGCTAGTGGTTCCATTGCTAGGGCAAAGACCAAAGTCGATAGGGGGCACCCCTGCCCGGTTCCTCTGCTGAGGGGTACCTGTGGTGTCCAGTGGGCGTTGACTCGTATTTGGGTAGAGGGGATCCGGAAGTTGGCCAGGACCAGTTTAGAAAATTGTGGGCCAAAACCGAAGCCCTTTAGGACCAAACGCAGGTAGTCCCATGACATGCTATCAAAGGCCTGATGGGCGTCTAAAGATAGCAAGGAAAGGGGGCCCGATATGGAGGGGGCCAGGGCTATTAGATCTATTGCTCTTCGAATATTATCATGGGTCGCTCGGCCCTGAATAAAGCCCATCTGATCCCTGTCTGTTAGTGTAGGTAACGACTCCCCCTTTTACTAAACAACTTGGCGTCTGTATTGAGCAAGGCCATGGGCCGGTAGGAAGCACAATCTGCCGGATCTTTTGCGGGTTTTAGGAGTAGGGTTGTGCTTGATTCAGCCATCGATTGTGTCACAGAACCCGTTTCCCATAGGATGTTGAATAATTTTGTGAGGTGCGGTGTGAGTTCTTTTGCAAAAGTTTTGTAAAATTTATTTGTGAATCCGTCTGGGCCCAGAGCCTTGCCAGCAGGGAGGGATTTGATGGCTAGTTCCACTTCTTCCGCCGATATTGGGACTTCTAAGGATTCTAATAAGGACTGTGGCAGCTGTGGGAGGTCCGTCTTGGTTATAAATTCTTTAGCATACTGTTGGTCTCCCTCATGCGGGGTCGAATGATCCTTAAAAAATTCTTCTATAATGCGACATTTGCCCTCCTCAGAGTATGTGCCTTTGCCTGATTTATCTCACAGGAAGTCTATTCTGTTTTGTTTAGTCTGCTTGCCTAATTTGGCTGCCAGTAATTGTTATGTTCCATATACACCAGGGACACCAACTTGTACAGGCATAGACTCTTTATTTATTAAGTCTAAGAAACAACGACCCCCGAGAGGCAGTCAACCACCGTCCACAGTTTTGCCTTCTCTTCCCTCTCCAGATTGGAACGTGGAACCTCTCGTTTCCAGATCCACATTCCAAACTACATACAAACCAAAACACTGATGAACTATGTACTGTATTCAAAGCCCTGATGACTCATTGGTTGGTTACCTGTAACATTGATATCCTAACACCTCCCTCCTTTCTAACGCTTAAAAATGTCTATATCTCTAATGTCTGAACTGATGTCCTTAATTTAAAGTGCCACAGGTTCTGGAGACCCAAAATTATGTTGAACACAGACCCATGCTTAAACTAAAGTGAATTGACACAAAAACCCATGCTTAAACTAAAGTGAATTGACAATAACCAGTCCTATATATAACTATGCTATTAGTATACATCGAAATTGCTGTTAATGCCATTGAACCTATATGAAGATTGTCACTCTCTTCCTCTGACATGTTTGACAATGGCTACCCTCTCCTTGTTCCAAACACCTCCACCTCTGACTAATACTGATGAGCCTAGATCTTTTACTACTTGTTTGGGCTCAGAATACAAAGACGCTCCCTTGCGTACTTTGGTGGGCAACTTAACTTTGATCCACTCACCTTCATTGATTTCAACTTCCCTACAACAGTTTCTTTGATCATATCTTGCTTTAGATTTAACTCCTGCTTCAACCATTCTACTCTTCACTTTTTCCAAATCTACATCAACCATCCTGGATTTCCCCATCCATCCTGGACATAGATGAGAATTGGGTTTTCTACCTCTCAACATCTCAAATGGTGTTAATCCTGTAACACTATGAGGTGTGATTCTATACTGAAATGTCCTTTCCATTGCTGTCCTGAACCAATCCCCACCAGTTGCTACTGCAATTCTTATGGCTTCCATAAGCGTCCTATTGAAGCGCTCAACACATCCGTTACTTTGGGGATGATAAAAGGAAGTGTTTGCCTGTTCAATACCATTTTTATCCAAGAATTCTCTAAATTCTTTGGATATTAATTGGGATCCATTATCCGACAAACATCTCCTGGGAAAGCCCTCTCTCCAGAATAATTGTTCTAGAAATTTCGTAATACTGCTACTAGAAATGTCTCTGAGTAAACAAATTTCAGGCCATTTGGACAGTAAGTCTATGACTACTAGCAAATAGCTATCTCGGGTCCCTCCTATATTAAATGGACCTAATAGGTCTATTGCAATCTCATCCCACGGTACCCTCGGTGTTTCCCTAATAACCATGGGTACTTTTCGCACGCTTAAACCTTTGTTACCCTCCAGACACTCTGTACACTCTTTAACTTGCTCTTCAATCTCTTTATCCATTCCAGGCCACCAGAACTCAGATCTTATTGCACCCTTGGTCCTAGCTATGCCTAAATGTCCTTCATGGGCTAGATCCATTATTTGTCTCCTCATGCCCCGAGGAACTATCATCTGATGCCCTCTATATAGATACTTGTCATTGATCCATAAGTCTCCTTTAACTTTGGCAAATCCTCCCATGTCACCTCTGTAATTCATTACTCCATTTTCTTTCACTAATGTTAGTACTTTCTGGTAACTTAAATCTTCACTGCATTCTTTGTCCCACTCATCCTTTTTCAATGACTCATGTACTTGAAAAATCTCAAATGTTTCCTCCCGATCTGATTGCTCTAACTTGGTGTGGAGATCTCTATGAACCGATCTTGACAACGCATCTGCCACTACATTAACCTCACCGCTAATGTGAATCATGGTGAATTGTAGCCCTTGAAGAGCTGTAACCCACTTCATTATTCGTCTTGATACACCTTCTAGGCCACCCTTGGTAAAAATACTGACCAGTGGTTTATGATCAGTACAAATCTCAAAATTCCTCCCCCAAAGAAACCTCTTGAACTTCTCAACACCCCAAATACAAGCAAGAGCTTCTTTCTCAACCACTGAGTATCTGACTTCAGAGTCTTTAAGGGACCTTGAAGCAAATGCTATAGTTTGCAGTCCCTCAGAATCTTCTTGCATCAGAACTGCACCTATGCCATAGTCACTGGCATCTACAAAAAGTAGCGTGCGTTTCCCTTCTTCAAATGTCTTCAGAATGGGTGCATTGATTATGGCCTCTTTTATCATCTCAAACTCACGCTTACAGTCTTCACTCCATTTAAATATCACACCTTTACGAGTAAGTCTTCTCATGTGTCTTGACATGTCTGACAAATTTTTGATAAATTTGCCATAGAATTCAACTAACCCCAAAAACGATAACACTTCTGCTTTTGAGTTGGGTTCTTCCATTTTCCTTATTGCTTCAATAGCCTCCTCTTTAGGTTTGATTCCCTCAGCAGTGATTTCGTGACCTAAATAAACCACTTTACTTGCTTTGAAGGTACACTTCTCTGATGCTATTGTTAAACCAGCTTCTCCTAATATGTCTAATACCCTTTTTAACCTTTTGTCATGTTCCGCATCATTACTACCACAAATTAGAACATCGTCTTGATAATACATTACTCCTTTCTCTCCGCCTAGTAGTTTGTACATAATACTCTGAAATACACTCGCCGCCGACACTAAGCCAAACGGCATACGTACACATCTAAATAAACCATTAGGAGTAATGAATGCTGTTAAATCTCTGGAATCCGGATGCAACTCAATCTGGTGATAAGCAGATTTGAGATCTAAAATCGAAAATATTCTTGAACCAGAGACACCCACAAGTAGGTCGTCTATCCTAGGTAGTGGAAACCTATCTGCTACCACCATACTGTTAAGGTGTCTTAAGTCAATGCATATCCTCAAGGACCCAGAGGCTTTCCGAACTACTACTATGGGGCTCACCCATTCTGAAGAGTCAATTCTTTCAATAACCCCTTCATTCTCCATTTTTTTCAATTCATTCTCTACACCCTCCTTTAGTGCTAGTGGAATGGTGCGCAATTTCGCGATCTTGGGAACTGCCCCTTTTTTTAACCGTATTTTGTGAACAAACCCTTTCATGCAACCAAGCTTATGTTCCTTTACGATCACACTCTCTCCACTTACTGTTAAAACCTGTTCAGGATGACCTGCTTCAAGTCTGATTTTTAATTCAGCTTGATCACTCCACGATAATAACTCTCCCCCTTTGTTGGCAACATAAATAGTGGTGGTGGCTTCCCTCTCTTTAAACTGCAGTTTGGCTTCAAAATATCCTATTATCTCTATTGGTTTGTCACCATATGCATTCACTTTGACCTTGTTTTCTCGTAATGTACAACAATTAAACCTCTCTTTCCATACTTGCACTCCTATTAATGTATAGTCCGCCCCACTATCCATAAGCATCAATATTTGTATCCCATTAATCAACACCATAGCATATGGTTTCCTTTTTTTCACTTGACCATCAATGGCATTCACCATAAATACCACTTCTCTACCAGTCTCTACATACTCATCCTCCTCATTATTTACACTAACATCAAATACTTGACCTGAATTGGCATTAACATTTCTACAACATCTAGCAATATGTCCACGTATGCCACAATTGTTGCATATGACATGCACTGCAAAACATTCCTTGTCCGATGCAAGATGTGAATAGCTCCCACACCGGAAACATTTTCTTGTAGTGGCATCTCTGTTTGTCACTGCCTCTTTAAAACCTCTGGAAAAGTTAGATCCCTCTCTGAAGAAATTCCTATTGTCTTTGACTGGCCCTTGGCGATTCCAACTTTTCCCCACTGGAGGTCTAATCTCCTGTCTATCATCACCTTTTTTCCCATATTGCAATTGTCTCTTCGAAAAACTTGAGCCTGTCCTCGGAATAACTTTTGATACTTTCTGAACTGCACCCTCTGTTTCTTCCAACTTGGGTTTCTCACTGTTCAAATGATTGTCTGCTTGAAGTAATTTTATACATTTATCAGTGTGTTCCACCATCTTAGCAATCTCTATTGCTCTATCCAATGTGGGATCTTTCTCCTTCCAAAGTTCTTTCCTTATATTGTCATTGTTACATTTGATCATTAATTGATCTCGTATGTGTTCTTCTTGACAGTGGGTAAATCTACATTTCACTGCTAATCCTCTCAAAGCTGTGATAAAGTCTTCTATGCTCTCTCCACTCTTTTGTTCCCTGGTGGCAAACTTGTATCTCTCTAGAATGATGTTCTCCTCTACTTTGTAATGTTTGTCCAATTTAGCTAATGCCTTTTCATATGGGCCTGTGTCTGGTATGTCTGCAGGCTCTGGTAACTTTCTTAGGACTTCCTGGCCTGCTGTCCCCAGGCAATGAAATAATAAGGCTTCTTTCCTTTCATTGGAATAATTGGGACCAAACACAGCTAATGCATATTTGTGGAAGCCTTCCTTCCAATCTAACCATCGTACTCTGGGTTCTCCAGGAGAGGCTAAGAAAAATAGTGGGGCTGGAACATTTGCCATTCTATACTGTGGTGTCGGTGCCTGTGGGTGCTACACTGTGGCTCGGTTGGTGTATGTCAACCTTCCCTCGCTATGATTTTATAAACACTTGATTTATTAATCACTCACCCACTAGATCGTAGAATTTGGTGCTGTTCTTTTATTCAGGCAGATTTTGTACTCTCCGTCGAATCGCTCGCTCGTCCTGCGTCGTACTGGATGCTGGGTTCCTCTCACCCTTTCGATAAGCTTCTACTGAGTCTCACCATTCTCCGTTCGTTTACTTGCAATGGTTACATGATCCGCTTCCTTTGTTTGCGTGATTACGTCGATCGCGGCGTCCGCTACGCCGTAGGGTCCTTTCCTCAGACTCCTTGGATGCGTCACCTGCTCTTGTTTCCGAACTCCGTCGATGCGTGTGGCGGAGTTCTGTTGGAACGCGCTTGCAGGTATTTATTTTTAAATGGAAGCACTTGCTCCGGATCACTTCGTGTGATCAACGTAAATATTGTCGTTACCCTTGTTTACACGATTCTTGTCCCATGACTCCAGAGCATCAGTATCCTGGAACATCAATGCGTGGCCGCTTCTTTCCTTTTTCTTCTTTTCTTTTCTTTTTCTGAACCGTGCTCGTACGATATTGTGCCGGGGGTCGTCTCTAGAAAATCCTTTATCCTCGTCGCCAACTGTTATGTTCCATATACACCAGGGACACCAACTTGTACAGGCATAGACTCTTTATTTATTAAGTCTAAGAAACAACGACCCCCGAGAGGCAGTCAACCACCGTCCACAGTTTTGCCTTCTCTTCCCTCTCCAGATTGGAACGTGGAACCTCTCGTTTCCAGATCCACATTCCAAACTACATACAAACCAAAACACTGATGAACTATGTACTGTATTCAAAGCCCTGATGACTCATTGGTTGGTTACCTGTAACATTGATATCCTAACAGTAATTTGTTAGCTTTATTTTCCTTTTGAATAAAAGAATTGTTTGGTGCGCATCATACCATAGGCTGCCCTCCCCATGTGATGTGTCGCCAGCGCCTTTTTGGCCATCCTTAGGTCTCTTAATGAACGCCAGGAGGGTTTCTTCTTGTGTGCTTCTTCAAGTCTGAGGACTTCCCCCTCTAACTTTTCCGCAATAATGTCCTGGCTCTCCCACGTTGTGCTGCCTGTTCTATTAAATGGCCCCTGAGTACCGCTTTGCTTGCATCCCAGATCTTACCCCAGCCCACCTCCCCTGTGTCATTCTCGCTATAGTATGGCTCCATGGTTTCTCTGATGTGGGCACGGATCATGGGATCGTCTAGCAGGAACTCATTTAGCCTCCAGGGGGGTTTCGTGGGGGGGATTGTTCGGAGGGGGGTTATGGACAATAAGACCGGGGAGTGATCCGCTAGTGCTTCTGGGAGTATGTCCACTTCCAATACATTTTGTATCAGTGAGTCAGCTATAAAAAACATATCTAGCCTTGAAAATCCCCCATGGACTGCCGAAAAATGTGTGTAATTCCTTTCTTCCTGATGGCAGTATCTCCACACCTCGATCAGGGAATGGTCTTTCAACAGGGTGGTGAGAGCCTTGAAATTGTTCCCATCATTTACTGTTGGGGGTAATGTTTTATCAACCAACGGGTTGATTACTGCATTAAAATCCCCCCCTAGAATCACTTCCCGCTCAGCATGATCGAATAAAGCTTTTGACACCTTCATAAAGAACTGGTTTTGGTTGGTGTTTGGGGCATAGATGGAGACCAGAGTGACCCTGCGGCCATCTAGTATGGCACTAATCAATAAAAACCTTCCTTCCTCATCTCGAACCACTTCGTGGGTCCTAAAGGAGATCCCCTTGCGCACCAAAATAGCAACCCCTCGTTTCTTCAGCCCGCTTGAGGCAAAGAATCTGGTGGGATAGAGCCTGTCGTTTAGGTGGAATTCATCATCCGGTTTTAAGTGAGTCTCTTGGAGGAACAGAAATGATGCATCTAAGGACTTCAGTCTATGGAGGAGTGCTTTACGTTTCAAGGGGGAGTTCAGACCATGCACATTGAGCGAGATGAATTTATGACTAGGGGTTGCCATGGTATGGTCGCTCAGGTTTCTGTCCTAAATTAACTCTCCCAAACAGGGCAAGGGTGAGATAACTTCTTAGATTGAACATTACGATGCAACCGGAGTGGTGACTGTGGTGAAGCAAACATAACCCCTCCCCTCCAGCGTTAGGGTGGGGATATACACAAAAATACTCAAAGAAAAAATTATAAAGGAAGCATAAAATACCAATTAAACAAGCTATTTCCATCATAAATTGCAGTTTTCTTAGTCCCTAAGGTAATTTAAACCAGGTACGAAATATGTCGGGCGCCATCCATTCTGGCGCCCAAGTCAACTTATTAAACAGAATTTTCAATGCCCAAATCGAGATAAACATGATTTCAAAGGCAGCAAAGAAGTGCCATAACTTTTCGGGCTTCAGTAGAGATGAATTGGTCCCTTACTGCTTGTCATTATAAGCTTTGGGTGGAGCGTTCCTAGAAGCCATTCAGGCGCAGAGAGGGAGTCGTCCGGTTCTGTCCAAGATCCCCCATCCCGCAAAGACATCTCCCTCCCCGGGCGACAGCGGGGACCAGACAGCGGTCCCCGCGGCAAGCTTTCCCCCTGAATGAAAATTCAACCTCCTGCCCCCAACCTGTTCAGGTCGCAGCCCAGCTTTCTTTCGCCGATGTTGCTGGAGGTGAAGCTTCTTCTGAGGCTTTGGTTGTTTTCCCTGGGTCGGGTTCTCCGCTCGGGACCGCTGCGGCCTGCGCCGGGATCTCCCCCGCCAAGCCTTCGACAGCGGGCGCAAGACAGGGCCCTTCTCCTCTTGGGATCGTGGGTGATAGTCTGTATCGACTGGTGTTTCACCCATCAGTCTTTTCGCTTCTTCCTCCGAGAAGATTATGTGGTGTTGATTGTGAAGTTCGAACATCAACTTACATGGGAACCCCCATCGATAACGGATCTTGCCGTCCCTCAACCAGGCTGTCACTCTCTGCAGGCGTCGTCTGCGCGCCAAAGTGTATGGGGCCAGGTCCTGAAACAGTGGGATCTCTGTGCCCTGAAATCGAATTGAATCTGAATCCCTGGCTGCGGCCATGATATCCTCTTTCTAGCGGTAAAAATGGACCCGGGTGAGCACGTCCGGGGGTAAGTTTTTCTTCATCTGGGCCGAAGAGTACACACGATGGGTTCTATCTAGCTTTAAGTCTTCATTCGGCGGCAGTTCCAATACGGCCCTAAACGGCGTCTCTGCGTATTCTGCCAGGTCTCGGTCGGGAACCTTACAGGGGACCCCACGGAGGCGAACATTGTTTCGTCTCGACCTATTTTCAAGATCAGCCTGTTTCGCCCAAATGTCCTCCAGATGCTCCTCGATAGCCTTTACTCTTCCCGCCAGGGCTTCGCTGTCATGGGATTGCACGCAGGTTACATTCTCCAGGTCGTTAACCCTAGATTCCAATCCCCCAAGATGGGATGTAATGTCTGCAAGTGATTGGGCCAGGGAGTCCTTGGAGGTCTTGATCTCCTTTTTGATTTCCTCGGTGATGTCTTGTTTAAAGGACTTAAACATTCCCTCCAAATGTTCCCTGGAGACAGTCATGTTAGCGGTCGGCTTCAGAGGCAGGGCCGGGAGAATCTCAGTTGTGCCGGTATTTGTAAGGAGTGGGTCTCCGGGCCGTGGTGTTAGGTAGGTCTGAATACTGTGAGTTTTCCTTTTAGCCACTGTTTTGGGCATCCCCCGGTGGGGCTGCCGGTGTCGTCTGCTTGATCTCTCTGGGCAGCCAGAAGCATTCGAGGGGGGAGGCATGCAGAGGCTCACAACTTGTATCTTCTTGTTCAAATGGGCCCTATAGAATGTGAGAGGCTTCAATTGTAGTGTTGCAGAGGATCCGTTCCCCGCTGTTGAACTCCCCTTCTAGGGCTTTCTTCCTGATGGTGAGGGTCCCCACAGTCACTAGCCAGGATCCCTGCTCCACCCCCCGTGGTTCCCATACTCACCCGGGTTTTGCTGTTTGTGATTCTCTTCTCTGCGTTCAGGGGCTTTATGGGCCTCTTCACAGACCGCGGGTTACAGGGGAATATCCCTCGGCATTCCCAGCCACAGTTCGCTGCCACCAAGAGCCGGCGCCGCGGAGTGACCAGGCCGGTGAGGCAACGGAGACCACCCCTTTCTCCGCCCGACGTGCTTCGATATTCGGGGACTACCCACGGGCAGCCCGCTCTTCAGGGGTCCCTCCAGGCGCAGCTCGTCACTGCCCGTGCTGCCCCGAGCGGAGCCCCCAAAGGCAGGCAGGGCCGGCACTGTGCCGCAGCCGGAGTCGGAGGGGTCGTGGACCTCACTCTCCCCTTCGGGTTCTACACCGGATGATCGGCCCAGCTCCCCCTCCTCATCGAGGACTCTTCCGTCGCCGTTACCTTCCTCGAGCGGGGCTCCCAAAACAGTCAGGAGAGGCGCTGCAGCTATGGCCTGGGGGGCAGCGGGGGCTCACCTTCCTTCCAGCGTTCTTCTCACGTTGGCCGGGGATCCGCCAGATAAGGGTTTTGCTGTTTGTGATTCTCTTCTCTGCGTTCGGGGGCTTTATAGGCCTCTTCATAGACCGCGGGTTACAGGGGAATATCCCTCGGCATTCCCAGCCACAGTTCGCTGCCACCAAGGGCTGGCGCCGTGGAGTGACCAGGCTGGTGAGGCAGCGGAGACTCTCCCTTCCTCTGGCACTCCGGAAAAAGCTAGCAGGGCGTCCACCCCCTGCAAAGCAGGTTGTCAGCCAAGTCCCACGGCCGGCGTTGCAGCGGGGACCACCCATCTCTCCGTTTGACGTGTTCCGATGCTCAGGGACTACCCACGGGCAGCCTGCTCTTCAGGGGCCGCTCCAGGCACAGCCCGCCACCGCCCGCGCCGCCCCGAGCGGAGCTCCCAAGGGCAGGCAGGGCCGGTGCTGCGCCGCAGCCGGAGTCGGAGGGGTCGTGGACCTCACTCTCCCCTCGGCGTTCTACTCCGGATGATCGGCCCAGCTCCCCCTCCTCATCGAGGGCTCTTCCGTTGCCGTTAGCTTCCTCGAGCGGGGCTCCCAAAACAATCAGGAGAGGCGCCGCAGCTGTGGCCCGGGGGGCAGAGGGAGCTCACCTTCCCTCCAGCGTTCTTCTCATGTTGGCCGGGGGTCCGCCAGATAAGGGGCCGGCGGCCCGGCTTGTCTCATCTCCGGCACCGCTCTTCCACTTTGCCGGGGGGCTCCTCCGCTGCAGACTCACTCCCCCTCAGGCCCGTTTTTCCGCTCCTGCGGGCAGTCTGTTGTCGGATCACCTGATCCGTAATTCTTGCACTTCGCTGCCCCCGAGGGGTCCCCAGCACCAGCGCAGCCCGCTCAGGGATTCTCGGTCTCAGGGTTGTAAGAGATGGCGCGCACCGCCATTTTGGGCTTTCTTGTTGTTTGATTCCGCCGCCCGTAAAGTTGCTCCATATAGTGGGTTTCACGTCTCAAAACCCGTCAAGAGCCCGTCAAAAGCCACTGCAGCATTTTATCTTTGTTCCGGATGCAGATTGGGCGAAAATTCTTCCATTATTCGGGGGGAAATTCTTTGATTTGGGCGCTGCGGAGAGGAGCTCAGGGGAAGCACGACTGCATGGCGTGCTGCCTAGCCACGCCCCACAAAAGAGACATTGTTAGTGAACAGCGTAGTGGAGCAAGACGCAGAGAAGACAGAGAAAACGGAGGGAAAGAAAGAGACAGAATAAAGATGGAAAAGACAGTATAACACACCTGGAAGACAGCAAGCAGAGTCGGAGTCACAGCCGGTCTGGACCCGACATAAGGGCACACGGACCAGTGAAGCAACTAGGTCCACGGAACGCCCGCACCAACCACGCACCCCTGCACAGAGACGCAGGACAGAGAGTTCCACGCACAAAAACCTAAGGTGAGCAATAACCCCAAGGGAGGGGATTTGGACCAGAGGGAGGTGAGAGTTCACCCATCACAGAACCAGTATCTTAACCCTCCATCCTCCTGTTATAGGCACTACCCAACGTCTGGCACATAACCAAGCAGAGAGGGGTCCGGGATAGCGCTTAGACCTCCATCCAGTATCGTGTGGGAGCCCCCGTGGATACCAGGTGAGCGTAACAGCTTCCCTCACCCCTGCTTATCAACATAGGCTTGCACTGTGTACCGTTGACATCTGCTGCAAGACACTTGTGCTATTGTTCGCAATCTTATGCTCTCTTCCTCGAAGGTTCTGTGGGTCTGGAACAAAAAGGTCAAGGTCACTTCTCTCCTCGCCACCCTCTCGATTCCTGCCGCCTTTCTCCTTCTCTTGAACTGCTGTGTCTGCTTAGCTGTCTCGTCATGCTTTCTGCTGTGCACCGCCTTTCCAAATAAACCTTCCCGGCTTGAGGAAGAGTCCAGATTATAGTGTTTGGTAAAACTGTGTACAGATGACTATGTGGCTGCCGCACAAATATCTTTAATTGGGGCTCCCCTCTGTAAGGCAGAGGAGGTAGCTATGCCCCTGGTCGAATGAGCTCTAAAACACTCTGGTGGATCCTTCCCTGCTAATCTGTAGCATTCAGATATTTCTAAAAGGATCCATCTTGATGCATTTTGTTTCGAGATTGCCATACCCAACTTGTGGCGCGTGCACCCTACAAAATGTTGGTCATCATGTCTTAGTTTAGACATTCCAGAAATGCAGAAACTAAGTGCACGCCTTGGATCAAGCCTGTGCACCCTCTCCTCTTCCTTTCCAGGATGAGGAGGAGGAGAAAATGAAGGTAGAACTATTTTCTGAGTTAAATGAAACTCAGACACAATCTTAGGTAGGAAGGTAGATTTAACCTTAAGGACCACCCTTATAGAAGATTGTGTAAGGAGGCTTCCAGGACAAGGCCTGACGTTCACTCACCCTTCGGGCTGATGTGATGGCACCTAAAAGGATGGCCTTTAAAGGTAATAACCTTAAAGGACAGGAATGGATAGCCTCAAAAGGAGCACACATTACACATTTCAACACCAAGTTAAAGTCCAAAATTGGGACTTGAAAAGGGACCGGAGGAAATGTATTTGTCACTCCTTTTAAGAATTGTATAACTAGTGTGATCTTGAAGAAAGATACCTCTTCAGAGGAGCGCTTAAAAATAGAGAGCACTGGCAGATACCTCTTAATTATACCAACCTGGAGCCCCAGATTGCCCAGGTGTAATAAGAATGATAATAAGAATGATAACACCATAGGTGTACTGAATGTAAAAGGATCCACATTCTTATCCCCGCACCAGCTGCTGAATTTGTTCCAACAGCAGCGGTACAATGATATTGTTGCTGGCCTTCTGGCCGAAAGCAAAATCTCCATTACGTCGTTTGGGAAGTCTCAATGCTTGTATCTCAAACTTTCACAAACAATGTGTGAAGGTTGAGTGTCTTGACCTCCTGGCCAAATCCGGAGCCATTAGGATCATGGATTTCTTGAACCTCCTCAACCTCCTGATGACGGCGACTGGAGGAAACGCATACAGAAGTGGAAACTCCATGTCTACTATTAACACGTCCCCTAGAGCTCCTCTTGGGGGAAATTCCCTTGAGCAGTAATGATCCCACTTTCGGTTGACAGTGGTCACAAACAGATCCACTTGAGGGGTTCTCCAAAGTGTGAAGATCTCTTGAAGGACTTCCTGAGCTAGTTCCCACTCATGGGAGACTGTGCTCTGCCTGCTCAGAAGCCGCCGTATTCACCACTCTGGCTAGGTGAACTGATCATAGGGAGATTCCTTCTTGAATTGCCCAGAACCAGAGCTACATTGCCTCTCTGCACAGTGGTAGTGATCCTACACCTCCTCTCATGTTGAGGTAGTGCATGGCCACTGTGTTGTCCGTCATTATCAGGACATTCTTCCCCCGCACAGAGGGCAGAAAGGCCTTCAGCACTAGTCTGATTGCCCTCAGCTCAAAAGGTTGATATGTAGTTTGGACTCTGATGGAGAACCGCTGATTGTCAGATTGTTGGCGTGGACTCCCCACCCAGTGAGTGAGGTGTCAGTTACTACTGTTATCTCCAGCTATGGCTGCCAAAAAGGTTCTCTCTTCAGAATGTTGTCCTTACAGGCCCACCGCAGGAGATCCTGTGCGAGCCTACTTGGAAGCTGAAGGAGATCTGACATCCTGCCTGAAAATTGAGACCATTGAGTCCTGAGAGCCCACTGGAGAGATCTCATCCTCAGGAGCGCCTCTGGCACCAGAAGAATGCAGGATGCCATGAGGCCGAGCAACCCCAGAAAGTTGAAGGCCGGGAGACGCTGGGCACTTTGGAATTTGGCGACCATCTGCAGAATGTCTCGAGCCCTCACTTCTGGTGGCAAGGCTTTTCCCAGGGATGCATTCAGGACTGCTCCAATGAATTGGAGCCTTTGAGATGGTATTGTAAGGAACTCATGGTGGCAACAGCAAAGACAGGCACAAGTGATCACAGTTCAATGGTGTTTATTAAACTGTATGAATGGGGGAGAAAAATGCCTAATCTAAACCTAAAGCTAAGATGGGAGCAATCTACAACCATCAACATATAAAACTGCAGTCCTAGTGGAGTTGTGTCAAATAAAAAAGGCCTATACTAAAAAACCTATTGCCAATCCTTACTACTAAGTTACAAAAAGAGTGTGGGATAATGTTCACCAGAAAAGAAAGAAGTGTTCACAAAAGGATAAGTCAGGATGGTTTGGCTGGAGTCTCCCTTCCACCCGTTTTAAGCACGGACAAGGTGGTACTTCTGAGCCCAGCACACTCCTGGGAGTCTCCAGCACAAGGTTCACTATTCCATTCAACGATACCAGGATCTTCAGGGACAAAGTCTCTTTTCTACAAAGTCTCTTGCCTTAGAAGGCCTGCTGGACCAAAACAACAAACAAAAGTTCCTTCAGTGATCTTGCACCTTGGGCGATTGTTCTTCGCCCCTTTGGATTTCCCTCTGCCGGGCTCGGATCCTTTTTGTAACATGGGCCTCCATCCGTCAGGTTCACTACAGCCTTTCACTACAGCCTTTCACTCTTAATATCAACACAATGTTCTCGGGTGCATCATGCTTCACACTGATTCGCGGCCATCCCTCAAGTGGGTTCACATTTGCCAATTTCAAAGTACATTTTGTTTTATCACGATGGGGGATTTACTTCTCTTAGCTTTTCCATTGGCATCCCTCTGTGTGGTTCACACTTGCCTTGATTCACAGTTTTCTCAGAAAACGAGGGGGTTCCCTTCCCCTAGCTTTCTCTCGGCTACGACCTTCGATTGTACAAGGGATTTGATGTGACTTGACACGTCACACCGCCCTCTTCTAGGGCCTTCTGGTACTTGTAGCTTCAACACAAACAAAGGGACCAGTCCGAGTCCTTTGAATGGGCGCTCCTGCGGTGCCTGACCACTGTGCAGCTGGCCCTTCTCTGGGCTTTCCAAAAGTTCAAACACATACGAGGACTTTGTTCACAAGTTCCTTGCGTTCATATAATGTTGCCAATTGCAACCTTGGGCTCAACACAGTTCGATTTGCTATAAGCTTTCTCTGACTCACCGGCTGTGCTGTACCTGTTGGCTTGTCTTGCCGCTGGAGTGAAGGACGGTACCACGGTAGCTAGCATGCCTCCCTGCCTGCGTTAACAACGTGGGAGGCATCTGTGTATCGTTGACACCTGCCACACGTCAGCTGTACTCCCCGGTCTTGTGATTCCCTTTTCGGAGGCTTTGCGGGTCTGAGTTGAAAAGAGCAAGGGCAGTTCCCTCCTTGTCGTCCTTTCAGGTTTCTGCAATTTTCTCCCCTGCTTGAACTGCTAGCCCGGAATAGCTGTCTCTTCGTGCGTTCGGCCTTGCTCATAGTTTGCTCTCGTGCTCTGCCTTTTATCCCTGTGGGGAAGGTAAAGGGCCGTCAGGTGTGTGTGATTGTTGTCAATTGCCTGACTCTGCCTGACCCTTGTGTTGGGACATGTCAGGGAAATGGCTCTGGTGTTAGTCAGTTGTTTGTCACGGTGTAAGAAAGTGTTTGTGTTGGAAAGGGGCGGGGGGGTAGAGCTTCTAAATATCCTACGGAGCAAGATGGGGTAAAGGTGTTACGGGGAAAGGTGTCATGACTTACAACTTTCATCCGTTTTGGACTGCTTGGAAAGCCTGCATCGCATAGCGGCGTCCATTTTTCCACCCAATATGGCCGCCGGTACAACGGATCATGTACGCAGCGGTCTAGAGTCATTTGGAATTTCCACAGCATCATCATATAAGCACCGATCGCCCATGTGTTGGCTTGTCTCATCGTTCGGAAGCTAACTTCCTTCAACTGTGCTCAGCGAATCCTGTTTTTCTCCGCTCCTTGCTCCTGTCCTTCTTTCGTGGCTGCGCTGCCTCCTTGCTCGCGCAACCTCCTTGTGTTGCCTTGGCTCCTCCGCTCTACTGGCCACGTTGCCATTTACTTTTCTTCCTGCCTACCGCAGACTGCCTTAAGTCCCCATACTCCTGTTCTGTTCCTTCCTGGACCTCTTTTAAGAGGAACTTACTTCCTGGATTTACTTCAGTACGAACAAATACTCACCTCCCTGGATTTTCAAGAAAGGCAGTGGAGAGTCGTCCTTTTCTGCACTAAACCGAGACTTAAAAAAAAGGAGAAACCAATTATCAAGAAGAAAACTTCCAAGAAAAAAACAGGTGAGCCAAGATCCATTACCTTCAAAACCTGACAGTTTGAGACGCCAACGGATTACCGGTTCAGAGGAGATGCAACCTTCACTCCAGGACCTACTGCGTGGGATTGTCCACAGAGGTTCAGAACCTCAAGGCAGAGAACACAGCTTTTAGATAGCTGGTACTATCCCGGGACTGAGCATATCAGGAGAGCGCCTCCATAGGGGGTATTGTGGAGAAATACGAAGGAGCACCCAAGACATTGCGCACATTCCTGGACTTGTGCATGGTGCATTTTATCTTTAAACCCTACTACTTTTCTACCAGCAGGGCTAAGGTAGGGTTTATAGTGTTGCACCTAGTTGACAACACTCTCGCTTGGGCTACACCCATGGTAGCTTTAGGAGACCCCATGTTGGACAATTATGATGGGTTTCTTATGGCCTTTAAGGCCATATTCGATCGACCCGAAGGCGGCCAAGACATGCTTACTTATATCACCCATTTCAAACAGTTGGCCAAGAAGGCTGACTGATCGCCAGAGGCATGCTTCACCTTGTTACGAAAGGGACTCAACAAGAGGTTAAGGAAGAACTTGCCAAAGTTGCTCTCCCTGGTTCCTTCCAAGCACTTTTGGACCTATCCCTACAAATTGACTTCTGTCTGCAAGAGAGGAAAGCAGAAAGAAAGAAGGTTTGCAGTCCCCTGCAGAAACCCTTGCCTTTGTACCGCAGTCCTAGAGAGGCTCCTCAGTCCTCGCAAGTGGAACCCAAACCCATGCAGTTGGGTACCCTGCAAGGCCCCTTGACACCGCAAGAAAGGACTCGTAGGATCGACAACGGATTGTGCATGTATTGTGCTTTGGATAAACATTTGGTCCGAAATTGCCCGATTGCACCGCCAAGGTGTTCGGGAAACGCCAGCTCCCGATCCTGAATGGAGCCCAGTTTCGGGAGATCGATACATGCTCCTCCTTTGCTGCATCATTGGGTCCGGCCCACAGTTCTACATTGGTGATCTTCCAAGTGACCTTGGCCTCCCCTACAGGTGTTCTACACCCCGTCTTGGCCCTAGTCGACTGTGGTGCCATGGGCATCTTCTTGGATGACGAATGGGCGCAACAATACCAAATACCCAGAGAGTCTAAGGAACAGATACAGGCTGTAGAAGGCATTGACGGACGCCCGCTTTCTTCTGGACCTATCACCCAGCAAACCATTGAAATACTGCTATCCATCAATAACCTAGAACACCTAGGGTATAATTAAGTGACCTCTCGGTCCTCATTGCATTCCTACCGTTAGAATACAGACTGGTAAAACTATAGAACGGTATCAGGAGATAATTGTAAGATAAGTAGAGTATAATTATAACCAACTTCTTACTTGTATCCACAAACACACTGAAACAGGCTGTCCCTACAGAAAGAACACCCTGTCCCTAGCAAAGTTAATCTCTCCCTAGGGGTCGGATGATGCACCGCCTATCTAAAAGGGACAGAACAAGGGACTGTCCCTATCCAACATCTATGATACAGTTAAGAAACACAGACTCAAGTCACAAATACCTTGATTGAGACATTCTACATTAGATAATGGGCCTCATTACAACTCAGGCGGTAAGGGGTTTACGGCGCCGTAAACAGCGCCGACCCTTACCGCCTGAGTACGAGGTCCCTTAGCGCCATGGAGGTTTTAACACCGCTAAGGGACCATGGAGTTAATTACGCCACCGTAATTTACGGTGGCGTAATTAACGCCTTCCCCACTCCCATTATGCCCTATGGGGCAAAATGGGAATGGGGAAGGGAAAATGGGAAAATGGGGATTTACCGCCCCGCCAAGGTTGGAATGGGGCGGTAAATCCGCCAACCACCATGGCGTAAACATAGTTTACGCCATGGTGGTAAAGTCACGGCCCAGGCGGTAACTTACCGCCTGGGTCGTAATGAGGCCCAATGTCTATATCATGAGTATCATGGAACATATTACTTTCTGGAATTCCTCACTAATTTAATCACCAGTAAGGTGTAGTCTTCTTATTAACTCTATTGACTTGTTCTGGTACTAAAAATACCTTCCACCAGGAGCCTTAAAAACACAGGCTAGATAGTGTTATGTCTAGCTTAACACATTAAATTTCTAACGTCTGTAACCATTTCTTTTTTTAAAAAAACTTTTATTTTAATTCACAGAGGCATAAAGCATATACATACATCAGAGCAGTCAAGGCATTAGGTACATGTATAAGTGAATACAGGGGTATACAGAAACAATAGGACAACAGCAGTTGGGGGATGACATATCACGGGGCATCGAGTTCCTGAGCACTTAAAGGAGGAGACTGGGGGAATCGTCCACTGTGGAAATATCGTCTAAGCTATTCAGGTAGCTGGTGAAGGCGGACCATATGTTTTTGGGGCGTGAGCGAGCTGGGATCATATCAAGGAACTCTTCTTCACAATTTCGGGACCACGTGAGCAAATTTAACCGTTTCTGGAATGAGGGGGGTGGAGCTCTTCCAATTCTGTAAAACAAATTTTTTAGCTACTATACAGCCAATATTCAGGAATATTCAGTATACAGCCATACTCTTAGCCCCCTCAGCCTGCCATACCCCAAACAGAACTCCCAACGGGTTGGGGTCAACCACAGAGTCAGTGATTTCGGATAGTGTTTCCAAGATCTTGCCCCAGAATGCGGCTAGGCCCGGGCAGTTCCAGAACATGTGCGGGCAAAGTCGTGGGTCAGCACGCGCAAAGCCAGAAATCCTGTGCGAGGTGTAGTACAGCCTGTTTAATAATTTATACTGCATGGTTCGATAGCGAAAGTTTAAGGAAACCCTATTGGTATGAGAACACATCTTCTCCCACAGGTGGTCAGTGAGCTCCAACACCAGCTCAGACGCCCAGTCGTCTCGGGCCTTGGAGGGCTGGGAGGGGCCAGTGGTCAGGAAGAGCTTGTACAGTGAAGAAACCACCCCACGGGCACCGCCCGAATTGGCGATGTAGGCAATCCCAAGGGAGTCCGGGGGTTCATTGGGGAAGTCAGGCCATGCATTTCTGAAGGCGGCGCAGAGTCCATAGAACTGCAAAGTTTCCAATGCGGAGCCCGAGTGTCCCGGCCTCCACGTTTGTGGCGTTATAAACTGCCCCTCTGGGTAGAAATCAGTTAGGGCGTGATATCCCGGGCCTCCCAGTGTCGCGCCAGTGCGGTATCGAATGTGGGTTCCAGCCCGGGAAATCGCCAGGCGGGGAGCCACTTGTAGTAAGGGTGGTGTTCGGCACAGGTCTCGAATATCCGACCCCAGGCTTGCACCATGGTTTGCACCGGGTCAATGGGTGAATCCGGTTTGTACTGCTGGTGTAGAATTAGCGAGAATTCTATACGGACTAGGCGTACCCGGACACCCCCAATAGGGACTAACTAGTCGTTCCACCGAAAGGAAGCGCAGACACGATATCCAGTCTTGTACAGCCAACAATTACATATTCGTGGTCCTATTAAGGCAACTTATGTATTTACTACTGACTCGAGCCGACTGATGGCTTTACAGTGAGCCACCGGAATCCATATCCTTCCTAGGATCTTAAAGCCTAAATACAGCCAGCCAAACCGCCAAGGGTGTATATCCCACGTTTGGGACCTCTCACCTACAGAAGCCCCTTCTTGCTTTAATCAAGTTTGCTTCTCAATAAACTCTACAGATTGGACAAGTTACAATACCACGCAAGAAATAGCGTATACACCATCGACAATCAGCCAGAAGAATCTTCAGCTTAATAGACTCAAAGTACAGATTGTTTGTGTTTGTTTTTAATTGAAGTGACAATACTCCTGATGAATGTTCTGCATTTATAGATAATGAACAGAAACATGTCGAGACAAAACAATGGCTAACTATACAACCATTGATAGACTTTAACAACCTAGAAAAAGACAATACTAGAACAGAGGTTATCAACTCGAGGTCCTCTGGAATAATATTGATTGGATTTACATTGATTGTAGTCTTACCTATTCGGTCACGGTTTGTCACATTTTTATAGTGTTTTACCAAGTGAATTTTGATGAAAAGTGAATTCTGATGATTTTGTAAATTTTTTTATGTCTTTATTAAATACTTAATGTGTCTAAATTAACAGTTGATGTTTAATGATTATAACTGTTGTGTAAACTTTAGCTATCTATCTCTTGTTTAATTAGTCTCTATTCCCCAGAATAAGATAGAGCGACTACTCATGTGGTCATTTGGGAATCCCCCTTTATATATTGTAGAATTAAAGACATTGGGCCTCATTACGAGTCCGGCGGTAACCGCGGCGGTAAAACCGCCTGGTTACCGCCGGACTCGTATTACCATTCCGCCTCCGTGATTCCCGGAATTACCGGGGCATTACAACCCCGGTTTTCCGGGAATCACGGAGGCGGAATGGTGTAAATCCCCATTCCCATTGAGTCCTATGGGACTCAATGGGAATCGGGAACATGGAAACACCGGCAGCATCTCGTAATGCTGCCGGTGTTTCCTCGTCCGCCTGCATGCGGGAGGTGTTAAACCCGCCAGGTCAGACCTGGCGGGAACATCACCTCCCGCCTGCAGGGGTCGGGATCAGGCGGTCCGGAAACAACGGTGGCGGCAGGTTTACCGCCACCTTTATTTCCGGACCGCCAGGGTCGTAATGAGGCCCATTATGTTGGTGCCTGTTGCTGCCAGTGTTTCCAGCTTGACATGGGGACGAGGTGGGGGCCCCGGATACCAGTAAGAAGCGAATTGCGCCTGTGCTGCGATCCAGTACCGTAGCATATCGGGGGCGGTGAATCCTCCCCTATAATAGGGGAGTGTCATGTCTGACCATTTTTTACGCACAGCGTCAGAGTGCCATAGGAATTGGGCGTACAGCTTGTGTAGGTTTTTTAAGTATCTCTTTTCGGGCCAGATAGGCACATTGCTAAATATGTACAGCAACTTGGGGAGTAAAATCATCTTCACCAGTGACAGTCTCCCGGCTAGTGATAGTGGAAGGGTGCGCCAGCGTGCCATTTTGGCCTCGGCTTGCTCTGCCGCGGCCAGGTAATTGTCTGCTATTAATGTATCTTTGGTCTGGGACGTCTGTAACCATTTCTTGAGTTAACAGGTCGTCAATTGCATGAGTCCAACTCCTGTGCAATCTAATCGTTGCATGAGTCCAACTTGTGCATAATCTAGTCGACTTGTTTCATTGACCTTGATGGATTTGGTCATCTTCGCCAGGACAAAATATTAAAACAAAGAGGATTTTCTCCCTTCTTGGGCCATCAGTTCGGGCCTCTGCAGTGATGCTGTGTCCTAGGGGAGGAGACAGAGATAGGGTGACAGGGGGTAAGTAACTATCCCCCTGACCAAGCGCACTATTTATATTCATGCTTAGTGTTCTCAAAATGTGTGTCATTTATTTATAAGTGACTTTGTTCTGGTGCCTTAATAACAGGAACTACCTGTCCCATAAGCCGCCTCATCATACATCTGGAATAATGGAGGGGAAAGGGAGGGGCAGGGGAGTGAAAGATCAGTGTGCCACCTCATACTGCCATAGATGCCTAGGCCGTATTACTCAATCCGGGTGGGTGTTAACAAACCCTTGTGTGGCATGCTCATTAAACTGTGTATTAATATGTAAATGCCTACCACAAACCCTGTGTCAAGTTATTTCTTAGAACTTCTGGGTTGCCGGGCTGTCAAATTCCCACTGGGACATCCGTGGTTTGCAACGTGCTATAAGCCAAAAAGTGGTATAAAATATATATATATATATTTTTTAATGTTTTTATAAAATGTCCACAAAAACATAACAATTACACCACACTGAGCAACTGGCTCAACTTCAATACTCCCACTGTCCTCCCCTATCCCACTCCCCGCCCAACTCCCCACTCCATTCCCCCCGCCTGCCCAATTATCATGTATGCGATCGCTATCATGGCATCTCCCTCCTCCCATTCTTATACATTCACATCAACTTCTGTACTAGCAAACAGTGTTATCGTAAGCGATATCCATCTCTGTAAACCTACTCCGGACTCTTCCGATTGCGCCTTAAGTGCTTTCTCCTACACCCCAATCTCCGCTGTACACCACCTCTCCAGGTCCTGCCACCATCTGCCAACGCTCGGTGCTCTCGTATCCTTCCAACCCAGAGCTATACTATGCTACCCCGTTATATATATCAAGTCTCTCAATTTATTCAACGGTTTGTCTTTCTTATTCCTTTTGAATCGTCCCAGCATGCAGGCCTCCGGCTTTGTGACATCTAGTTCTATACCTCCCTGGGCTACCTTGGATGCCAACTCCTCCCAGAAACCATGCACCACTGGGCACCCCCAAAACATATGTGTGAGTCCTGCCTCCTCCTCTCTGCACTTGGGGCACACTTGTTTCGCCGCACCTTTGAATGTGGAGATCCATGCCGGTGTAAGATATGCTCTATGCACAATATACAATTGTATCAATTGTAATCTGCCATTTCTGGAGACTTTCTTATGGTATCTCTGAATCCCCTTCCACTCCCCCTCTTCAAATGCCCGCCCAAGTTCTGTCTCCTATTTGCTTCTTCCAAGCAGTTCAGCCCGCGCAGTGCAGCCCAGCAACACATCATAAATTATGGATACCTCATGTGCCCCTTCTTCTGCTGTGAGAATCATCTTGACATCTACGTCTTCTATTTCCCCTTCTATTACATCAGGCCACCTACCCCGGAGTAACCCCATGACCACAATGTGTAGTAAGAACTGACCTGCCTGCATCCCAGACTCATTCCGAAATTTTTACGAAGGTTTTCCACCTCCCCTCGCCCCTCAAATCCCCTACCGTAACCACTCCCTGTATCTCCCACCTTGCCTCTACCGTGTTCCTGTCCTCTACCCTGTTTCCCAGCACTGCCACTATTGGTATCTGCGCAGGAAGCGGATCTGCCATTCCGACCACCTTGCAAGCCCTGCGCCAGATTCGAATACCCAACGTCACCAAGTAGCAGTTCCCCATCTGTGTCCCTATAGGGGTCCAGAGGAGGTCTCTCAGGTGCCATCTCCTCTGCGTGGGCTGCAGCAACGTTGTCTCTCTCGTGGTTTCATCAGCCATCTATTTCACCAGGTGCCGCAGCTGGCCTGCCAGGAAATACGCCCTGGTCATACGGTCTTTGCAGTGTATGAAGAGCCACCCTAATCCACCCATCCTGCCACAGGAACCCTCTGCATATCTTATCCAGTTCCCTGAAAAAGCGCCCCGGTATGTCATATGGAACATTCCCAAAGCAGTGCATGAGATGCAGCAACGCCACCATTATTAGCAGTGCTACCCTCCCCATCACTGACAAAGGCAATTTATTTCAGAACCCCATAGAAGCAACTAATCCTGCTTTGGCCCGCTCAGTGTTATACTCATGTTCTTGGGAGGGGTCTCGATGGATGTTAATACCCAGATACCTAAATGTGGTCCCACACCAGGGCAGGGAGAGAACCGGCAGCGTGTCAGCCTCCATGGAGGCGGTAGCCTCCAGAGGGAACAAGCACGATTTCATCTTATTTACTTTGATACCTGTAAGCTTGCTAGAGTTATCGAGCACCTCCATCATATACAGCAAGTTAATTTCTGGGTCTCGCACGTACAACAACACATCGTCTGCATACATCGATATCACATGTCTGCCTCCATCCACCTCTATTCTAACATCCCTGTATTCCTTCCTCAGATAAGCCGCTATGGGTTCTGCTGCCAGTATATATAACATGGGGGATAGCGGGCATCCTTGCCTAGTGCCTCTATGCAATTGCCATTCCTCCGAGTATCTTTTGCCCATCTTTACCCTGGCCATCGGTGACGTGTATATCAAGTGCACCCACCTCATGTAGCGTGGACCTGTCCCCATTTTTCCATTGTTGCATACAACCAGTCCAAATGTCCTGAGTTGAACGCTTTAGTAGCGTCTAGGGTAGCTACAGCACCTTGTTCTGTAAATCACGTTGTGAAGCCACCTCAAGTTCTCAGCGATACTCCTACCAGGTACATACCCTGTCTGGTTTGCATGGATCAGTCTGTGTATCACTTTCCTGAGCCTGCCCTCTAGAACTGCGGTTAGGACTGTACTAATCTGATTCAATAGGGGAATGTCCTATAAGATCTGCAATCCTCTCCATCCTTGTTTGGTTTAAGCAGAGGCACTATCAGGGCTTCTCTCATACTCGCCAGCAGTATCCCGGTCTTAAACTACTCATTGTATACGTTCGTCAACAGCGGCGCCAAGATGTTTGCATATGCCTTAAAGAACTCACCTTGGAGCCCATCCATACCTGGCGCCTTCCCTGTGTTCAGGGGTCTAATAGTGGCCACCACCTCATCAGGCTTTATGGGAGCTTCCAGCAACTCCACCTGCCTGGGACTCCTCTAGGCTGGGCAGATCTATCTGCTCTAGTACATCCTGTATCTCTTCCGCCTCGTTTCCCCGGGGCACTGCATATAAAGCTTTATAGTATTCAGAAAACACGTCATTTGGTCTAAAATATATAACCAACTATACATCCCAGCCGCTATTATATGTGAATTCATTGTTCATAAAATAAACTAGATGTATGGCTTACCTCCGTACAGAGTGGTGATGCTCTCTAGTATATTAAACTGCATGCATAACTTATCCACAGTACATAGGTTGCCTGTTCGACTTCATCTACGTGGCGTTATGCCTCTGCTTCTGTCACTTCCTGCAAAACATGAAAGTGAGTAGCCGCGTGTATAATTAAAACGCCTGTTTATATTTCTGCTAAGCGCAGAATATTATTGTTATTGAAAGATGTTATTGTCTGTTTTTATTCCTGATATGCACGGAAAGTGCTTACCGTTAGTATGGCACTAAGCAAGACCTCTGCTTTCCAATGTTGATTCACCATCTCTATGGTTGCTGACAGTGTCGGTCTATTTAGTGCCGACCTGTCGGGTGGCCATCTTGGTTTGGGAATGTATTCAATATTGTAATTGAGTCTTGAATGTCTTAAGCATATAACTCGTCCTACGGGGGCATATCTGTATTAGCTCTAAATGCATTCCTGTTGTTACTAGCCATTTTATTAGTAGCCCAATAGATATTTGGACTCCTAAAATCGGATTTCCGTGCATTCCATAGTTACTCATGTATTCAATGTCATAATATGAAGTGCCGGCTGCCCAAATATCTCATTTACCGGTATGAAGTGTATTTTAAAGCCCATAATATTCTGTGTGTGTATCAATATCTATGATGTAAACTGGACAGTATCCTATATCTGCACCTTCCCGTATTGGACAACTTACATTCTGGTGACGGTCACCTCAAATCAGTGGGTGGCAAACTAGTGACAAGCCCTGGTACATCAGCCAGCTAAGTGGTCATGTCCCTCTTTTGTGCCATCATGCTGGTTCTTATAGCAGAGGACATGCCTATGTTCTTAAAAATACACTGCATGGATTGTTGTCATACCATCCCTAATGGCTAGAAATGATGGTCCGAACTATGTGCCCCGTATTGATCTTATTGCTTTGGGCCTCACAGATGTATTACTGCCAGCTCATTCCAATGTTTCTGTTCATTGTGCCCTGTATTGTGTGTGTTCAGTCTGAAGATCCAATTCTGTTCCCTTCTAAGGAGGATATTATGAAAATGACCCCCTCGTCTGGATATTTGTATCTTTTCTATTATGGTCCACTTGAACTCATCTAGACCATGTTCTATGGCAATACAGTGTGTGACCAATGGGGCAGATAATGTTTTGGTACATAGACATTTTCGGTGTTCGATCATTCTCTTTTTCACAGATCTCATGTCATACCCACGTAGCGTAGCTTACATGGGCAGACAATCAAGTAAATAACACCAGATGTGTTACAATTTGTAAAATATCGTTGAATCCATGGAGTCTTCTGACCAATATCGATCTCCATTGTCCATTCCGTTTGGGCACACATAGAACATTTTCCACACGGGGAATGGCCTGTAGGTAGATTACTGTGCCATAGGGTAGGTTCCTGCACTTCTTTTGCCTCTCGTAATGTACGACTGTAAGATACCTAGGATTCATTCTAAGTCCTCAAGGCGAGGCCATGGACCCTTCCATTACCTCTTGGCCTGCACCCTCCACGATTAAACAGATACAGTCCTTCCTGGGCCTAGCGAATTTCTACAGGAAGTTCATTCCTAATTTGTCCTCACTCGTTCAGCCAATACTCTCTCTCTCCTTAAGAAAGACACACCCTTTCTTTGGTCAACTGCACAGGAATCCGCCTTCAGGTTGCTCAAGGAAAAGTTCACGGAAGGACCTATACTTTGCCAACCCGATGTTTCCAAGCCCTTCCTGGTTGAAACAGACGCCTCGGAATACGCCATAGGAGCTGTATTGAAACAGAAACAAAAAGACAACCTCGAACATCCAATTGCATACTTATCCAGGACATTAAGTACCAGTGAACTCCACTATTCAGTCCTAGAAAAAGAGCTGCTGGCCATTCATCAAGCTTTCACAGAATGGCGTCATCTTCTCCTGGGTGCCAGATATCCAGTACAAGTGCGAACAGACCATAGGAAACTGCAAGTGCTTCAGTCATTGTAATTTAGAAATAGCCGACAGGCATGCTGGGCATACTTTTTTGCCCAGTTCCAGTTCCAAATCACATACATAACTAGTTCTTCTAACGTTCTTGCCGATGCCCTATCCAGACGTCAGGATTATCTTCCGGACGAGACGGTTCCTCTTCCCAAGATGTTTCCAAACAAGGTGTTTATTGCCCAGGCCGATGATCTTTTGGACAGGATACGGTCTGAAACTCAAACATCTGCCATGTTGAGAAATAAATCCAGTACTAATCCCTGGGGTCTGACAACCAAAGATGGCTGCTTATTGAAGGACTCTGCCTTAGTGGTGCCTAGCCAGACCTTAATAGAAAAGGTGTTATGCCTATGTCACAATACATTCTTTTCTGGGCATCAAGGGACCAAGGCTACCTTGCAAACCCTTAGGAGACAATTCTGGTGGCCAAGGATGCACCTTGATGTCCAGGCATATATGCAGACATGTTCTGTTTGTACCCAGAACAAGTATGACATTCAGAAACCAGCAGGATTATTGCTTCAACCAACCCTTCCATCATGTCCATGGCAAACTATAGCCACAGACTTTATCGTGGACCTTCCTCCATCAAGAGGGCACACAACCATAATGGTGATGATTGATCTTTTTTCTCACATGGCACATTTCAATCCGCTACCCAAGCTGCCTTCCGCCAGTGAGATGGTTAACATCTTTGTGACTGAAATCTTTATACTTCATGGCCTTCCTTCTGGGATTATCTCTGATTGAGTCCCACAGTACACCTCCCGGTTTTGGAAACACTTGTGTCACCTATTGGGCATTGAACGAGCCTTGTCACCCGGCTATCACCCACAGACCAATGGGATAACTGAAAGGGTAAACCAAACCCTTGAACAATACCTCCAGTGTTTCTCGTCTCAGGTACAGGATGACTGGTCTGTTCTGCTTCCCGTGGCAGAGTTTGCATATAACAATTCTGAACACTCTTCCTTGAAGACAAGTCCTTTTTTCTGTACGAAAGGTTTTCATCCATCAGTGCTCCCTAAGCTTTTACCTTACCCCAGTCCAGTGCCTTCAGTCGATGCCATGTCGGACTTGGTAAACATTCATTAAAATGTCAAGGAACATCTAGATAAAGCCAGGATTAACATAAAAAGGTACGCTGATGCAAGGCGTCGACCTTCTCATGCCTATGACATAGGGGATAAGGTCTGGTTGTCATCCAGATATCTGCCCAGACATCTGAGACCTAATAAGCTGTCGCCACGATACTATGGACCATTTTCAGTAACTTAGATGGTCAACCCAGTGGCCTTTTGGTTACGCCTACCTGTGTCTTGGAGAAGAATACATCATGTTTTCCATACTTCGCTACTGAAACCCTACCATCATTCCACCAGAACAGAGATCCGCCCTTCTCCACTCATCACCAACAACCAGGTCGAATATGTAGTCTCAAGAATGTGTGACTCCCGGCACAGACGAGGACAACTCCAGTATCTTGTGGAATGGAAATGCTATCCTCCCAGTGAACATTCATGGGAACCTGAGTCCAATGTTCATGCCCCACGCCTGGTTCAATGTTTTCATCTGCTCCATTTGGGAAAGCCTGGAGGAAGGGGTCTTCGGAGGGGGCATGCTGTCATGACTCACAACTTTCATCCGTTTTGGGCTGCTTGGAAAGCCTGATGTTGCATAGCGGCGTCCATTTTTTCACCCAATATGGCTGCCACCATAACGGACCATGTACACAGCGGTCTAGATTCATTTGGCATTTCCACAGCGTCATCATATAAGCGCTGATCGCCCATGTGTCGGCGCGTCTCAATGCTCGGTTGCTAGCTTTCTTCAACCATGCTCAGCGCTTCCAATTTTTCTCTCCTACTTGCTCCTGTCTTTCCTTCCTTGCTCGCGCCGCCTCCTTGTGTTGCCGTTTACTTACTTTTCTTTTTGCCTATCGCAGACTGCCTTCAGTCCGCATACTCCTGTTCTTTTACCTCATCAAGAAAGAAATAACAAGACTACGATCAGGTTTTTCCCCTTGAAGGTTTTTTCCTGGCTTTGGGCAGTTTCCCCCGGTGCTAGCCTGTTTGGTCACACTGAACCAGTAGGGTGGTGTCAGGGGAGACTTGTCCTTTTCTGCACGAAACCCGGACTTAAAAAAAAAAGGAGAAACCAATTATCAAAAAGAAAACTTCCAAGAAAAAACAGGTGAGCCAAGATCCATTACCTTCAAAACCTGACAAAGGGGGTACCGCATCTCACCTGTCGGTGTCCCACTTCCACTCCCCGGAGACTCCTCATCCAGGTGATCCTACCCCACTGGTCCAGCCCCAGGAACTGGATCCAATAGCGATGGCCGTGTCCTGGCCAGCTGGATGACAGATCTCCGGGGACTAGCGGGTGAGACACCTTCAGGTTTCTCACAAACCCTTCCTCCATGCGATGTAGCCACATCTGCTTTACAGGGGAACCGGGACAGGAAATCCACATTCCTCTGGTCTTTACCTTTCCGGTCTTCTGCTGTGAAGAAGTAGGGCTACAGGTCTCGAAACAATCGCATGACACGTGGATTTGAGTCTTTGCATTGGCTAAACCAAACGAGCGTAGAATGGTCAGTGACTCGGGTGAACTTTATTCCTAAGAGGTAGTATCTAAGGTGGATAATGGCCCGTCCAGATCCTTTTGTTCCAGCACGGAGTAATTGTTTTCACGTGGGAAGAGTTTGCAACTTGTAAACAAGATGGGATGTTCTAACCCATTGCAAACTTGAGACAGGACCGCTACTAGCCCTGTAAGGGAGGCGTCCATCTGCAATATAAATTCTTTAGAGAAGTCTACTACCTTCAGAATTGGGTTTTGGCACAGGGTTTGCTTTAAAGTGTTATAGCATATATCATCCTCATCAGACCACTGACGTTTCTGGGGTTCGGCGTTCTTGTCAAACTAGCTGTTTTATCCCAAAAATGTGGGAGACACCTGTGGTAATATCCTATTAACCCTAGAAAGGCTCTAAGATCCCTTTTTGTCTTGGGTGTAGGTCTATCTAGGATGGCTCTCACTTTCTCATGTTGGGGCTGTATGTTCCCGTTCCCTACAAAGAAGCTGAGATATTTTACAGCTGACTGTGCCAATCTGCATTTAGATGGATTAGAAGTTAGGCTGGCCTTTCTGAGGACTCTCATAATAGTATGAAGATGGAAAAGGTGGTCTTCCCAGGTTTTACTATAAATGACGATATTGTCAATGTAAGCTCCACAGAAATCAGAATAGGGACGTAAGATTTTATCCATTAGGTGTTGGAAAGTGGCTGGAGCGCCGTGCAACCCAAAAGTGAGAACTGGATTCAAGATGGCCGCCGGTACTGGGTAGACGTACCGACAGCGCTCCTCTGACCCCGAAGGTAAAAGGTGCCCACCACCCCGCCAACGGGCCAGGAAAAACCTCCTGCACGCATCCCGCGACGTGGAGGATTCAGAGAGTCCCGTGTGTGAGCCTGTGGGCTGTGCCAGCAGCACGGCCCCTTAGCAGACTGTGGCGTGCGGAGCAGGCGGGAGAGAAGGAGGATCGTGGACCCCTGGCTGTGCCGCGCTTTGGGGGAGTGTTCTGGGGTCCCCAGTAGAAGGGGTAGGAGGCCAGTGATCCGGACCCCGCCGGAGAAGAGTGGCAGTGGGCCCTCCGTACCCGGGGGCATTCTGCCAGGTCCGCAGCCGGAGGAGCGGGGGGCACCCGGCAGTGAGCCTGGGCCGGCAGAGGACGAAACCAGAGAGGAGCGAGGCCCCTTCGCTGCAGCTGCTGCCTGGAGGCAGCGTGAGGCAGCGCATTCTCCTGGGCGAGCGTAGGCAGGCAGAAGACGGAATCGGAGAGTGGCGAGGCCCCATTGCTGCAGCCGATGTCTGGAGGCAGCATGAGGCAGCGCATTCCCCTGGCCGGGGGGGCTCTGGGAGAGGCTCCCCGACACACGCGGTCCGCCCCTTGGGGTGGACCAGGTTCGTGCAGCGACCCGCCAGGCGCCGGGTGGAAGTCAGTATGAGCAGACAGTGAGTGCGGGGCCTCTGAGCATTCCATGTGGGGCGGGAGGCCTCCTGCATCCAGAGTTGCACAGTGAGAGGTGAAGGCCTTGAGGGGGCCGGACCATCAACAGGGAAGGATTTGGACTCGGCGGGGGGGAGAAGGGGAACCCCTAGTAGCAGCATATAAGAGGAAGACCCAACAGGGGTTGGCCTCTGGGAGACTCCCATCTAAAAGACTCTTTTCGGGCCCTTAGCTCCACTAGGAAGGAGTAAGGACTGGAGATCATACTGGCACAGGAACTTGCGAGGAACCCACCAGGCAAGTGGAGAATTGGTAAGAGGAGCTCCAGACAGGGGGAGACGGCCGGGGGCGGTCCCCGGGGGGGGGTCCACCGGGAAGCGAACAAAGGTTGAGAAAGACTTGTCCCCCAGGGGAGTTATGTCTTCGAAAGCAAAGGGGGAAGGGTACCCCTTGCTTCGAGTGACATGGCGGGCACTCTCCATTCCTTGTGGCCTCCACAGGACACTGGGGAAGGGGCAAAAGCGAGCCAAAGTGAGGCAGTGGCCGCACCACCCCGGACAGTGAGGAGAGGGCAGCCCTGATGTCGAGACAGGACTTCTTGGGGGAGGTGCACAATCTGCAGGTTAATCTGGCCAAAACATTTCAAGAACAATTTCAACTCATGTGGTCAGACATGAATGAGGCCCTGGGGAAGATCAGGCAGGACCTGAGACAACTGGGGGAAAGGACAGATCTCCTGGAGAAGGGTCTCCAAGATGTGGATAAAGACACGACCGCCAACAGTGAGGCCATCAAGAGGCTGGACGTGGCCACCCGGAACCTGAAAACCCAAATGGAAGATTTGGAAAACAGATTCCGTAGGATCAACATTAGGGTAAAACAGTTGCCGGAAACTGTTAAAGACAAGGATCTGAAAGAGGAAATACAGGCCATTTTCGCAGAAATCCTGGGAGAAGGGGCTACCGGACAGGATTGAATTGGACCGAGTTCACAGGGTGGGAACGTCACCCAAAGGCTCAGCAGCTAGACCACGAGATGTGCTGGCCGCCTTCACCAGGTACGCGCAGAAGGAAGCTGTCCTCCGGACGGCAAGGAAGCGGGAACCCATCTTATACAAGGGCCAGCAAATAGCTCTATATCAGGACCTGGCAGGCAGCACGTTGGTGTTGAGGAAACAGATGGGCCCCATCCTCAAGGTGCTCAACGGAAAAGGCATTCGATATAATTGGACCTTTCCATTTGGCCTTGTGTTTGAATGGGAAGGAATCCGGAAGCGTATCACAACGGTACAGGACGGAGTGGACTTGCTGCAAATTGATCTTGAGGGTAAGCCGGCACGGTGCAGCTCCCAAACAAGCGAACCCAGTCCCCGGCTGAGACCGTGGGAGTGGTCTACGGTGGGGGAGAAAAGAAGAAGGGGTCAAAAGTGGAGTGGGCCGTCCTCAAAGGAGAAGAATGAGGGAAAGGTGATGGGGGCACAGGTGGGGTCCTAAGGTCACAGGCATGATAGGGGTGGTGGGCCTCTAAAGGAAGTGGGCAGACACATGAACAGTCTGCGGTCCGCGTGAGCCACGAGGTGGGGTTGGGTTGGCCCTGCATTTGTGAAAAACGTTTCCTCTCAGCTGCCTGTTACCTTGCCATTGCACGAATATTCAAGGTGTTCCTAAACTGCCAATTCAAGTTACCCGGCATTAGCACGTACAAGATCACTTTCGGTTTGAGAAGTCCCGCCCCCTTGGGCTCTGACGTGTATCTCTGTGAGCATAACATCCCGCCTAACCGCGCACCGCGCGCGCACCGCAGAAGTACTGACAAGTACTGTTTGCTGAGTTTGCCGGCTGCGCTGACCCAAGGATCGTGCTCCACCACTTTCTTCGTCAGCACACGAGGAGGACGTCTGCTACAGTCACACGGACTTCTGCCTGACTTCCTGTCCGACGAGATCACTTCCGGTTTGAGAAGTCCCACCCCCTTGGGCTCTAACGTGTATCTCTGTGAGCATAACATCCCGCCTGACCGCGCACCGCGCGCGCACTGCAGAAGAACTGAACAAGTACTGTTTGCTGTTGGCGGTTCGCGTTGCAGCGGTCAACTGGATTGCTCCATACTTTGAAGCAGAATGGACTTCTGATTGTATACGAGGCCATTCTTTAAGGTAATAGTTAATGGTTTACGTAGTGGGCGCAAGCTAAACACCCCCATTTCGTCCAAAAGGTCCACACCAAACCGCTCCAAACTGCAAAAAGCTAAGGGGGGTCTTCCTATTCACCTTCCCGCAATGGAGCTACTAGAGAACTTATCTGAAGCTACTTCCTCCATTGCTATTTCTCCTCCCCAGGACATGGAGCTAAAATCTAGTGTGGACCCGGAAATACAGGAATCATGCAGTGATTTAACTGACGCCTCAATTAACATGGGGCATGCTGACCCCCCTAAAATGTTTATTGTCCCTCAAATCGCTGCTAAAATTAACCCTATAGGGTCTTGTTTTTCTGACCCAGTAAAACAACCATTGGGCGTTCCATATGGAACTGAGCCGCAACTAAGTGATGTTGTACTTTCAAATACGTCCCAAGGGGCCTTTTTGTCATTGGCAGTCACAAAATCCACTGATACTCCCATAGCTGAGTTTGCTCAGCCCCTGGTGGTGGCTCTCTCGAAGCCAAGGCGGCCAACTCCAGCTCACCAAGAGGTTGGATGGACGATAGCGCAAACCAGGATGATAGCATTGTGAGACCCGCCATCAAAAAGGAAATGGGTGTAGAGTGCTTCAATCATCACTTGACTGATTTCTCTACCCTTCCTCTGATGATCGAAACTGATTTAGGAAGACGTATTAGATTATCCCACGAACCTTCCTCACCTGTCATACAAAGGAAATATGGGGGGGGAACATGCAGCTCTCCCTAACCAGGGATTAAATTACCCTTACCTAGCCCCCAATCAATCCACCGCATTACATGAGGGGGCTGCAAATGGGAGCTCCTCTTCCTCACTTAGACCCTCTACTATGACTCTCTGTCAGGAATGGCACTCTGTCAAGAGTGGCACAGGGTACCCAGGTAGGGTTTGGGTGGCTGTGCTGAGGTAAGGTAGCAGATAAGCACACACAGCAGGAAGTTCAACAAGAAAGAAGAGTAGGAAACAGTAGCCAAAAGGGGCAAAAGATACAAAGGTACAAACAAACTGGATTCCCTCTTGGGGTGTATGCTGAAATGGGAAAGAGTGTTCCACGAACCTTAGGAAACTCCAGCCTTCTGCACAGATTGCTATAACAGAGGCCCACGCTGTATGCTCATGGCTGGGAACAACAGCATTGGGTGTCTGTAACACTGAAAACGGGACAACGGAAGGGGCAGAGTTTGCCTGCCGGAAACCAACAGGCAAGCTCTGTACAAAGGGATTACATAAGACACATGAGAAGACAAGAACAGATATATCCAGCGAAAAGGAAGTCAATGAGCAATCTAGCAGAAGGAAAGGAAGGAAAGGCAGTTAGACTGAAATAGATAACCTAAGGTGGAGTACAGCGGACTCAAGGAAGAGAACAAGGAGCAGCAGTCAGGAAAACAGAAGGCTGCAAAGTAGGAAGCAGGTCTGCAGTCAAGAGTGGCACTAGGTGCAGGCAAACTGTATTGGACTGCGGAGGACTGTAGTAGGCTGAAAGGCAGGGAGTCCAGAAGAACAGGACAGAGAGAGATTAGTAGTAGGCGACAGACAGAGAGCCCAAAAGAATAGGGCCACTAGGTAGGGAGCCCAGATGAGCAGGGCTGTAGGCAGTGAAGAGGTGCAGGCTGCAAGGTAGGGAGTCCAGGGAACAAGGGCTTGGAGACAGCAGAAGGTTGCAAGCTGCACGGTAGGGAGCCCAGAGGACAAGGGCTGTAGGCAGCCGGAGTGAAGCAGGCTGCAGAGCAGGGAGCCCAGAGGACAAGGACGGTAGGCAGCCGGAGTGAGGCAGGCTGCAGCGCAGGGAGCCCAGAGGACAAGGATTGTAGGCAGCCGGAGTGAGGCAGGCTGCAAGGCGGGCTGCAGAGGACTAGGACTGTAGGCAGCCGGAGTGAGGTAGGCTGCAGGGCAGGGAGCCCAGAGGACAAGGACTGTAGGCAGCCGGAGTGAGGCAGGCTGCAGAGCAAGGAGCCCAGAGGAGCAGGGCAGCAAGGTGTGAGCCCAGAGGAGCAGGGCTGCTGACTGTAGAGGGCTGCAGAGGACTGTAATAGGCTGCAAGGCAGGATGCCCAGAGGACAAGGTGTGTAGGTAGAAGGCAGCGGAGCGTGATCTGCTGCAAGGCAGGGAGCCCGGAAAGGGCACTGGAACAAAAAAGGATAAAGCAGCAACAGGAACAGCATACAAAGTAAAGGGTCAAGGCAAACAGGAGCAGGGAGAACTCAAGATGCAAGACACTGTGCTCCTGCAGGCAACTGCTTATATACAGAGCTGCCCTGTTCTGAGGCAGGCTAATTGACAGCACCTGTAGCAGCACACCTGAAGACAATCTGCCTCCTCCCTCTCTGGTCCTGAGCAGGTGGAAGCAGCACTGGCCGCTAGGGCTTCTGGGGATTGTCGTCCCAATAACGATGAATGAGAATAGCCAGGAATTGAGGACTGCAGCCAGGTGCATTATGGTAAATGTAGTTAATTGAATAAAATAAGAAAGAACCAAAGTTGAGCAAATGGAAATAAAAGACCAAGGCGTGAAAAGGAGTTGTTCAAGGAGTATTAGGAGGATAAATGAGTACCAAAAAGTCTGTGATGGTTGCCAATGCGTGCGCCAGCCGTGCGCGGGCATGACACTCTCCCAGCACAACTTAACAGCTCTCCTATTCTCACAAAACAACAAACTCAATCTCCTCATGTTGCTTACCCTTATGATTGCTCCCATCCATTACAATCAGAGGATTTGGGGTGTGCAAATGATACGATGCACACACCGAACCCCTTGCCCCCAATGGACTTACCGTTTAACCCAGAGGCTTTTCCAATAATTACACGAATATTGAATTTACTCGACAAAGGCCATGAACGTACTCATGAAGAAGTTAGATTTCTTCAATTACAAAACACTGAAATGTCTTCTAAAATAAACAAGATAGAAGGCCTGCTCTTTGCGTGCAACGCAATTTCAGTCTTAAGCTCAAGTCACCCAACCTCTGTTGTATCTAGTGATAAATGCACTCAAACAAAAACACTTGCGGAAATTGTTTCGAATAGTCCAATTCCTCTGCAACCGTTACCAATAGCTCCGAACTCTATACTAACACAACTGGTTGCATCAAATGCAGCCAATATTGAAAAACTATTGATCGCGGTCAAAGAGATTCATCCTACAATTACGATTCCTTCCTCTCCAAACATTGATCAATGGCATCGAAGATCGCTTTGAGTAAAGGCAAGGAACTCATAACTTCATTGCCCCCAACTGAAGACTCTCAATCGGTTTCTAAACAAGCTACGCTTTCAAACTTTTACCCTATATTAACCTCAAAGAAAACTGATAGAGTTATACGTGGCTTGTGCAATGATGAGGCTACACAAAGTCAGGTGAAACCCCAATCCGAAATGGCAAAGGTGACTGTTCACACTCCAAATGCCATCTCGAGCAACAACGTTGATACTTCAGACAAAAGTGCTGCTAAATCGTTGTCTGCAGATCTGAGTCAGGAACTGCATAGTGAGAATTCGAGGCCCATCCCTCCAACAGTTGATTGTTCCCCGAGGAAAAACAGCGCCAATAATGCAGCTTTGGCCAACTCGGCTGATGAGCTTAAATCAGCTGTTGCGATGGGCTGTGAAAGCGACATAGAGCACCATGGCAAAGCTAGGCTAAATCGATCCTACTTCACTTCAACTTTGCAAGCAATCCCAGCCCTAAGAATGATCAGATCAGATGACATTGACTGGGTCAAACTTGCTTCTGTGAATAATAACAAAATGATCTGCAGATACAATTCGCCCTTTGTCATGATGTTAATTTGGGAACAAAAGGATGATTTGATCTCAATAGGGTTAGTACCGATGCTATTCTACTCCATCGATGATGCAGAAACCTTTGTCAATACTCAAATCACCGTAGTCCAGAGTCCTTCCGCCTTGAAAGATCAGGGAGGATCTCTAGGACTTGATGCTAATACTCTCACGCAACTGTTGGCGATTGTATCTGCCCTCAAGGGTATTCAATCACTTGGCTCTACTTTGGCTCCCTCAAATCCAAATGCTGGTCCGTCAGGACACTCTTAGCTCCGATGAGTTATTAATCGTCTCATGGAATCCATGTGGCTTAAACAACTTTAGAGCTTGGATAAACAAAGAAAGTGGTCCTCTGCCAGACGTTGTTTTCCTACAGGAAACCATGTGTCGATCTCCATTTACTTTAATTGAGGGTTACCATGTTTTTTCACATGAGGCTTTGCATGGTTCGTTGGGGCGACCCTCAGGAGGGATAGCCATCTTGATAAATACCTTATGTAAATGTGATGCTAAGTACATAAGCTGTACTCATGGTCTTTTGGCTGTTGAGCTAACCCCTGATGATTTGCCCTGTACTGTCTTTTTGCTGATCTGTGTCTACTGGAATATATTGACTTCAACTCTCAATGCTTTTATAGATGAAGTAAATTTAGTATTGGAAACTGCAATAGCACTCAATCCATTGTTAAAAATAATTGTTGGTGGTGATTTTAATGCCTTTTGCTACGATGTCTTACAAAGTAAAAAGGGTCTGGCTCCCAATTACTCTGTCTCTGCCGCAAGAAAGGAGCAAATTTGGTTAGACTTTTTCCTAGAATGGGATATTCAACCAGCCCCTGTGATTCTTAATCCATACAATTATACTTGGCACAGAGGCAAGTGCAAATCATTGATTGATTTTTTTTTTAATTTCCTCCTGCTTACACCCAATTATTGATTCGGTCACTATTTCTAATCCAAAATTCGGTGATCATATGCTAATTAGTTTAATTGTACACCTACCATTTGCCCGATTCGCTGCGACTCCTAGCCTAATACTTATAGAGCCTGATAGACAGTTTTTGACTGTTCGTTGGAGTTCGAAACTTTGTCGGAATCTTTTGAACAGGATTGCTGCTGATCACAATGTTGTTACTCGTCTTGAGGACTCTTCTTTTTCTATATCCAAAATAGAACTTAACAACATGAAACGCATACAATTTCACTTAATGGAAATCGCCTTGCATACTCGGCCCACGGGTTTACCTAATTTGAGTCATGCTCATAAATACAATGCTTCAGTAGCTGAACTAAAAAGAGAAAAAAATCGCTCCATCAAAGAGACAATAGGTTCTGCGTCTCATGCTATCTCAATAACATCAGTGATTAACAAAATCAAGCAAACTTACAAAAATAAAATAAAATTTTTGAAAATCTCTTTGCATGTTGCCGATAACCAAAATATGATTTACCATCTGTTGAAACAGGACACTAGACAAACATGGTCGTTACTGCGCTCCATAAAATCTGCCCAGCACTCTGACCCTCAATCTGTAATTTCTGCTGATGTTTGGACAAACTACATCAAGCTGAAATTCCAGTTGCCTGATCGTTTTGTCTTTATTAAGACAATGGGCCTCATTACAACCTTGGTGCTAAGTGCACCAACTTTACCACCATGGTGTAAACTCTGTTTACACCATGGTGGATGGCGGATTTACCGCCCCATTCCAAGGTGAGTGGGGCGGTAAATCCCCATTTCCCATTTTCCCTTCCCCATTCCTATTTTTGCCCCATAGGGCATAATCAGAGTGGGGAAGGCGCTAATTACGCCGCCGTAAATTACGGCGGCGTAATTAGCACCATGGCAGGTTAGCGCCATGGATTTTAACGCCTGCTAAAAGCAGGCGTTAAAATCAGAATCAGGCGTTAAGGGTTAACGGTGGCGTTAACCCTTAACGCCTGAGTTGTAATGAGGCCCAATCACTTGTAGTACGATCTCTAGATGGACGATCGACGACATCACTGATGCAATCGGCAAACTTAACAACTCTAAAGCGCCCGGCCCCGATGGGCTTCCTCCATGCGTATACAAATCGGATCCCATTTTCTGGGCACATTTATTGAAGATCCGTTTTGACCTGATTCTTCAAACTGGCGTTCTCCCATCGTCGTGGTATTCAGCACATATAATTCCTATTTACAAGAAAGGTCCACCTGAGCTTCCTTGTAATTATCGTCCAATTGCGCTTACTGATGCATCTTCTAAGATCTTTTCACTACTACTTCTGCAGGAACTACAAGCCTTTATTGTGCAAAACAACCTACTGTCTATCTATCAGGTAGGCTTCAGAAAATATATTGGCTGTCCTCTCAATGCCACGATCCTAGCGCATCTTCAAGCACAAATTGCTAGTTCGCATATGGGGCCTGTTTACATGGCCGGCTTGGATTTGACGTCAGCTTTCGTCAGTGTAATTCGAGAACTTCTCTGGGCCAAATTGATCGATCTTGGCATCCCCCACTCTTTGGTCGCTTTGATTGCCTTGTTGCACCTTCATACGACGTACCGTATATGCTTAAATCGTAACGGTGCGCTCACGAATTCTATCAGCACCGAAATTGGTGTGAAGCAAGGCTGCAACATGGCGGCAGTTCTTTTTAATTTGTACCTGCAGGGCATAGATTCACTCTGGAAAGACCGAAGGACCAGATCGTCTTCCCAGCCAAATTGGGGCCCATTAGGCTCAATTGGCTTGGCTTCGCAGATGATTTGTTATTATTTGATCGTACCCCCTTTGGCCTAAAAATAAACTTGATTTGTTTGCAGATTTCGCGAATAATCTCAATCTTACAGTCAATCCTGCGAAATCTTTAATTCTAACTTTTTTTGAAGGCCGTTGCAAAGTAAACACATTTTCATGGTTCCTACAAGGCGCCGCTCTTTCCTACTCTTCTTCTATTCGCTATTTAGGTTATCCATTGACCGACTCGTATTCTTTACGCATGTGGCAAACTTTCCTCAATAATAAAGGGAAAACGTTGTCCTCACAAATGAAAATCATATATCATAAATATTGTTTATTTTCTTTATTGCCTCTTATTCAGTTTTACCTGCTCAAAGTTGAACCATGTCTCCTATATCCCTTAGACATGTGTCTATATGACATTGATTCCTTTCTTGACATAATTCAGGGCAAATTGTGGAAGTCTGCATTGGGTTTAGCTCAATCTATCCCAAATGTATTCATTTGCCATGAAATTAATTTGCTCCCGTTATCCGCAAAAATAAACTGGCGGAACATAAACTATATTAAGATGGTTGATCCACCTAAAAACACTTTATATGTTGAGCTCAATAAATTACTGGACAACCCGTGTATCCGTTCACTCAAAACTGCCACTGATAAATTGAATTCCATTTTGGATTCAATCAATGAAACTCCAAAAAGCATGACTCTGCATCTCCCTGCACGAAAAAAAAAATATATTACATTTATCATTGGTGCACTTTAACTGATATGATGGGAACTTACCCATCCTATTCAGAATATAACAGGTTTCGAAGGAAATGGGGAGATCGATCCTTTTATTTAATTCAATTTCCTTCTGCTTTAGGCAGGAAACTCCTGCTTCGTTTCCGCCTAAACCAGTTTCGTACACTTGTAAAAACCAAAAACTGGAATAGAAAGACCGTAACAAATTGCTCAATCTTGTGCCGTTTCTGTGGTTTTGCAGAGGCAGATGACACACTCAAACACATAGTTATTTACTGTCCTTTCTTTGCATCATTCCGCCTAAGAATTTTTGATCTCGATGTTCAGAACCAGTCAAGTATTAGTATGGAATCACTTTGGAACCGATGCATGGGTAGCACAAGTCTTTCCTTTACTTTAAAGTTGATTTAGTTCTTGACAATTATTGACTGAAAGTTAAATGAATTTTTACCATGCGTTAAATGAAGAGAAAGAACCAAAATTGAGGTGTTGTTTAATTTTGTTTATTTTTATACGAAGGTTAGTTTTTAAACACTGTTTTCCTTTTCTTTTATGTTTAATGTGATTTTTAACAAATGTTCACCTATGATCCATGTTTTAATTTGTTCCATCTTTCTTTTTTACATCACTGTTTAAATGAAATTGTATAAATTGTAATCAATTTCTTTTCAATTTTTCTGTACAAAAAATGATTGTAAAGGTTTGTATAAACCAAACACAATAAATAAAAAAAAATTTAAAAAAGCATACTTTGGTTCAGTAAGGGGTGGAGGGTGGAGAAACCATCTGGGATCGGGAAAGGCGTGGATGCTTGAGGTAATAGTAGTTGAGGGGTGGGAAGCCCTCAGTGGGCGGGAGGGGGGGAAAGAGGGAAGGGGGTGGCGGGGCACATCAAGAGGCTCAGAAACAGGAGGGGTCATCTAAAGGTGGGGGGATAGGATGGGAGCTTCTTGTCATCTTTGCTATTCAAGTGGCTGACTCACAATGTTAGGGGGTTCAACTCCCCTCTTAAGAGGAAGAAATTGGAACAGTTTACTAGGAACGAAGGGCCAGATGTTCTGGGGTTGCAGGAAACGCATCTACTTTGCAAGGACCAAGGTCGCCTCCGTCTGAGGGGATTTGATCTAATTTTCACGCATCAGGGCAGAATAAAATGCGGGGGTAGCTTTGGCCATTAAGAAGACATTTGACTATAGGGTTGTGGAAACCTTAAGGGATAAGGAAGGTAGATACTTGATAACTAAAGGTACATACGTGGATATCCCTTATACCATAGCAGTGGAGTATGCCCCTAATACCTGGCAGGAGTTGTTCCTAAGGCGAGTCCTGACGCTACTGGAGGAGAAAGCATGGGGCCATATCATTCTGATGGGGGACCTCAATATAACCTGGGACAGGGGGCGGGATAGGTCTGGGGGCTCTGTCAGAGGGGGGGGGGCGCTGATGTCCGCAGATTTAAGAGATAGAATAGGGAGAGTGGGAATAAGTGATGTCTGGCGGGAGCTGAAGGGGGAGGAGGAAGGCTTTACTTTCCTGTGGGAGTGCATGGATCCCAGTCGAGGATTGACTACATTTGGGTATCAGCGGGCCTGGTGGGTCAAATTCGCAATGTACAAACGGGCCCTATTGGGATAGCGGACCACAAGACAGTACCCATTCATATTGAAATGGGACGAAAGGACAGAGGGGTGTGGGGCTTGAAATATCCGAAGGCCTTACTTAGGGACCCAGTTATTAGAGAGGAAATGAAAGGGAAAATACAAAACTTCTTTATAGATAATGAGAAAGGGGCCACGGGGGAAGACACAAGGTGGGACGCCTTTAAAGCTACGATCCGTGGGGAGTTAATAGCGGCATCAGCGCAAAGGCTGAAACAAATGAGAGCGATGGAGAGGCAACTTGAAGAAGAGGTTGAGGTGGCTAGGCAAAAGGAGGGTTCCACCCCATCTAGGAAAGCCATGAGGGAATATAGGAGGACGATCGGGCAATTGGAGATCCTTCGTACTAAAAAGGCAGAGGGAGCGTTACTCTCAGTGCGTCAAAAATGTTACGCCAAAGCAAATAGGGCAGATGGGCTCTTGGTATGTCTTCTGCGGGGTGTGACCTCGAAGAATGCAATCACAGCTTTAAAAACGACAACGGGGGAGCAGATCATGTGCTCCGGGGATATCCAGGAAGCCCTAGCGGAATTCTACAAATCGCTTTACACATCCCAAAACCCCCACCCCGACAGGCAGGCAGATTTTCTGAAGGGGGTGCAGCGCCATAGGATCGGGAGGGAGGAACAAGGGGTTCTTAACCGGGAAATTTCGGAGGACGAAGTAAGAAGAGTAATAGGGAACCTGCCGCCAAACAAGGCCCCAGGCCCGGACGGCTACTCCGCTGCCTTCTATAAAACATTTGCAAGCACCCTCATCCCACACATGATGTCCCTTTTTAACACCTTCAGATCAACAGGTAGGGTAGCCCCGTGCATGGAAGAGACCAAGCTAACCCTAATTCTCAAGCCCAATAAGGACCCAGAGTTGAGGACATCATATCGACCTATAGCGTTAATAAATGTTGACGCTAAGATATACACAAAGATACTCGCAAATAGGCTGGAAGCATGTCTCCCCGACCTGGTCCATCCAGATCAGACAGTTTTTATCCGGGGCAGGCAGACGGCGGACAATATTCGGTGAGTGGCTCATCTGGTAGAAAAGGCTCACAAAACAGACACTCCCGCGGTCTTATTGGCGTTTGACCGCGTGGTGTGGTCGTTCCTCTTCCAGGTGTTGCAGCAGATGGGCATGGAGGGAGAATTTCTGACAATGGTACGTGCAAACTATCAGACACCACTGGCGAGAGTGGTGGTGAACGGCACCCTATCTAGGCCCTTTATTTTGAGCAGAGGGACAAAGCAGGGATGCCCGCTCTCCCCGATGCTGTACGCATTATATCTAGAGCCCCTTCTGCAAATGATAAGGGAAGCGGAGGGAGTGAGGGGTATCCCGTTTGGGGGGGACAGCAAAGTAGCGGCCTTTGCGGACGACATGTTCCTAACTCTGACGACACCCCTTGAGTCTATTAGGGCGTGTAACATCATATTGGATAAATTTGGAGAAGCATCTGGCCCAAGGGTGAACATCAATAAATCAGAACTATTAAGCCTCACCTTGAAGGTAGGAGAACGAGAAGCTCTAAGGGCATGTACCCCCTTTGTATGGAGTCCAGGGGGAATCAAACATCTGGGGGTGAAGATTACGCCGAAACTCGGGGGCTGGTATGGGGCCAATTACCCACAATTATTAAAGGACGTTAAGCTGGACTTCCACAAATGCAGGACCCTCAGGGTCTCCTGGTTGGGTTGTCTAGCGGCAGTGAAAATGGTCATTCTTCCAAGGTTGCTATATTTATTTCAAGCAATACCCCAGGAAGTGCCATCAAACTTTTTTAGGGAGTTGAGGACCCTAACCAACAAATTCATTTGGGAAGGGAAAAGAGCTAGGATCGGTAGGCAATTGCTGGAGGCACCCAAACGGGAGGGGGGGGCTGGCCGTACCGAACTTCCAACAGCATTATGAAGCTACGCAGCTGAGGGTGATTAGAGAGTGGCTCCAGGAAGGGGAAATGGGTCAAAATAAGCTATGAGTCAAAATGGACAGAGCTGTAGCGCACCGGGGTCTAGTGGAGGTTCTGTGGTTGCCGAATCATAGCAGACCAACGCATCTATATATGAGTTTGGTGACCAAATTGGCAGCGGACAATTGGGATAAACTGGTGAGAACCAAGGGGATAACAACGTTCCCGTCCCCCTTCACGCCCCTTTTCAGCAATGGGGACTTTACCCCAGGGATGGAGAAGGGGGCATTTACACAATGGCAGAATGGGGGATGTAGGAGGTTGGGAGACATGTTTAGAGGGGGGGAAATACTATCCTTTGTGGACTTAAAAGGGAATTTGGGATAAAAGAGGGAGAAAGGCTCTGGTATGCGTAATTAAGACATTGGGTTTTGAATCCTGGGATCAAGAGAGCAGCGAATAGGGAGGCAACGCCATTTGAAAAATTCCTCCTGACAAATGATGGGTCCAAGGGCTTAATTTCAAATCTATTCAAGATATTGGACAACGCAACTGACAGGCAGCAATGGCCGTACATGAGGAGATGGGAGGAGGTATTGGGGAGAGAGATGGGCAGGGAGGAGTGGTAAAGGTTGTGGAGGAAGATTCCCAAGTTGGCTAGAGCTTCCCAGCTGCAAGAAGCTTGGTATAAAATCCTACTAGGCTGGCATTACACACCGGCCCGACTGCACAGGATATGATATACCCGGGTGTCTCCGGGGACTGCAGGAGGGGTTGTGGGATGCTGGGCATGGCAGATCATATATGGTGGGGATGCCCGAAAATTGGGCCCTTCTGGCAAGAAATTCAGAGGGCACAAGAGCAGGCCTTCGGCCCTGGGGAGGCCCGAACACCCGAGCAGATTTTGTTGGGGTTGCGGGAAGGTTCCCCAGGAGGGGAACCTAGGGCACGTGAGAAAGCGAGGGTATTCCTGTTGATCGCGCAGAGATGGAAAAGCGCAGAGATTCCCAGGATGAGGACTGGCTTCGTAAGATATTGGAGATCATTGCACTCGAATGGGCAACATATGCCATGAACGACAATGTTCGCAACTTTGCAAATGACTGGGGAGAAATCCTGGCTTTCCTTAAGGACGATTTCCGGGTGGTTTGGTGCCCGCAACATTTAAAACTGTTGGATTTGCAATGATCCTTGGTGACTGGTACATGGAAGTAATGGGCTGGAAGCTGAGCGGATGTGCCTCATGGGGGGCAGTGGGGGGAGGGGGTGGTTCGGGTTTAGGTGTTTGGTTGTCTTGTTGTAAATTCAATAAAAAGAGTTAAAAAAAATAAATTAAAAAAAGTGAGAACTTTACATTGAAACAGTGCTAAGGACATTGATAACACTGATTTTTCTTTATCTGGCCCATATACTAGCCCATATACTGGAAACTGCCAGTATCCTTTTGTTATCTCTAGGGTGGATAGAAAGGTTGCTGCTCCAAGTTTTTTAATTAGGTCATTGATGCGTGGCATGGGATAGGCATCGAAGTTGCAATTCACATTAACTTGACGGAAGTCTATACAAAACCTGCAGGAACGGTCAGGTTTAGTGACCAACATGATAGGGGAGGACCATGGGCTCGAAGAAGGCTCGAAAATATTTGCTTGTAGCATTTTGTTTATTTCCTCGATCACTATCTGTTTACGGGCCTCCAGGAGTCTATACTGTTTCCACAGCTTTAGGAAAAACACTAAAAACTGGCTAGTTACGAATGACATATGACATCCATCAGGACATCCACTACTCTCAGTGCTATAAATGTTCAGATTATTGTAATGTATTTTATTTATTTAAATTAACATTTTATTGTTTTTTACACATTAGGGATGAGCATACAGGTGGGCGCATGTTATTTTCACATGAATACATCATAAGAAGGAAAACAAAGTAAAACCTTTTCACTGCACCTGAACAGCATTTTAACATCAACTACGTGACTCTCCCTAATGAAACGAAAATGTATACCCTTACCCCCCTCCCTCCCCTTAACATTGGCCTGAAATCTTCCAAGTCCGTGGCGTTCGTTGGGTTAAGTTGTAGTGGGCGACACAACGTTTATCAATGATCATCGTTTGGGTTAAGATGGGTGTGTGACAGGTATGCTCGGCTGGTCGTTTGGGTTAAGATGGGTGTGTGACAGGCATGCTCGGCTGGTGAAGTATCTCGTGATGCTTGATTCGTGCTAGGGCTGGGTGCTTCCTAATGATCTTGGTGCTTCGGGTTGCTCGCCGCTGAGACGGGGATATAGTGACTGGCAAAGTCGCCCCATGCTTCTTCGTGTCGTGCAGCCTTATCGTGGAGGGCAGCCGTTATTTTTCCCATTGTGTATATGTTCGTAGCAATCTGTATCCATCCTTTTTGTCCGGAAGACGTGGGGATTTCCACTTGATGACCAGGCCTGCTCTCGCGGCTAATAGTAGGGGGATACCATTCCTCTAATCCTGATCAGTTCATCTTCTTCTTCTTCAAAACCAAAGAGAACCAGGAGGGGGGAAGGTACCCTTTTTATGCCATCTAGCTGTTTGATCCATCCCAGCACTTCTTGCCAATAGATGCGAACTTTGGGGCAGTCCCACCACATATGCCAATAATCGGCGTCCATCCCACATTGTCGCCAGCATCTCGGGATGGAGGACTGAAACATTTTGGATAGCATGTGGGGGTCATACTGCCATCTATGGAGTAGCTTTATAGCGTGTAGCTTGTACTGGGCTGCAGTTGATATTCTGGATGGCATTTCACAGATCCTGTCCCAAGCCTGCTGATCAAATTCTCTACCAAAGTCTTTTTCCTATCTCTCTTTAAGGCGGGAGCTTGAAATTTGTTTCTTGCTGATCATGGCGCTGTACATGCGTGCTATTAGGCCTTTGTTTGTGCTGGTCATGTCCAAGATCGACTCGAAGGGCGTGAGCTCTCTTTGCGTGTTGGCCTTCCACTCGTTCCTTGATAGTACACCTTTCAGTCGCAAATACAAGACGATTGGGATCGGGTGTAGTTGGAGAGCCTTCTCTAGTTCTGTAATAGATATGAACTTTCCGTTTCTCCATAGCTGTCCAACTCACTCAAGTCCAGCATCAAACCAGGCCTGGTATCTGGCGAGTTCGGGGATTTCTTCCCTGATCCCGGGGGACCAAAGATGGCTCAGAAGAGAAGGCCATGTGGTGACTCCGGACATGCCCTTCCCTTTCTTCCATATGTTCCACAGTATTGGGTGGACACGCAGTCGTCTTATGAGTTTCGATCTGGGGACCCAGAGCCATTCTGCGAGAGTTGCGGGTGTTAGGTTGTTGTTGTCCAACTGGTCCCACAGGTGGTCCTTTCTATCACGCAGGTGCGGAATCAGGATTCAGGATTCTGAGTTGTATCGCCTGGTAGTATCGCTCTATATCTGGGAGACCCACTCCTCCCTGGTCCTTCGGTAATATCAAGGTATCGTAGGGTATCCTGGATTTCTTTCCATTCCACAGGAATTCCAATATGGCCTTCTTAACTTGTTTGAAAAAGTGGTTGGGGATTGTGATGGGCAGAACCTGGAAGGGGTATAGGATGCGTGGGAGGCTCACCATCTTGATAGCATTTAGGTGTCCCATCCAGGAGATTGTGAGTGATTTCCATTTTGTGAGGTCAGCTTTGAGAGTGTCGAGGAGCTGCGGAAGTTTGCTTCGTACAGGTGTTCGAGGTCTCTTGTCAGATTGATTCCCAAGTATCTCATTGTTGGGCCTCCGATAATCAGTCCAAGGCGCTCAAGATCTATTTACTGGTCTGGGGAAGGTTCGCAGAACGGGAAGAGGATAAATTTTGTTTTATTCATTTTGAAACCTGAGAGTGCACCATATTCCTCTATCAAGTGAATCGCTCGGGGGATTGATGACGTCGGATTTAGCACATGAAGCAAGATGTCATCTGCGTACAAGGCCAGTTTGTATTCTCTGCCTTTTACTCGCATCCCCTCTACGCCGGCGTCTGCTCGAAGCATTTGGGAAAGAGGTTCCACGGATAGTGCAAAGAGTATTGCCAAGGGGGGACAACTGTGTCTTGTTCCTCTACTGAGGGGGAACCATCAGGAGTACTGAGAGTTGACTACCACAGATGCACGTAGGGCCGTGTAGACTGCTTTGATCCCTCGTCGGAGAGTGGGGCCCTGTCACGATTCCTACCCCCAGCCCCCTGGCATATCAGGCTGGAGCCAGATCACGGCCACCTAGTCGGGCCCTAAGGGCCTCTCCATCTCCCCAGACACCTACTTGGACTCAGACTTGGCGCCTTTGGCACCAAGCTCACACACAGTCCTGAGATCCACTTAGTATTGGACTTGCAATGTATTACGGGGTAATGGATGCCCCCATGTAATTCAGTTCCTTGAACTGGATGAGCGGTCTAGTCTTTCGGGTGTGGCTCAGCCCAGGGATACCTGGGATACCTACAGACTATTTAAACCACACCCGGCCTGAGAAACATGCTTTGCATTTCTCTGCACCTGCAGCGTGACACTCACCGTGCTCGGATCTCCTGAAGAGGCCCACTTCTTTCTTCAGCGCCAGCGCACCTGCAAGAATAAGAACTTCGTTGCCAATACTCACCTCGAAGAGCATCCAACTTCTGTCCAGCTCTTCCCAGTCTTGCGGATTCCTACGGCAGAGTCATCTCCATCTCGGCACGCCGCGCCCTACCAAAGGGGAGAAGAAAAGACGTTAGTAAGCATTCTGCAATACTTAGCTCTCTCGAATTTGCAAATAGAGTTTAATCCTTATCTGTACTCCCGTCGATCGGACAACTTCTTCTCCGGAGCATCCCGCTGACCTGAAAAAGGGGAAAAGACACATCAGGTTAGCGCAAAACATTTAAGAGGCGCCACACATCACGCTTTCTCATCGCAGCTCATCTCCTCAGCTCGCTTCCATGCTGGGTTACTGCGGCACCTAAAAGGACACGGAAAAGACGAACATTGGTTAGTGCTAAGGAAGCCAATAAGCATCACGCTCCGCATTCCTACTTACTTCAGCAGCGCATCACCATCCTCAAGACCTTCATCACCTAAGGGAAGAAAGACACAGTATTAAAGGGACTAGAGCCATCAGAACTTTTGTAAGACTCATTCCAATTACCGGTCGGGCTGAAGCCGCAGCAAGCCCTGTCCGCCGGGCCCGTGCCAGTGAAGCAACTAGGCACCCTCCAGCCCGCATCACCCAACGCACCCCTGCATCGAAGGCAGGACGGAGAGCGCCCCACATCAAAAAACAAGGCCCAGTGCTTGGTTGAGCAAGTCCAGGGAAGGGTTCGAAGTGGTCGGAAGTCCAGACCGGCTGAGTGGCAGCCCCGTGGATATCAGGTGAGCGTTACAGGCCCAGACCTATTTTCTTTAATGTAGCCTCCAGGAAGTGCCATTCAACTCTGTCGAATGCCTTCTCGGCATCGATTGCAAATAATGAGAGCATGTTTGGCAATTTTTTGGCCTCGTGTATGAGGTGGAGGTTCTTTCGGGTAGAATCCGCACCTTGTCTACCAAGGATGAAGCCCACTTGGTCATTATGGATTATCGCTGGCATGTGTGATTCAAGCCGTGCAGTGAGGACTCTCGTGTAGATTTTGGCGTCAGTGTTTAGGAGGGAAGTTGGGCGGTAGGAGGCGCACTGCTTGGGATCCTTACCGTCCTTGGGGATGACTGTTATTAGAGCTTCTGAGAAGGATTCAGGCGCCAGACTGGATTGGAGGAAGCTATTGAAAAGGTCAACCATGAACGGGAGGAGGGCACCCTTGAAAGTCTTATAGAACCCAGCTTTATAGCCATCATTTCCCGGGGCTTTCCCTGCTGGAAGTCTTTTGATCGCCTCCTCGATTTCCTCTCCTGTGATAGGAGCGTCTATGGCTTGTACTATGTCCAGGGGGAGGGTCGGCAGGGATACCTTGTCCATGCATTCTGTGATCGCCTCTGGGTGCGGGTGGCGTCTGAAGTGTGTAGTTTCTCGTAAAAGTTAGCAAAGACTTCAGGGACACCAGGGGGGCGATGTTCTTGAGGTGCTTCCTCATTGTGTATCGTTGGGGCCCATCTCTCTCTTCGTTGCCCACGGAATCTTGCGGCAAGCAAGGCACCTGCCTTGTCTCCATGTTCATATTGCTTTTGCTTAAGACATTGGAGTCTACGTACTATGCTACCAGTTTCTAGTTGCCGCAGTTCCTCCCTTTTGTTGTTGGCTTGCTTGATTTTTTGTGTTCTGTCAGGGTCTAGGGATTGGGCGGCGAGGTCGAGTTGGGGTATTTCGTTTCGGGGTCTATTTTCTATTAGTTGCCGTTCTCTTTTCTTCGCTGGCCCCTCTTTAATGAGTATTCCCCTCCAAGTGGCTTTGCCTGCTTCCCATACTGTATTTACAGAAGTTTCGCCTGTATTGTTTTGTTCAAAGTATTGGGTGATGCTGTGCTCAAGCTGTTCCCGAAAGATCAGATCTTTAAAGATCTCATTGCATCGCCATTTAGAGCTCCGCTTGGGGAGAGTCATCTGGTCGATGGTGACCGTGACCATGTCGTGGTCCGACCATGTTACGGGAGATATACTGGATTCAGACATTGCCCCGGTGAGTTCTGGCGTTAAGTATATATAGTTAATCCTAGAGAACGTAGCATGCGGTGTTGAGTAAAAGGTGAAGCCCGTTCCGTCAGGGTTTATATATCTCCATGCATCCTTGAAATCATAGGCGTCCAGCATGTCCGCGACCTGTGAGCGTCCGGATCTTGGTGGGGGGGATGTGAGTGGATTGCCCGCTTGCCTGTCCTGATTTGGGTCCATCCATGAATTGAGGTCACCTCCTATGATCACTTCACCTTCTGCTTCATTCATGACTTTAGGGACTGTTTGTTGTAGGAACCTGGACTGTCCGGTATTGGGTGCATATATAGTAGCGAGGTGTCACACGCAGGGACTGCTGGCGTGTGTGGAGCCGTTGGCGTCTGGGCGGCCATTAGAACGGCCCGTCATGCTTCCTCGCTTCCCTCGCCCGCGGTCTAGTCTTTCAAGCACTCTGCTCATCGGCAGTCCTTTTACATGGCCCAACCCGGAAGCCCGCGCGTTGCAACCTATTTGTTTTAGGCTTCCGGGTTGGTACGCTACGTTTCTCTCCCTCATCGGCTGTATGCCGTATGTTTTTCTCCCTCTTCTGTCTTACCCTGTCCTCAGTATATCCCTTGCTTGGGCTCCGTTACATCCCTGTGCTCTGTTACGCTACACCTGTATCTGTTGTTTGTTGCCTGCAGCTTGTACTCCAGCGATCTCGCCTAATTCCCTTACCTGCTACCTGGCCATCCTTTGCTTTACCTTGGGGGTTTTCTTCCTTACCTTGGTCATTCTTGTCAGCTCCGAAGAAGGTTGGTGTTCCAGTTCTACTCTGACCCTGCAAGCCTCTGGGGCATTTCACTGCATCTGATTTGGCTCTTCATTGTGGTGCCAGACTGCCCAGACACAGCCCGGGAAGGTTTGTTTTATGCCTAGCAGTTTTACCCCCTAGTCTGGTCTGCTCCGGTATGGGGGCCCCCCTTGACCCTGGGTCTGAGGGACAGGGTGGCTTCCTTCCAAGGAAGACCTTATCTTCATTCAAGAAAGAAGGCTCTTTGGAAGAAGAGATTCAGAGTTGATCCAGAGCAAGAAACCGCAGGTGAAGAGGAAGGGGAGTGGGGTGACCTGGATACAGGGGCTAAGTTGACGGATCCTGGAAGATCGCATGTCACGAGGGTAATGATGGTGCCCTGTATCTTGCCGACCAGTACAAGCGCTCTGCTACTTACGTCGGACCAGGATTTTAAGAGTTTGAGTCGGATAGATTTGTAGACTATAATGCCGACTCCAGCTTCCTTGAGTGGATCTGAACCCCAGTATTCGGAATCTAGTTTGGTGTATATGACCTTCCTCTCATCTGCTTTGCTGTATCGAGTTTCCTGTAGAATAAGTATGTCTAGTTTCGCCCTCTTGAACTCTCTGGACACTAGTGACCTTTTGGTGAGAGAATTAAGCCCCTTGACGTTCAGTGTGCCGTGCCTGTTACTTGATTCGTCATGATCGTTGATCAGTGATGTGTTCTGTGTTCGTCACATCGTGTCGCCCGTCGCGGGAAGTCGCTGCAATGGAAGTAAACTGGTGAATGCCTCTACCCAACTGAGGCATTAAACTTTTTGGCATCCCTTCCCCCTCCCTCCCATTCAAGGTATTGAACATAATACCCGTTGCCCTCAGTTCTAGCTCTTCGTCCTTTACTTTACCCCTGAGGGTCTGTGTCCCGGTTCCCGGTTCGGTGGTGTCCGAGTTGGACTGGGTGTATACAGCCAGCCCGCTATCGGACCACCGGTGAGAGTCGTACCCATGCAACCCCAAATTCAGCTATTATCGCCATAGCATTTTGAGTCCCCCCCTTTCCTTTAAACATCATGGTAAACAAAATTATAATAAACAACAACAACTTCTACTGTTAAATAGTAAATGTAATGATACATGCGTTTTCCGGATATATCGTCCACCAGCTGGTTGTCCTTGCGCTCCAGGTGAAAGGCCCATTATGAATCGAGCCTAGCAGCGGAGGCGAACCAAGTTCGGGAGCGCAATTAAATTTCAAACATTGACATCAAAGAGCATCGCTTAGATATGGGACTTAGATGAGCAGTATCATTTGTTGATGTCTGGTGTGTCATTGGGTCGTCTCTACTTCCTAGATCCCTTGACTCTTTCCCTCCTCGGGCCCTGGAGCTCCCATCTCGCTCTATCCTGCACAGGTTCCTCTTGTGTACCCTCCCTTGGGGAGCTCCCTAGGAGGTCTGAAATACACTCATGTATTTCTTCTTCGGAGCGAAGCATTATCTTTCTGCTTCCATGCTCAAACGTGAGGGAGAAGGGGTAACCCCATCTGTATCTTGTACCTTGGTCTTTGAACCATTTTGTTAGGGGGCTACAGAGCCGTTGCAGTGCCATGGTGAGTGAGGACAGATCCTGGAAGATGGTGATCTGTGCTCCTCCGAGGGTGAGGGAGCCACCGGATCTGGCCTTCACGAGTATCCTTGTCCTGTCTTGGTATTTATGGAATCTGGCGAGGACCGACCTCGGGCCGCCTGGTGGGCAGCCGGCTCCATGTATTCTCTCAATTTTGGGTTCATTGATATTCTCATCCACGGTGAGGATTTTAATGATATCGTGTATGGTTTGTTTGAGGTCCTCTTCCGTTTCCCCCTCTCATTCCGGGATGCCGAAAAATTGTAGGTTATTTCTTCTTTCTCTATTTTCTAAATCGTCTAACTTCAAACGTATTTCGTCCTCCCTCTTCTTTATATTGCGCATTCTGAGGTCCAGTTGGGTTTCTAGTGTATCTATCGAGGCTTGGTTGTTCTCAACGCCCTCCAGTCTTTCCTCGATATTGTCCACTCTCTGGGTCATTTTATCAATTTTGCCGCCGAGGTTAGCTCCCATGTTTCGGATTTCTCCCTTAGTGGCTGCCGCTCCCGTCTCCGAGGATTCCAAAGACATTGTGATTCTTGTGTCTGGGTCAGGATACAGCAGGGTATATGCGTATCTGGCCAACTTATTTTTTGATGCTCATATGATGGTTGGGTGCGAGGAGGCACATGCCCCAAGGATGGGTGCCCTACCCTCAGCGCTGTTATGATATAGGGTTCTTGAAGTGTGCTGGGAGACGTTGCCCAGAGTGTTCCGTGAATCAGGTGTGTAAGGATGGGAGGAGGCACACGCCCTGAGTCCAGGGGCCCTACCCTCCGTTTAGGTTGGCCTCTTTCGATGAGCTCAATGCGTTGTCCGGGATGCCTCAATGTTGATACAAATCTTTGTATGGGCACTGAGGGGGTTGCGTGCGACAGGTGTGCTAGCGGGAGGGTAAGGCTCTAGTCAAACTTCGGGGGGGGGGGCCCGGGCGGATATTCCGTTTCAATATGTCACTGGCTCGCCTGGGTAGTTCTTGGAAGGACAGAGGACTGACAGTTACACAGAGGAGGGCACACACCCCTAAAGTTCGGTGTAGACTCTATTGCTGGATTCAACTGGGATTCAGGGGGTAGTGCCACAGTTACTCGCGGTGGGTCCAAGACCACTTGGGTCCTCTTGTGGTGAGGCCTGTGGGGAGCAGTGCCCCCGCTGGCGGTGCCTCGTGCAGCAAAGTCGCTTTGTTGCACACTGTGCTCCCGCTCGTGGTGAGGCTAGGTGTATCGCGTAGCGCCTATGGTTGGAGGCAGTTCTCGGTGCGTAGACCTCTGCTGGGTGTTGGCCTAGGCTGGCACTGGAGTTGTAGAAAAATGTCCGGGCCACAGCAGGGGCAAAGACTTCCTCCAAGCGTTGGCATCTCCACCCCAGGGAACCTATATTACGTTTGCTTAGGCCTCCCGGGCCTTCTGTGGCAGAGATGCGGGCAGAGGCCGGCTTGCGAGTGTCCTGCCTGGAGGGCCCACGTGGCGAGTCCTATTGCAGGTGAAGGTGCTCTTGGGAGGGGGCCTAAGCCTGCCCGCGCGCTGCCTGCCCCCGTGTCTCCATGCCGGTAATCAATTAGGAGGTGGAGGGCGGGGGGCGTCCCTCCTCCGCGGCCGGGCCCGCACCTCCCGATCACGAGCCCTAGGCGGGAGACGCTGTGCCGGAGGAAGACGCCTCGGGCAGCGTAGTCCGGGAGGGAGGGAGGTCCACTTACCCGCTCAGCAGAATAATTCGGCTCGGCAGTGCGCCGGAGGTTGGAGCCAGTCAGGCAGCCGCACGGGGGTTGCGCCCACGGGTGCCAGTGCCGGGTGTGCAGCAGTTCCACAAAGGTTCCAACATAGGCAGTGAGAAGGGGACCGCCGAGGGAAAGCCACAGCGCGGCCCGTGCTCAATGCCGGGAGATGGTGGGAGGGGCTGGGTGCCTCGGGGTTCGTGCTGGTGCGGCCTATGCTCCCGCTGCTGCGCATGTAGCAGGGGGGAGGCACGAGCCGATGAGCTTTTCTCCAAGTTGGATCTTCCGTTTTCGACCAGAATTTCGCCCAGTCGGAAGGGAACCGGTTCATGCTGCTTGGACTGCTGTTGTTGTGCAGGGGGGGGCAAAAGTGGGGGCTCAGGTCACTTTTGGGTCCCGTGGGTCTGGAGCTCACACAGAGGTGCTCTTCATCCGTGCGCCCTCTGGTGGCCGACCTCACCTGCTATATTTTAATGTTTACAATTATCTATGTGTGTAACTGTAACTTTCAAATTTCTTGCAACAAGCCCAGTTACCTACGGGTTTCGTGTGCTATACAAATAAATAAACAAACAAACAAATGAACCACTTTTCCCTTGGGTGGTCTAATGTAGTGGTATGTGCCTTTGATTCTTCCTGGTTTGTCTGAAAATACATTGGGGAATGATGTAACCACATCTTTTAGATGTTCTTGTTGTCGAATAGATAACTTAGAAGGAATTAGTTCAAAGTTGTCTATATCTTCTGGAACCAAATAGGATAGTATTTTGGCATGGGTGGCTGATGGGTTCTTCTTCCACTCCTTTAAGAGATTTACGTGATACAAATGGTTCTTCTGCTTTCTGTCCTGTTGAGCTCCTATATAAGTACAGGTTCGTTCTAATATCTCATAAGACCCATGCTACTTAGAAACAAGTTTGTTTTTTGAGATGGTTAATAGGACCAATACTTTTTGTCCTATAGAAAACAATCTCAAGTTTACATTCTTGTTGTAATTAGTTGTGTGTTGGCTCTGGGGTTTTTCCATATGAGTGCAGACTAGATCTCAAACAAGTCTCATATGTTCTCACATTCGGGTGGTGGTTTGAGAAATAAGACTGGGTGCCTCTTCTCGTTCTTCCCAGGTTTCCCAGAGCATGTCCAGGACATACCTGGTCTCTCTGCCATTACGTAGTTCAAAAGGGGAGAATCTGGTTGAGGCCTGTGGGTTTTCCTCACTGCAAATAGTGCCCACTGGATCATTCAGTCCCAGTCTTTGTAACGCTCACCTGATTCCCGCAGAGGCGCTGGTCTAGGCAGGAAGGTGTCTGTGACTCGAAAGGTGATGTGCAGGACTCGATTGGCTTCTGGGGCTGAGCCTCTTCGCACTGTGTGTCGAACTCGAAGGGTGAGATTTCTGCAGGTGAAAGAATATATGGGGTTAAAGATCTGGGCAATTGAGTGTCCTTCTCTCTCTCTCTCTCTCTCTCTCTCTTCTAAGCTTCTCCGTAGAGCCCCCAGGTCAACGTGCTCACCTTAGATAGGTGAATGCTGGACTCTCCATCTGCGTCTGGTGCAGGGTGCCGTTGCCAGTTCCTTCACTGGGTGAAACGTAGGCCTCTTAACATCAGAGGATCGCAACCGCCGTTAACAGCACGAGCGGTGAGTTTCCGGACACCTTTTAGTCCATATAGTCTTTAGGTGCGTGGACACGTAAGTATTGAACAGGGCTCGGAATAATGCTTTCTTCTATTTGTTTTGCAGGGCTCTTGTGTTAGAAGATGGAATGAAGAGAGCCAAAGCTGGAGCCAGAGCCTTGGAAAGAAGCGCTTGGAAATGTGTAAGTAAATGCAAGCGCTTTAACTGTCTCTTTCCTTCAGAGCTGTGAGTTCGTGCTGAAGAGATGCTGGAAAACTCCGGAGTAGTTGCAGGCGCTCTATTGTGGCGAGCGCGATGGGCGTAAGTAAATACCTGTCTAATGTCTCTTCTTTTATCTTTCAGATGCTGGGTTGCAGCGTTGAAAACATCCGGAATTCGCGGATTGCCGGTAAGTAATAACTATGCTTTTGTCTCCACAGGCGGAGGTGCAGCGTGAAGAAATGGTCGCTGCCGATGGACCAGGTAAGGAATGTGTTGCATGTGAAGTCGCCGTGCTAACCTGTTGTTTCTTGTCTTTTACAGGCGCTGCTGAAGACTGGATACTGGAATGGTAAGTATTGTTCTTGCAGGTACAGGATCGGAAGAAGAAAAGCTGGAACAGACTCGGTGAGCGTTCTGCTGCAGATGCAGAATAACGCGAAGCACGCTTCATCAATCGGGTGTGGTTTAAATAGCCTAGGAGTGATGAGGCGTCTTCCTCCACGGCCCCGCCTAGGTAAGAAAAGAGTTCCTGTTCCAGAAGAGTTCCAGTGTTGTATCCAGGGCGTGGAGCTTGCCCCACCCAGGTAAGAAAATAGTTCTGGCTTACAGAGGATTCCTATATAGCTGGTAAGTAAGCAGCATGGTCTGCTGCAGGTAAGTCCACCCAAGCATCTTCACACATATTATGAGCCCGGCGCTTCCAGTGCCGGGACCGATGGCTTTGATGAGCCTGGTGCCACCGGCGCCAGGACAAGGTCCAAAAGGTCCCAGTGGGGACCGGCTGGTGCCTAGGCTTAGGATTAGGGGCCTGCTTCCAAGGACGTTGGGCTGGTCCTGGCTCCTTGGAAGCAGTGATCATGACAGCACCCCCCCTCAAGGCCCCTCCTAAGCGTGTCTTCTCCGGGGGTTTTGGCTTGTCGGGGTGATTCAGATGGAATTTCTTGACCAGACGAGGTGCGTGGACATATTCTGAGGGTTCCCAAGACCTTTCCTGGGGGCCGTATCCTTTCCAATCAACCAGGTAATATAATTTAGATTTGGAGATTTTGGAGTCTAGGATGTTCTTTACTTCGAATTCAAGTTCTCCTTCTACCAAAACAGGTTCGGGGAGTTCAGTTAATCGGGTTTCTGGTTGTACTGGTTTTTAATAAGGAGACATGAAATACTGGATGTATTTTCATATGCGCAGGTAATTCCAATTTGACAGCCACCGGATTAACTATGGCAGAGATGAGATAGGGTCCAAGGTATCTCGGGATGAAGGTGCAGGGTCCTTTTAGAGGCAGGTGCTTAGTGGATAACCAGACCTGGTCTCCTACTGCGTAGTGAGGGGCCTCTTTACGGTGTCGATCTGCTCCTTTTTTTAATTGAGCTTTAGCTCTTTGCAGATGGGCAGTGGCTTCCTTAAAAGCACGAGTGATCTCCGAGTGCAAGTGATCCACAGCAGGTGTTTCGAATTCCTGGGGAGGATCCAGGTTAGAGGTTCTAGGATGGTGTCCGTATAATAGGAAGAAGGGAGTCTTCCCGGTTCCAGAATGAGTCGAATTGTTGTAAGCGTATTCAGCGATCCAAAGAATATCCTTCCAAGGGTTTTCAGTTTGTTGGAGCATGCAACGCAGATATTGCTCTAGAGTCTGATTTGTCCTCTCAGTTTGTCCGTCAGTTTGGGGATGGTGACTAGTTGAAAGTCTTACATCAATTTGGGCTAGACGACAGCAACTTCGCCAAAAGTGGGAGATGAATTAACTTCCCCTATCGGAGACCAAAACCGAGGGAAAACCGTGTAACCGAACAATGTTTTCTAAGAATTCTCAGGCCAATACTGAAGCTGAAGGTAGGCCCTTCAGGGGAATGAAGTGAGCCATCTTGGAGAATAGATCCACGACTACTAAAATGGTATTATACCCTGAGCATGGAGGTAAGTCCGTGATGAAATCCATGGACAGGGTATGCCATGGACAGGGAGGGATGTCTAATGGGTGTAATAGGCCGGCTGGTTTCTCCTTCTGACTTTTATTCTGGGCACACACACCGCAGGAAATTACAAAGTCTCTAATATCCTTCTTCCATGATGGCCACCAGAAATGTCTTTTGATCTTTTCCATGGTTTTGGTAATGCCAGGGTGACCCTCCATTAGAGAGTCGTGATAACAGGAGATTACTTGTTTTTGTATTTTCTCACAGGGCAAGTACAATCGTCCTCGGAAATATGGTAGGTCTTGATCCACTGAGAATTCTTTTCCCTTTAATTGCCAGTCCTGTAAATCGGCCGGGGTTAGGAGTGATTTGACTGTAGTCTTGATGTCTTCAAAGGATTGAGTGCTGACCAAACCCAAAATCCTTTGTTCTGGGATTATGGGTATTGGTTCTGGATTGGTCAAATGTTCATCTACTCCCATCCGGGAGAGAGCATCTGCCTTTCCGTTTTTACTGCCTGGTCGATAAGTAATTATAAAGTCAAACTCAGCCAGAAACAGAGCCCAGCGAAGCTGTCTGGAAGACTGAGCTTTGGCCGTCTTCAGATATTGTAAATTGCGGTGGTCAGTCATTACGGTGACTGTGTGTCTGGCTCCCAAAAGATAATGCCGCCAGGCTTTAAAGGCCGATCTGATAGCTAAAAGTTCCTTGTCTGTAATTGAATAGTTGATCTCGGGAGCCGAGAATTTGCAGGACCAAAAGGCTACAGGATGTAATTGGTGTGTGACCGGATCTCTTTGTGATAAAACTGCCCCCATAGCAAGACTAGAAGCATCCGTTTCCACGATGTAGGGGAGTTCTGGGCGAGGATGTTTTAGAACAGGTGCAGAAATGAATTTAGCTTTTAAGTCCTGAAAAGCTTGTTCTGCTTCAGTAGACCACTCAAAACGTTTGTTCTTCTTTAACAGAGCGGTGATGGGCTGGACTATCCGAGAGAATTCAGGAATGAATCTGCGGTAAAGGTTAGCGAAGCCTAACATGCTTTGAACTCCTTTTACAGAGGTTGGTGATGGCCACTTAATGATTGCATCGACTTTCTTTGAATCCATATGGACTCTGTTAGGTGACAATATGAATCCCAGGAACTCAACTTCAGTTACGTTGAAAACGCATTTTTCAAGCTTAGCAAAAAGGTTATGTTGACACAATCTCTCGAGAACCTCTTTGACGTGTCTCTGGTGTTCCTCTTCAGATGATGAATATACGAGGATGTCATCAATGTAGACAACAACACACACATCTATGAGTTCTCTAAGGACATCGTTCATAAAATACTGGAAAGCGGCAGGAGCGTTACAAAGTCCAAAGGGCATCACTTGATATTCGAACAGCCCATACTTGGTGCGGAATGCCGTCTTCCATTCATCGCCCTCTTTTATTCGTACCAAGTGGTAGGCTCCTCTGAGATCCAACTTTGTATAAATACATGCGTCTTTGACTTGGTCCAGGAGTTCAGGGATCAAAGGTAACGGGTATCTGTTTTTAACAGTGATTTGTTTCAGGGCGCGGTAATCTATGCAAGTCCTAAGGTCTCCTTCCTTTTTCGGAACGAAGAACAAAGCCGAGGAAGCTGGAGATTTTGAAGGACGGATAAACCCGTTAGCTAGGTATTGGTCCAGATATTGTCTGAGGTGAAGATTCTCTGGCTCGGTGAGGGCATAAATCCTACTGCAAGGAGGAGTTGTTCCGGGTATCAGGTCTATTTGACAGTCGTAGGACCTATGACGAGGCAGGGTGTTAGCTTGGTCCTTTCGAAAGACGTCTTGGAATTCCTGGTATTCGGGAGGTAATTTGGGAACCTCGGAAGAGATCGCTGCCAGTGAAACATCAGGCCGAGGATAACAAGTGGTAAAACATTCTGGAAACTGAACCGTCTTTGCTCGCCAATCGATCTGAGGATTGTGCTTCCCTAACCAAGGAATTCCCAGAATGATCTGGAGCTGAGGGGCCTTGATCACATCGAACACGATTTTCTCCCGGTGTCCATCTTGGCTCACTAACGTCACTTCTTGGGTGGCATGCGTTACTGGTCCGGAGGCTATCTCCGTGCCATCCACTGTAGTAATGACGTCTTTTACTGCCTTAGGGACAAGAGGTAGATTCATCCTTGATACCATTTCACGGTCCACATAATTACCGATTGCTCCACTGTCGATGTAAGCTTCAATTGCATGCAAACGATCCGGACGTTCTGGGCTAATGAGGACCATAGGCACCACGAAATGCGAGGTCACGGGACAGATTTTAACGCTCGGCAAGAGGACCTCTATACTTGTCGGGCTAGGTGTCATGATGCCTACCTCTAAGGAGCCAGGCCGGGCCCAGCAACCCCAGAGGCAGACATCATTTTCCCCAGGGAAGTCTCAGCAGGCCCAAGTCGGGGCCCTTTGGACTCAGTCCTGGCGCCTTAGGCGCCAGGCTCATAGCGGACCCCAGTCCTGGCGCCTTAGGCGCAAGGCTCATAGAAGAGGATATGTGTTTAAGTGCTTGGGTGCACACTTACCTGATGCAGACCTTGCGGCTTCATCCAGGCCCTCTTGAGGCCTGAATGGGACTACTTAACCTGTAGGACTACTTCACCACCCGGGTGTGGTCGGGGAAGGATACATACCTGATTGGTGGAAGGATACATACCAGGAACTTCTTCCAAGGCTATTTAAACCCCACCCGAACAGCCACACATGCTTCGCGTTGTTCTGCACGTAGCAGCTGGACGCTCACCGTGTCAGCTCCTTCATCCTGACTTCAGCCACGCCTGCCAGCACCCTGGAACACCTGCAAGGGGAGAAAGGAAGAGAATAGGAGAAGAAAAGCCCTTACCTGCTAAATCTGCATTCCGGAGTCATTTCTCCAACGGCCCTGAAAAGGAAGACATAATTTTAAAGGCATTTCGTTTCGATCGCTGCAGCGCTGCAGTTTACTCACCTTTGCAAGGCGCTTCCATCTTCAGCAGCGATCTTCCGGATTCAGCTACGCCCCGGCGCCTAGAGGAAAAAAGACAAGAACAAAGGTCAGAGGGAGAAAAGGAATAAGGAAAGCTCAGTTTCCTTTTAAGTCTTACCTGTTGGATTATTCCCACTGCATTTCGGGTCCTGCCGCTTCCTGGCATCTCCGGACCCCGGCCCCTATGGGGAAAAAAGACAAAGACATTGAATGAGCGAATGCAAAGACATTACCTGAGCGCTCATCCAGAACTGTTTTACTTCGGGTCGGCGCCATATCTCCGGCACTCCGAACCCCGGCCCCTAAGGGGAAAAAGACATAAGCATTAGCGCTTGCTGCAATTAGACAACGAACATTATTATTAAGCTTGAACTTTTGAACAGAACTTTTACAGCGCCTTACCTGAACAGTCAAGCTTACCTGAACTCCCATCAATCCTCAATCCAGTGAAGTAACTGGGTTTCAACGCGCCCCTGCATCAGAAGCAGGATGGAGAGCTCATCCTTCCAAACCCTAAGGAGGGTATCCAACGAGCCAGGGAAGCCAGAATAGAGGGGCCCTTCCTGTCCATCTTCAGAGTTCTGCGCCTTTGACGCCGCGCCTCCGTGGGAACCAGGTGAGCGTTACAGAACGCGAAGCCTTACCACAATTTCCCACCTGGGCGCTATGGAGTCTTCCGAGACAGATCAGCTGGCCCATCTTTTAGGGGAATTACGGGCAGAAGTGCACTCAGCCCGCCAGGAGACTAATGCTCTCAGAAGGGAACTAATCCTATCCAAGGAAAGAACTGATGATCTGGCCAAAAGGTTATTGCAGGGCCAGGCAGAGCACACTCCTTTACCTGTTTCCGGAGATATTTCTACAACAATGGGTTCGAATAACCCGGTACAAATCAATCTACCTGGACACATGCCTTTGGCCCCGCCGGAACGTTTTGCGGGGGATCCCAAGAAATATGCCGTTTTTATGAACCAATGCCGTTTACACTTTTTATGCAGGCCCGGGGCCTTCCCCAACGACCAGACCAAAGTAGCCTTTGTACTATCTTACCTCAGTGGCTGTGCTGCCGATTGGTCTATTCCATTGGTAAATCAGGATGATCCCATTCTCCGGGATTTCCAGGGCTTCCAGGCCAGCATGGAAAGATTGTTCGCTCGACACTCGGAAGGACAGGCCCTTGACAACGAACTGCTATCCTTACAACAAGGTAATCAGGATCTTTTGTCCTATATCGCCACCTTTAATAGACTAGTTGTGGAAACCGGATGGCCTGAAAATAAAAGGATCACATTGTTTCATCGAGGCCTGCGCGGAGAGCTCAAAGATGTTATAGCTCAGATAGTAGATCCACCCCAGGCCTGCGCAGACTACATAGACCTAGTGGTTCAACTTGATCACAGACTTCAAAATAGAAAAGCAGATCGGCTCAAGTATGAAACCAGAGTACCTATCAAGACCCACGTTAACTCCAAGAGTACTGACGTTTCCGAACCTATGCAAATTGGCAGTGTTAAATGACCATTAACGCAGAAGGAACGAGAGAGAAGGCGACAAATGCAACTTTGTCTGTATTGCGGAACTTCCGGTCACTTTCTTCAAAGTTGTCCAGTTAAACCACCCAAGAAGGTGGTTGGAGCCACTGATAACGAGTTATTGACACCTGGTTCGGGAAACGACCTAGCCCGACAAGCGTAGGGGTCCGCTTGCCGAGCTTGAAAACAAACTCTTTGACCTCGCATTTTGTCATGCCAATGGTGCTTGTGAACCCAAAACAGCCTCAGCAGTTGCATGCTATAAAAGCATACATAGACAGTGGAGCTATTGGAAATTACATAGACCGTGAATTGGCTTCCAGGATTAAGCTTCCTCTCCGCCCGAAAGTAGCCCAAGATGTAATTACTACAGTTGATGGAACCGAAATAGCCTCAGGGCCTGTAACGCATTCCACAGTTGAAATCACTCTGGTGGGTCAGGACGGACATCGGGAAGCAATCGTGTTTGATGTGATCAAGGCCCCACAATTTCAAGAACTTCTTGGAATCCCTTGGTTAGAAACACATAATCCGAGAATAGACTGGCGAGCAAAGAAGATAACTTTTCCTGATTGTGAACCAACCTGTTACCCAAGGAATCCAGCTATGGGTATAGCCTCTGTAACTTCCACCCCTGTACAGCTACCATCTGAATACCAAGAATTCCAAGACGTTTTTCAGAAAGAGCAGGCTAACACCTTACCTCCCCATCGATCTTACGATTGCCAAATCGACTTGGTACCCAATGCACAACTACCTTGTAGTAGGATTTATGCTCTTACTGAACCTGAGAACCTGCATTTGCACCAGTATTTGGATCAATACCTGGCCAATGGTTTCATTCGCCCATCAAAGTCACCAGTCTCTTCCGCTTTGTTCTTCGTACCTAAAAAGGAAGGAGACCTTAGGGCCTGTATTGACTACCGCGCCCTAAATCAGATAACGATTAAGAATCGTTACCCTTTGCCCCTGATACCTGAGCTTATCGACCAAGTAAAAGATGCTTGCGTGTACACCAAGCTAGATCTCCGAGGAGCTTACCACCTGGTACGTATAAAAGAGGGCGACGAGTGGAAGACTGCATTCCGCACCAAATTTGGCCTCTTCGAATATGAAGTAATGCCCTTCAGTTTGTGCAACGCACCTGCCGCCTTTCAGTACTTCATGAATGATGTTCTTCGGGAACTTATCAATGTTTGTGTCATCGTTTATATTGACGATATCCTGGTGTATTCCTCCTCAGAATCTGATCACAGAAACAATGTTAGGGCAGTTCTTGAGAAATTGCGCCAGCACAAATTATTTGCCAAGCTCGAAAAATGCGTTTTTCATACCACAGAAGTGGAGTTTCTCGGATTCATCCTGAAACCTCAAGGAATCCGAATGGACTCGCGGAAAGTGGACGCCATTCTCAAATGGCCATCTCCTAGCTCTGTGAAGGGAGTGCAAAGCATGCTTGGCTTTGCCAATTTCTATCGAAGGTTCATCCCGGAATTTCCTCGAACTGTTCAACCCATCACAGCTCTCCTAAAGAAAAACAAACGCTTTGAATGGACTCTTGAGGCTGAACAAGCCTTTCAGGACCTGAAAACCAAATGCACCTCTGCACCTGTATTGAAGCACCCGCGCCCAGATCTCCCTTACATCGTGGAAACCGATGCATCCAGTTCGGCCATGGGAGCTGTCCTGTCGCAAAGAGACCCAGAAACTAACCAACTACACCCTGTAGCCTTTTGGTCCAGAAAATTCTCTCCACCTGAACTCAATTACGCAATTACCGACAAAGAACTACTGGCTATTAAATCAGCTTTCAAGGTTTGGCGTCACTATCTTCTCGGTGCAAGACACACCATCACCGTAATTACGGACCACAGAAATTTGCAGTATTTAAAGACGGCCAAAGCTCAATCTTCGCGACAACTCCGATGGGCTTTATTCTTTGCGGAATTTGATTTTGTAATTACCTATCGCCCTGGCTGCAAGAATGGTAAGGCAGATGCCTTATCCCGGATAGGCATGGAAGAACCCAATTCGAGTTTAGAACCTGTGCCAATCATACCGGAACAAAGAATTCTGGGCTTGACTTCATTGCAAACCATTGAGGACATCCAAGCTCAAGTAAAACAGCTTTTTGACTCTTCTGCCTTACTGGAATGGAGTCAAAAGGGTCCTCACTACACCGTTAAGGATGATTTACCCTACTTCCAAGAGCGGTTATTTCTGCCAAGTAAAGAATTGCAGGAACTTGTCATTACCCGTCATCATGAATCATTAATGGAAGGACACCCCGGTATCGCGAAAACAGAAGAAAAGATCAAACGCCACTTCTGGTGGCCTTCTTGGAGAAAAGACATAAAGTCATTTGTGTTGTCTTGCGGAATCTGTGCCCAAAATAAGAGTCAAAAGAAAAGGCCAGCCGGCCTACTTCAACCTTTGGATATTCCACCAGCACCTTGGCACACCTTGTCAATGGACTTTATAACTGACCTGCCTCCTTGTGGTGGTTACAACACGATTCTCGTAATAGTGGATCTATTCTCCAAAATGGCCCATTTTATCCCTTTAAAAGGATTGCCGTCAGCTTCCACCTTGGCCAAGGAATTTATGGAAAATATAGTGCGGTTACATGGTTTCCCTTCCATATTAGTCTCAGACCATGGAAGTCAATTTATCTCCCACTTTTGGAAGAAATGTTGCCAACTAGCACAAATAGACGTGCGGTTATCCACCAGCCACCACCCCCAGACCGACGGACAAACCGAGAGAACCAATCAGACTCTCGAGCAATACCTGCGGTGCATGTTACACCAATCCGAGTTGAATTGGAAGGACATCCTTTGGATTGCAGAATATGCATACAACAATTCAGTGCATTCTGGAACCGGACAGACTCCTTTTTATACCCTGTATGGTCACCATCCTCGGACCTCTGACCTAGATCCACCTCTGACCCTGGAGATGCCTGCAGTAAATCACCTACATTCCACAATAACCCAAGCCTTCAAAGAAGCTACAACCCACTTACAGCAAGCCAAGAAAAAGTATAAAGAAAACGCTGATTTGCACCGAAGTAAAACTCCTCCTTACCAAGTAGGAGATCAGGTATGGCTAGCAACTAAACATCTACCCCTCAAGGGTCAGCGAACTTTTAATCCCAGATTCATTGGGCCTTACCCCATCAAAGCTATTATCAACCCAGTGGCCTTTAAACTCGATTTACCATCCAACATGCGGATTCATCCCGTTTTTCACGCATCTCTTCTAAAACCAGTACAACCTGGAACCAGACTGTCTGAGCCCCCAGGCCCTGTCCAAATTGATCGAGAATTAGAATTCAAAGTGAAAGACATTTTAGATTCCAAGATAGTTAAGTCGAAACTCTTCTAGCTTGTTGATTGGAAAGGATATGGACCTCAGGAAAGATCTTGGGAACCCAGTAACTATGTTCACGCACCACGATTAATTCAAAGATTCCATCGAAGATTCCCGCACAAACCAAAACCCCCGGAGGAAAAGACCTTGGGAGGGGCCTTGAGGGGGGGTACTGTCATGATGCCTACCTCTAAGGAGCCAGGCTGGGCCCAGCAACCCCAGAGGCAGACATCATTTTCCCCAGGGAAGTCTCAGCAGGCCCAAGTCGGGGCCCTTTGGACTCAGTCCTGGCGCCTTAGGCGCCAGGCTCATAGCGGACCCCAGTCCTGGCGCCATAGGCGCCAGGCTCATAGAAGAGGATATGTGTTTAAGTGCTTGGGTGCACACTTACCTGATGCAGACCTTGCTGCTTCATCCAGGCCCTCTTGAGGCCTGAATGGGACTACTTAACCTGTAGGACTACTTCACCACCCGGGTGTGGTCGGGGAAGGATACATACCTGATTGGTGGAAGGATACATACCAGGAACTTCTTCCAAGGCTATTTAAACCCCACCCGAACAGCCACACATGCTTCGCGTTGTTCTGCACCTAGCAGCTGGACGCTCACCGTGTCAGCTCCTGCATCCTGACTTCAGCCACGCCTGCCAGCACCCTGGAACACCTGCAAGGGGAGAAAGGAAGAGAATAGGAGAAGAAAAGCCCTTACCTGCTAAATCTGCATTCCGGAGTCATTTCTCCAACGGCCCTGAAAAGGAAGACATCATTTTAAAGGCATTTCGTTTCGATCGCTGCAGCACTGCATTTTACTCACCTTTGCAAGGCGCTTCCATCTTCAGCAGCGATCTTCCGGATTCAGCTACGCCCCGGCGCCTAGAGGAAAAAAGACAAGAACAAAGGTGAGAGGGAGAAAAGGAATAAGGAAAGCTCAGTTTCCTTTTAAGTCTTACCTGTTGGATTATTCCCACTGCATTTCGGGTCCTGCCGCTTCCTGGCATCTCCGGACCCCGGCCCCTATGGGGAAAAAAGACAAAGACATTGAATGAGCGAATGCAAAGACATTACCTGAGCGCTCATCCAGAACTGTTTCACTTCGGGTCGGCGCCATATCTCCGGCACTCCGAACCCCGGCCCTTAAGGGGAAAAAGACATAAGCATTAGCGCTTGCTGCAATTAGACAACGAACATTATTATTAAGATTGAACTTTTGAACAGAACTTTTACAGCGCCTTACCTGAACAGTCAAGCTTGCATGAACTCCCATCAATCCTCAATCCAGTGAAGTAACTGGGTTTCAACGCGCCCCTGCATCAGAAGCAGGATGGAGAGCTCATCCTTCCAAACCCTAAGGAGGGTATCCAACGAGCCAGGGACGCCAGAATAGAGGGGCCCTTCCTGTCCATCTTCAGAGTTCTGCGCCTTCGACGCCGCGCCTCCGTGGGAACCAGGTGAGCGTTACACTAGGTCGTTTCCCTGCTCAGAATTTTGGGTACAGGTATCTGCGGCTCCTACAGCCTTCTTAGCTGGTTTCACTGGGCAGTCTTGAAGAAAGAGCCCCGAGTTTCCGCAATTGAGGCATAATTGCAGCTGTCTTCTTCTTTCCCGCTCCTTTTGAGTTAAAGGTCCTTTCATGCCCCCTAGTTGCATGGGTTCCACGGTGTCAGCTCCCCTAGTAGAGGTCTGTGATTTAGAAAATACTCGGGTATCAAATTTGGAACGATCAGCCTTCCTGTTCTGTAATCTGTGGTCCAATTGGACAACTAAGTCAATATAGTCTGAGCATTCTTGTGGAGGATTCACAATTTGAGCTAACACATCCTTGAGCTCTCCACGCAGGCCTCTGTAGAAAAGCATTATTCTTTTATCCTCCGGCCATTGAGTTTCCACTATAAGTCTGTTGAATGAGGCAATATAAGTCAAGAGGTCTTGATTACCCTGTCGTAACAAAAGGAGTTCATTGTCCAAGGCCTGCCCTTGGGCATGTCTTGCAAACAGTTTCTCCATGCTGGACTGGAAGGCCTGAAAATCGTGAAGGACCGGATCATCCTGAGTGACCAAAGGGATCGACCAATCTGCGGCACTGCCACTGAGATAAGAAAGCACGAAAGCCACCTTGGTCTGGTCTGTTGGAAAGGCAGCTGGGCGACATAAGAAGTGTAGGCGGCACTGGTTGATAAACACTGCAAATTTCTTTGGGTCACCAGAAAAGCGTTCGGGTGGAGCCAAAGGCACATTACCGGGTAGATTGATTTGCACTGGATTTGAGGATGCTGAAGGATAACTT